>NC_138373.1:95134356-95161277 GCF_054177405.1 Leptonychotes weddellii
AGCTTTATTTTTCTGAATTTTAGATATGAACAAAATTCCAGTTTTACTAAATAGTAATCTATTTTTTCATCTTGTTTGCATAATTCCAAGCTTTCTGGAATATAGTTATAAAGTTTCAACAAATTTTATGATGGGTCATAATATTTTGCATCAATAAATTGGTAATGAGAAAATGAATAATCTTGTGCAATGGCATATCTTATATGTATAACTAATTATTAGTAAGCTCAATACATTAGTGGCATAAAAAGTACATTAAGATATCTATTCTCTACACACAAATGGAGTGGAAATACTCTATAATCCTAAGGAAGGAATATTAGGACAGATGTACCTCCCCTCAAATCATGGGATATTGTTTTATATTTTCTCCTTAAATAAAAGCAACAAATAAGTGAATTAAAATAATTATATTATCTTTAATGATATACACATCAGCCATCAAAACACCATTTCAAAATTAATTTTCCTTTGGACCATTATAGGCTATGTTGAAATTTGTAACCTTCTCAGGAAAATATAAATATAATTGTTTGTGCTGAGAAAGAGAGTTGAATTTTAAGTTTTTGCTCTGGAGGCTTGATATTTGCCCACAGTAACACAAATATTAAAACTATTTAGAAAAGAAAGTGAGTTTGTCATTGTTAAAACTAAATCCCTGGGAATCTCTCACAAATAGAACTGGAAACCTTTAATGCTATAATAAGAAGGAATATAAAACACTTAAACTGGGAAGTGATATATCAACATATTAAAATGGTCCATTTGATACTACCTTAGGGACCAGCTTTAGTGATTTATGAAAGGAATGTTTACATCTCAAAGTACTTCCCAAAGTTAGGTAAGGCTAGAAGCAGGCCCCTCAGTAGATTATTCACAGTATGAGAGCAAGGCAGTGAAACAAAAGACATTCCAGAGGCACTTTTTACAGTCACCTTCTGCAAAATGAGCCAGACCAAGAGGAAATAAATCATTTAGAACATGTTCCAAGTGTATGAATTTCTCCAGCTAGTTGTCTTTCTTCGATAACCTACCAGTCCAGGCCTATATAATTGACTCTCAGCTCTAAAGCAAATCACCAGCCTTAGTCACCAGGCCGTAAGAAGCAGGAAGAGTGTTACAGAGGACTAGCTTGGAGACCCTTAGCCCACAGGCGATGCTTCAAAGTCCAGATGTGCCCGAAAGTTGTGAATTCTTTGGATATCAACATCTGTGTAGATAGATGATCCTTCCAATGCCCTGGCCTCTTAATTCTTCTTTCTTGATGATCTTGTCACCTGTTCATGATCACAGCCCAGACAGAATTCACAGACTTGAGTGTGAATTAGAACCCGAGTGCTCCCTGAAACTTGAATGAGAAAAAATAAATGGTAATTTTCACTAATTTTTAAATCAAATTCATTATCCCTTCAAATATGAATTGAAGCAATAAATCACTATCACCAATAACATCCACAGATATTCTTATATAATATTTCAGCTGTTACACTATCACTTCTTCAAAAATATGATATTAGACTTGATCTTAGTTCTTGTTTTCAGTGTGCTTATAAGGGGCCTGGGTGGCTCACTGTATTAAGTGTCTGCCTTCAGCTCAGGTCATCTCAGGGTCCTGGGATCGAGCCCCACGTCAGGCTCTCCGCTCAGCAGAGAGTCTGCTTTTCCCTCTGCCTCTCCCTCTGTGTGCTCTCTCTCTCTCTCTCTTAAATAAATAAATAAATAATAATAAAAATTAATGTGCTAATAAATACACTAATGTGTTAATAAATATAATAAACATATATTTGCTTCCTTGATATTTTTATAAATGTATTTCAATATACTTGGTTTTCCTTTAATTCTATGTATTATATTTTATGTATGTGAAAGCATTATTTGCAGCATTCTCAAGAGATTTACAGTCTGCCAAAGTGTTTCTGACACACAAAGAGGCCTAGAATCCTCACAATTCTTGATATGACTAATAACTGCAAAAAAAAATAAAAATTTAATTTTAAGCATTTATTTTCTGACCACTAACTCTTATTTTTCTAGTTTATTCCTTCAGATCTCCTCCCGACTCCACCATTTCTTTCACCATCTCCCACCCGGACCTCGCATTCAACCTATTGCTTGTTTATCACTCATTCCACTCATGTCCAAAGTTCCCTCAGATTCCTAATTAAAACCACTTCCTTATCTATACTTAGCCTTTTTCTCCCTCTATGCTCCTCACATGGCCAAATCCAAACTCGGATTAAATACAGATTTCTGTTGTACTATGTGCATGAATACAAGCAGAACTCTATGTGCTCTTGCCAAGATCTCTCTGTGCATCCCCATCCCCAACATTTACCATCTCCCCAACACTATTTGCCCGGAGACCCTCAGGTCTAATCATGCCCATAGGTCGCATTTATGGCACTAACCAAAAGAAGTCCAGGAACCCTTGATTAATACAGTTCCGGGTGCTCCATTTTCTGACTCCATTTCTATCGATACTTAACTCGAAAAACCTTCCCACTCTGCCCTCTGGAATTCATTGCCAGTCATCAGCAAAGTCTCCTATAGTGTTCATCTCTTCACTGAATGTTTCCTTCCCGTTCTTTCTTTTTTTAAGATTTTATTTATTTCTTTGAGAGAGAGAGAGAGAGCACGAGCAGGGAGGAGGGGCAGAGGGAGAAGCATACTCCCCACTGATCATGGGGCTCGATCCCAGGACCCTGGGATCATGACCTGAGCCAAAGGCGGACGCTTAACGGCTGAGCCACCCAGGTACTCCTTTTTCCCCTTCTTAATGCATCTGAAACCTTGCTCTAATTGCTTCTCCTGGAGTTTGTTCAGACCCCCTCTGGACACTGCTGGCAGGGTAGTTGTCCTTCTTGCTTCTTGATGCCTCCATAGTATTCTCCTTCTTTCTTGCCCAAAAAGCCCTGCTTAGAATGCCGTATCATCTGCTTCTCTCATTCATTGTCCCTTTTTAAAGTTTTCTACCAATCCCCTGGATCATTTCTACTCATTCCTTGAGGAGTTAAGAGCCCAGATGACTGTCTCCAGAACTACTTCTGTCATACATTTGTTGATTTCAATACACATGTAGATGATCCTTACATTGCCCTGTCCTCTCAGTGCCTTCAAAAACTCTCCTCATTTTTGTTGTCCTTCCTATGATTCTACTCTAACTTTATTATTGCTATTTTTATGATATCAAAGACTCTAGTCTCTGACCACTGCCTATCTTTTCTCATTTTTTTTAGTACTCTGACTCCTAAAATTTTTTTGACCCACCAGAAACCATAAACCACTGATCTTACCACTTTTTCTATGTTTCTCTCTCGATTTCTTCATATGTAGCTTAAATCCCACAGCCACATACTATACTTACTCCTGTGTGTAGAACCCCCATTTTCTTTGCTTCTCTTACTTCATTATACTCACTTGGATATATCATGGATTAAGTCCAACTGTCCACTTACATCTATGCCTACAGTCCCGAAGCTAAAGGTGGCCAGAGAAAAATACCCAACTTTAAGACTGGTTACAACACCTTGAATTCAGTACCACTCACTTCAAGGAGGACTGCAGCGCTGCTGGGCCATTCCACTAGGTTTTCCTAATACCTTTCATTCTTCTCTTCTTGACAGCTATTTTGCTCTTCTCCTTCCTTAAATTGCCAACTTATCTTTCCTATCATCCCTCTTTAGTCAGTAACGTGCTTCTATTTTTCTGAGAAAATGAAAGAAATCAGAAGCAGCCAACATCTAAATATGTACCTTGCTGTCCCTCCTAATAACCTGAATGAACTCCGTGTTCTTATCTAAGAGCCACTCTCCATGTGTGAGCCAGTTCCAACACCTCTTGTTAACCCAAGAGTATTGCCTCAACCATTCTTTCTTTTCTCTGCTGCGTCATCATTTTACTTTTTCCTATTTGATTTTTTTGCTTCAGTATACAAGTATTCAGCAATAGTGCCCATCTTTAAGGGAAAACAAAGAAAAAAAAAAAAAGGAAAATCTCTCCTTGTTGCTATTGTGTGGTTCTATGATTTTCCTTAGAGCAAAATGCAATAGATATTTTGTTCATCTTCACCATTTCAAATTCTGTCTTGAATTTGCTTCAATCAGGTTTTCATCCCAACACTCTATCAAAAAGCTCTTGTCAAAGTCACCAATGACTTTCATGTTTTTATTCCAGGAGTCAGTCCTTATTTAATCTCTTAGCAGCATTAATACAGTTGATCACTTTCTCCTCCTCGGCTTTCTGGGCACCAGTTTCTCTTGATTTTCCTCCTCCCTCACAAGCTGCTATCCAGAGTTTCCTTACTGGTTCCTGACCATCTTTTTAACTTTTTGAACTTAAAATGCCCCAGGACTCAGTACTTCAGTATCTTTATCTCTCTTCATCCCTAAGTAATCTTATACAGTTTCAAGGCTTTAAATGCTGAAAGCTCTCAAATACAAGTCTTTAATTTACTCAACTACCTAATCACTAACCACTATTTCCACTTAGACAGCTAAAGTAAACCTTCCCTCTGCCCCACCATATTTCTTTTCCTACATTTTTACCCATCTTGACAAAACATCTCCAATAGTCCTTGAAGTCATCTTTGACTTTTTTTTCTCTTACATACAACATTCATTTCATTAAGAAGTCCTATTGGTTTTACCACTAAAATATATCTAGAAACCTCCAGGTCTGCTACCACCATCATGGTTCAGTGATCATGCTTTCTCCCCTGGATTATTGTGCCAGACATCTCTGTTCTCTGCTTTGTGCTTAGCTAGCACCCTATAATTTATTCTCAACAGAATGACCCCAGTGATTGGTTTCACATATGCCAGCTGTGCAAAAACTTACAGTGACTTTCCATCTTAGAATGAGACTAGGTCATATTCGCATTTGGATTTTGTCTGATCTGTGTCAACCTTGGCCATTACTATTAACTCCCTAGCTCATGAAATACAAATCTATTTCTGTGAGGTTCTTAATTGGTTTTCCAATACCTTGCAAAATTTGACTCTTCTAATCAAGATGCCAATAATATTCCAATATATTTGTATTACTTATATGCAGTGATTATTTAGCAAAGGTGTAGTCTATTCTTCATATGTAGAATGGGATTCAATGTCTACCTTTTATGTAACTAATAAGTAATGAATAAATAGTTACCTCCCATTACTGTGGATAGAAAATGATAAATAGGTTCTTACTATTGCTGTGAGTGACAAACGAATACAGCAAAATTTTTTTTTTTAAAGATTTTATTTATTTATTTGACAGAGAAAGACACAGCGAGAGAGGGAACACAAGCAGGGGGAGTGGGAGAGGGAGAGGCAGGCTTACCGCGGAGCAGGGAGCCCGATGCGGGGCTCGATCCCAGGACCCTGGGACCACAACCTGAGCCGAAGGCAGACGCTTAACGACTGAGCCACCCAGGCGCCCCGTAAAATTTGTTTTCTTATGCTTTAAACTTTTGCCACCCAATTCCAAACAAAAGCATGAGTGGAGAGACAATCCTCCATATCAGTGTTTTTCAACCTTTTTTCATTACTGTCTCTCTAATAAGCCCTTTTACACATTTTTTTTTTCCTAGAAACTTTTGCCACTCATGACATTTTAATACCACAGCTATATGGCATACCTGTTTATGTAGAATAGTCCTTTGGAGATGCAAAAACCATTGTAATATCTCAGGTCTTTTCACCCCACAAGATTGTCTTCATCTCCATAGGGGCCATATTGTCCCTGTGGAGAATGCATGCTCTATGGAGACGCCTCCTTCCATCCATTCCCAAGAGATGCAGTCATTTTATGAATTCATCAATCCAAAATTTTGGTAAACTGTGTTTTTGGAGACATTGTTTTGCACCTTCATAGGATTAATTTTTATTGAATTGTACTTTGATATTTTGCTATTGGCTTATACTGAGGAACATTATAGAAAAAAAGAACAGAAACAAAAAACAATTACACAAAATCTACTACCATATTCCATGATTGTAGAGGATATGTTTGCTGTGCTAAACAGCGTCCTCCTTTTAAGGAACCATGATTAAAAATTTCCTCAGGTAGGGCTGAACCTAGAGAAGTGAGTACCTGGGCCAGGCTAATAAATACATATTTTAAAAAGGTAATTTAATATTTAACATTAAATTAGTAATCTTGAAAATTTTGTACAATATTTAATGGCAAGGATGAGATCTAATTAGAGGAAGGATGTGAAAGAGGACTACTTGTCTAAATTCTAGAAAAATTCATCTCCTCAACATCACTCCCCCTCTCTGACATACACAATACACACTCAAAAAGGAAAAATACATACTATTAAATAATCCATTCTCTTCTGGAGGCAACTTAGATATTACTTATTAGAGCACATTTATTAGAAATCTTATGTTCTATCCATACATACTCTAAATATCTATATCTTCCTTCAACACAACACCCTCCATGAAAAGGACTTGGGGTGGGGGAGGGGAAAAGAAGACCAACCCCTCTGGTAAATATAATTTCCTAATATTCTAATTTGTTGCATTTCCAGGACTATGTTAGCATCCATGATGGATTGTTATCCCAGGTACCTGCCCAGCTGGACTGTCCTTTAACCTGTGTCCATTCTCTGGTCTGAGGACCAGAAGTAGGAGAGCTTTTCTTGGGCACATTCCCTGTTTCTTAATCTTTTGGATAATGAACTTAATGACTGATCTATTTCTCTGTTGCCTGGCCAAAGCTTAGAGCCATATTTCTGACATACCTCTAGCAAAGTATATAGACCATTGTATATTTTAATTAAAGATATGTAATATATCTTATCTTAATATATCTTATAATTAAGTGCTTTTTAAATAGCTCCTTATAAATATTCATAATATTAGTAGTAGCATTAGTGCATGTTGTTGTTGCTATTTTGATATCATTATCTCTTAGCTTAGTCTAATTTTTCCTAAACTTATTTTCCTTCTTCTCAATTTCCTTATTTTTTTCCTTTATCATAATTTATGTATCTTTGTTACAATCTTAAAACCTTTTCAGAATGAGGTAGCTTATAACTTATAAGTAACTATTTTTATTTTATTCTCCAAAAAACCTGACAAAGCATTTTGACTCAGTATTTATTTTCTCAGCTAAACTAGCAAAAAAATTATCTAAATAAATATTGCTATGTTAAAATGTCTCAAAAACTCAGATCATAAATGACTTAAGAGCATGTATGGACCTTCAAGAACTGTAAAACACATGTATCAAATTTCTAACATGCATTATGATTAAAATATGATAAAAAGAATTCTTTAAATATAGAAAGTAATAAAGACAGTATTCTAAAACGTGATAGCCAATAAAATCTAGAGAAAATATTAAAAATGAAAAATTGATACAATTAAAAAGTGCTTACATATTTAGTATGATAATTTTCATGGCAATTGGAGAACTGACACATATGATTCTAAGATTACAAAGAAATTGTAATCCAAGGAGAAACCTAAAACATAAGGCAAACCAATTTAATAAAGATTGGAAAGAGGAAAAATAATGCCACCATATATGAAATATATAGCCATCATAATTCTTATATATATTCTTCCAAAGACCTCAAGTAATGTAGTAACATTATATATTTTGAGGTTTAAGAGAGAGCTTTGGTTTTTATAAAAGAAAGGACATTCTTTCTTTTTATATAGTCATTATAAGTGGCTGCCTAAACCCCCAAACATATAAATATACTGTCATGAGTACCTGATACCCAACATGGATTTGATATAGAGAATAAAGTCCTACACAGATAAAATTTATTTAGCTTCTGTCTCTTTTGTTTTCACTGAATATATTTTTCTGCCAGTAATGCAGAGTTGGTCTTTTAGAAGATTGCTCATTTCTGGGAACACTGGTTATTTTGTGATTTTGTTAATTACTTTGCCTTTTGTGAGGATGCTTTTAATGGTTGAACACATCTTTTTTGCCATATACTATTTTTTGTGTCTTTCCTAGGATTGAAAAACTGTCTTTACCAAATTTTAACTGATCTTTAATATATTTAAGCTAACTAAGGTATATTTAAAAATCATTACAAAAAAGATACTATCTCATATCTGTTGAATTATCACTTTTGTAGAACTTTGGGTTCAGGTAAAGAAATAAAACAATAATTTAACTTAGATTTTCCTATTCTGATTTTTATCAATTTTTGCATAATTTTCAAATGAATATAATTTATCATTAAGGTAAGAGCCCCAATAACTCTATTGTCTTATTGTTCTCTAATTCTTTAAGGAATGTTTTCTGTACCAACCATTAAATATATTCAGAAACTTTTTTAATCACTACATTATGATCAAATAAAATAAATAAAAAAGGAAATAATTCTATATTTGAATTTTATGTGTTAATTCTCTTTCCTCAGAGTGGGAAAAAGTTACATTGTGTTCTCAAAGAAAATAAAATGCAAAATGAGGATGCTTTTTTATTAGAGTGTGATTATTTGAAATTATTTACTATTTTAAAATCTTGTTACTGTTCTTCCTAGAAGAAGATTTATTTTACTAAAATTGAAGATTAAGAAAGTGAGTTATAAGTTATAACTGATAAAATAAGTAATAAATGCCAGGAGTTACAGCATTGATATTAAAAGAAAAGTAAAACATATATATATATATTACAGACAATATTAAACTCAGAATTTTAAGTATTTCCTAAGGTATATATTTCTATAAATAAAGAATTGCTGTTAATGTCTAGCATTTTAGAATATATATATTTTTAGAACATAGGATATATGAGACAAAGTTAGCTAGACAAAAGATGGAAAATCACAGTGAGAATATGATCAGAAACAGTCTCTGTTTTGGCAAGGAAAGAAATGGTTATTCTCTCCTTACTTTATTTGAACAAACTGCCTGTCTTTATAACTAACCTATTGATATATATGCAATAGTACTTACAATAGCACATAGTAGTTACTCAATTATTTTATTTAATCATCAGCAGCTAATAATGAATGCTATAAGCTAGGACATAAATAATGTGCTTCACACAGTATAATGTCTTCATATTATATTATTATCAATTACCATGTTATATTTAAAGAACTCATTTTTAGTTTCTAGGTGTACTTAAGTGTATTTATACAATTTAGAGAGGGTCAAATCATGGAATACTTTTTTGCAAATTTGATAAATTCCCATTTATATGTGTTAATTTAAAAATACTTGGTCTCTATTGTTGATTATATTTTCTATACTGATATGCTGTATAGTCAGTGAACAGTATGTCTTTAATAGCTTGCCCTCAGCCATTTTTATTAAATACATGCAACATTGCAAGTTTAAAACTAAAGATTAGGAATTATTTCCTGTAGCAAATGTTTCTGTTGTGGCTATTTTCCCAAGTTAATAACTTCTCTGATATTTGAACAACTATGTTTGAAATATAGCCTAGCAGAATGTGTTCTTGATGAATCTTATAATATCAGTGAGAATTTTCCAGGCATAAAAGAGGGTTCCAGTCCAAGGAAACAAACGTTGACTCTGAGAGAACACATAAAAATGGCAACCTCTTCAGTGCATTTTGGGATGTGACATTCAAAAAGGATGGTAAGGTAGAAATAGTTGGAGTATAGGTTATATTCAGACTGCGAAAAAGGGGCAGATTGAATTTGTGGGGTTTTTTTTTTCTTCATGTTTTACTTTTTCTTGTGTTTAAATAAGAGATGATGAGGTCCTGAATTACTAAGGCAGAGGCAGTAGAGTGGAGCAGAGAGATTCTAGAGTTGTACTGGAGATAGAATCAATTGTACTTGGTGATGAAGTTGATATATTAAAATTGAGGGTAAAAGGGTTTTGCAAATGACTCTATGTTTTCTATTATGAGTAGTATTAAATGCACGGCAACATCATTGACTGAGCTGAGTAATTCAGAAATTCAGAAGGATAGGTACATTTTATAAGAATAATGACAGTGATAGAACAGAGAAAATACAGGGAGAGAGAAATGGTTCTGTGACAAACTCTGAAGAACTCTAACATGGAAAAACCAGATCAGGTAAACAAGAGGTACGGCGGTCCAGGTAAGACGTACTATCTCAAAACAAATCATAAGTCTCAAACTTATTTCTAGATTTTACAATATTGTCTCAATACCTAGAAAATTAATTATGAGTTATTTCAAACATATTGGTATAGCATCAATCAATGTCTAAAAGTCCCTCCATATAAAAGACACTGTCAAGAGGCATAAAGACACAAGGCACAAGTATTAAGGGAAGAAAGACAGTAATAACTCCAAAAATTTTATAATGAAATGACTAGAAGAAAACTGGCACTATTGGTAGGAATAGACAGATGTTGAAAGAATTTCAATTTCCACTCACTGTGTGGGAATTTGGCTTGTTCAATATAAACAAAATGGTTTCTTAAAGAATATCCCAGAATTCCTGGGGGTTAGCAAGGAGTAACTACTCTGCTGATTTTTAAAATAAACTCCTTGCGGAAGTGATGAAAGCCAATCTTTTTTTCCACTTTTTTGAATTTAAAGAATTTGAAAAGAACTTAAAATTTTCGGAGTTTAGCATGTGAAAATAAGACTGAGAGTGAGCTTTCTGGGAAGAGAAAGAATTCTGAAAAATGTATAAACAAATGAAAATTCCATGTAGATACCATCCAAAGTGACTGGATTATTTTATATCTTCTGGATGAGAAGCTAAACAAGCACAAACTTAGAAATCTTTAGACTAATCAGTGGTGAGTTTCAGCCAGTAATTCCTTATATGTTTCAGACAGTTGTTAAAACAGATGAGAAATTGTTTCTCCTCTGGAAGTGCAAGAAGAAGATTTGGCTGGTTGTAATCCTTATAAGAGTTGAAGAAAGTCAAGGAATTTGGACAGTTTCTTATAAAAGCTTTATGTGCATGTGGAAAACAGAGAGGCACCAATTAGTCCTTGCCGGTAGATGGATGACACTGAATCCTGCAGTGAGGCCCCAAGGTCAGACAAATGAGTTCAGGTTCATATTAGGACAGAAAATCTTAACTACCAAAGTACTACCTCTAAGAGGTGAGTCACTTATTTGTCATAGCCCCAAAGCAAAGATGAATCAAGAAAGATCAAATGGGACCTTGTTCACAGTTTGACCCTGTGAAACCTTCCAGGGTAGTTGTGTCTCTGAATCACCATGTGAAACCAATGGAGAACTAGGATCCTTGACTGTTTTTGCTATGGAGCTGTTTAGATATTGGTAGTAATTTCCAACTCTCAGCTCATTACATTAGGGAGGTTGGATCACTGTACTCTCTAGCCATAGTAAGTTAAGAGATATTCATGAAGCATCCGTGGGATAAGGAAAACAACCCTGCAGTTAGAATCAGGTTCCAGTTCAATACCCAATTTTACTTTCGCTAGATGGGCAAATCTGAGCCTTAGCTCCCTCATCTGTAGATGAGGATGATGATGCATACTTCAACTGTGTATTATATGAATTAAGCAAAATAACATGTTACAAACTTCCCCGAACCGAGTTGGCACATAATAAATTATAAAAAATAAAAACAATCCATTGAATGGATATTTGTTGATGATATATGATGGGCCAGACTATCCAGAAAACTTAGAAATCAACGAAATAATTTTAAATAAATGTCCTTTTTATTCTCATATCATTACTATCTGTATATTTAAATTTTGGAATTTTCCTCATTTTTAGATGAAGATTTTATTTAAAAAGAAAAGCAGAGCTAAAAATTAAATAGAAATTAATCTATACTTTAATAAGACTAGCCAGGTGAAATGGAAATTACTCCAGGCAGGCCAGCCACTTGAGTGACTGTTACTGATTAGGGTCCCACAAAGGAGTTACATGAAACTGGACACAACTCTCATTTTGGGGCTCATAGAACCAATTGACAGAGTATGTTTTATGTTATCCTCATAGTGCTCATCTTTTTGAAGGGCCTGCTATTCTAAGCAAATTTAAAAGACTGGGGAATGATTTGTCCCACAAATATTGATACTGAAATAGACATGCAAATATGTGTCTCCTAGAAATATGTCATATTTCCTACAAATTTAGGGATGCCTTTACAAAGTGACACTCTGTGCATGACATCCCGCCACATGATAAGAGTAAGACTTTTGGGTTCCATTGTCTCACATAAAAACAAACACTGTGCCCCACCCTGACCTTGAACATGAGTATTAAAATAAGCAGAAGATCATTTACTCAAATTTATTTAAAGAAGAACTGAGGAGATTCAGTGGGCTTTATGGGAAGACATATCTGCCTGTTTCCCTTAGTTTGGATTTCTTTTTATTGGAAACAGTTGTAAGTTTAAGGAAAATTGACTGTCATGGACGAGTAGGTTTTACTCTTACTCTTTATTGTCAATAAGCCAAAATGCTAGCTGGTCTTCCAAAAGCATAAAGAGGCAAAGTTACAGAATAAGCAAGACTGTCTGTGGGGTCTTTCTTCCTCTGTAAGTAAACCCAATAAGTCATGTATCCTTACCTCCTGAAAATGTCTAGAAAGTTTTAGCCACAGATGTACTCAAGGGGTTCCTGAAGCCTAGCACTAAAGAGGAACCCATTAGCCCTAGCAAGGGGAACATACAAATTCTTAAACTTTCTGGCTCTACTTGCTGTCCTTTTATCTCAAAAACTGATTAAGGAAAGGGAAGGTCAGGGCAGAGGAGGAGATAATTTAATATTTGTTTTGATGAGTTTGGCAAAATAAAATAGTCATTCAAAGTCCCCAGTCTTGGGGCGCCTGGGTGGCTCAGTCGGTTAAGCCACTGACTTTTGATTTTGGCTCAGGTCATGACCTCGGGGTCATGGGATCACCCAGCATTGGGCTCTGTGCTCAGTGGGGAGTCAGCTTGAGATTCTCTATTCTCCATCTCCTTCTGCCCTCCCCCTGCTCATACTCTCTCTCCCAAATAAATTAATAAATCTTTAAAAAAAAATAAAGTCCCAGTCTCTCTAACTTTAATCAAGTCTGAGAAAAACTAATTCTTGTGGTAGTTTAACGCATTCCACGAAGCCAGGGCTAGCCATATAAGAATGTTCTAATAGCTATTTCCAAAGCCAAATGTAAAGATGATCTAACAAGCTGACTCTGGTTGTGAATTAATCACAAATAAAGAATTTGAATGCTATTTGTTAAAGGTTTTATACAAGTTGGAAAACAATAAACCCATGAAATCCATTATACACATGTTGCACATTTGGTAGAATGGGACCCATGTCTCCTCTGTCTCCTCTGTCTCACCCCAGGCTCAGTATATTCTTATGAAAAATTCATGAGGGGCACCTGGGTGGCTCAGTCGGTTAAGCGACAGACTTGGTTTTGGCTCAGGTCATGATCTCAGGGTCATGAGATCTAAACCACATCAGGCTCCATGCTCAGTGAGTCTGCTTGACATTCTCTTTCTCTCTCTCCTCCTGCCCCTCCCCCCACTCTCTAAATAAATTAAAAATTCATGAAATAAGAATTGTTTTAATGAAAAAATTATATTTCATATTTCAAATTTACAATTATCAGACAACTTTTACTATGCATTTTTATCATTGTTTTTTTTTCACTTAATTAGCACAAATACCCTGCTATGTATTACACTTCCTATTTTGCAGATAAGGAAATGGAGGCTCTGAGTGCTTAAGGACCTTGTGAGGGCAAATAAATTCAAATATATTCAAATAGGGCACTGAGGGCAAATATACTCAAGTAGAATTCTTTCTAATGTGGAGTCTCATGCTCTGGTGAAAACATCACCTTGCATTTCTAAAGAAGTAGGTAAGCTAATTTAAAAGATCCTCATAGTTATAGTCTCATCTTGCCCCAAAATCATATCAGAATTAGGTTATTTGCACATATCTTTGTTGATCAATAGGCAGTTAGAAGTTACTCTTATATTTCCCAGCAAAGAACTGGTCATCACTGTATTGGAAATGTGTGTTTCTTTCTCAAGAGGAAATTCATCCTGGCAATCTAGTGTTCTGACCTGGGAAGGGCCAGAGTCAACAGTAAGGAAAGAACACAACTGGCAGGATAAGCTGCCAGCAAACCGTGTCCCCCTGCCAAAAAAAAAAAATCTTATTTTGCTTGGCGTATGGGTTTAAAACTGCCAAACAAGTAGGAGCAGTAAGATTAGTGGGTTGCATGAGTTTGAAAAAACCCATCAAAGCCACTATCACTTACATGATCAAACTTTTAATGTGTCTTTATAAACTAATATCAACTTTGATTATTATAAATGAGGGGAAATATGTCAAATGTTTGCAAATTTTATGGCTCAATGCTTGATATTCTTAAATATATTATGGTTTGCTTAGAATCATAGACTCATGACCATAGTAGGAAACTTAGGACTTATAATATTGAACCCTATCATTTTCCAGAAGGAAAATCCACATCCTTGACAAGTAAAATAGCCAAAGATCACACCATCCTCAGAGCCACATCTCAAGTCCAAATGTTATTTTGCCTAAAGCTATACAACTAACTATTGACAGAATTGGAAGTAGGCCTTAGGCTGTCTTTCTCCTTCTCCACATAGCTTAGCATTTTCCAATCCAAAGGGACATAAAGAAATAAAATTATCAAAAGCAAAATAAGTAATCCGATATACATGGACACCATATAAAATAGATATCTAAAGAAAAGAAAATGAGGAAAAATATGTGGAAAAAGTCTGCTTTGTTTTATTTTCTGATTTCTCTTTTGTTCTTTTTTTTTCCAGAAACTCTTAAAACCAACTGGGTTAAATATCCATTACTTCATTTTGTCAAAGGCAGGTGTTAATGCTTATAATAATTGATTTAAGATTGAAACATGTCTCGACATTTTCCTCCAGAGACTGGAGCAAACCCAACTAACTACCTTTCTAAAAAGCCACCTCCTCTAATTTTAATAAGCACTAGACAATTTATAAAAATAATTTTGGTATATGGCCTAAAGGAAATTTTAACATTAACCTCACTGAATTGTAGGCATTATATTGCAAATTTTATGCCAGGTTTCAGGCAAGTAAAACTGTCCTGCTTTATAAGTTTTTCAGTTTTATACCTCAGCTCTACTCTAGATCCTCATTATTGATAGTGTTTAGACAAGGTGAAGAACAGGATGGGAATCTGGGGGTGGTGGGGTAAGGGAATCATAAAAGAGGAAGAAAAAAAGATAGGGTGGAATTTCCAGAAATGAATCAACCAAAACCAAAATTTTCATGAAATCCCAATGTTCAAGACAAATTTTAAAATAATTTGCTTTTGCCTCAATGGCTTCACATTACTCAGGTGTTCAGTCCTGCAAGAAAATTGGATTGCTTAAATTTTGTTTTAATTATCTTTGTAAGAAAATTCATCCAGACTTTGTTACATTTCCTTATCTCAAAGTCAGAAACAGCTCTTCCTCCTTTAACCTTTGTTTTCACCCATTTCTGCCACATGATTTAAAAAATAAACATCATTTTCCCACATAATACAATAATCCAGTGGAGAAACAGATACAATTAAATAATTTACTAAAGGGTATATAGCTAGTAAAAGATAGATGGAGAATTCCCAATTGCTTAGGCTAACCAAAAACAAAACTCTTCACCACTACTTAACCAGACTAAATCCTTATGATTGTTTGAATTTGTAAAATGACAAACTCCTTCTTGGTCTTCCTGTACAAATAAATTAAGGTCAGAAATGGTGATCTTACATAGACCCAGCCATAGTGATTTATTAAATTTCTTAGCTCATTCTTCATGTAATTATCACTGCTGCTGAAATTCCAGATCTTAGAGTAAATATAACCATACATATTTATGTACTCCACCCAACCCCCCCAAAAAAGTAGCTTCCAGGCTTACAGCATCTAATGCTACACCTATCCTGAGTGGCTTTCAATGATTACTCATAAGAATGGCTCCATTACCGCGACTAGTTTACAGAAATAAATGGTCCTTAAGTCTTCAATAGCTAAATAGATCACTTGCTTTTCTTATCTTGATTGGTCTCAAACAATTAGAAAAGTGTGTAAAAGTTGAGGAAGGCAAGTTAGAGAGGTGAGCAATTACCTGAAATATACTTTTCCAATTACCACAAAACACATTTTACAAAGTTATGGACAGAATGTTATTCTTGTGACATGTTTCTTGACAAAAAGCTTACATAGTCAACAAATTTAGGAGATAAGGATTATTCTCTTTTGCTTTTGGTGACTCAGTGTGCATTTGCACTTTTTAGTTGAAGTGTATTCTCAGTTTTTCTCAGAACTCTTGCTTTACTTCTTGATCCCCATAGCTCTTTCACTGGGGAAAGTACAAATCCTCCTGAGATCAAAATGAACATTGACTTTTTTCCGAAGTTCCCTTGCCTCCCTGGACACAGTGCTTGGTTAAGGGATGAGAACCAGTTCCAAGCTAGTTCTATCACAGAAATCCACTAATTCAGCCATAGTCATTGGTCTGGGGAGGGTGTGTGACCCAGACTCCGCAAATCAGAATCTTTCCTTAAGAGTTTTCTCACTAGAGTTTGGGTAAAAAGATGTCATCTTTTTTTGCTCTTGAGAATATATGGCTGTGAGCTTGGAGCTCTTGTCTATCTTCAGGGGAATTCTGTCTGAGAATTTGAGACAATACGCAAAGGAAGAAGAGATGAAAGTCAGAAACATGGAAGACACAGGGGTTCGCATCCCTGGTTGTAGTTGTTCCAAAGCAGTATGACATTGGCTCTTTAGTTGGGTTCCTGTTACTTGAAACCAAAGATCCCAACTACAGTGCCACAGAGGGGATAACACTTGAGCTAGACCACTGCAGGGAAGTTCAATATGCCCAGTCTTGATAGGTGGAAGGACATTCTAGGAATATTTGTGCTTAAAAGGAAATGTGTATGATTGGAGAATAGTAAGTAGACATGTGTCTCAAATATAAGTTATATGCAGGGGACACCTGCTTTTTGTATTGTTTTGCTTTGCTTTCCACTCATCTATTTTCAAAAAATACAATGCAAGATGTCTATAGCAAGAAATAAACAGCATCAAATGGAGTATGAATTATTACAATTTATAGGAGTTTTCTGTTAGCCATGCATTTTCTGAAGTGCTTTACATAAGGCAGCTGCTTTCAAACTGTGATAAGCAGACCCCCACATGTTGTATGGAGTGACGGGTTTGGGGGAGTACTAGCATAAACATGGAGGAGGTAAAGGCTGGTAGTCTCCTGCTCCAGACTGTACAAATAAATAAGGTCAGAAATGCTAATCTTAAATAGACCCAGCCACAGTGGTTTATTAAATTTCTTAGCTCATTCTTTATGTAATTATCATGACTGCTGAAATTCCAGATCTTTGAATAATGCATCCCTTTCCTTCCTACTTCAGTAATGAACTTCCACATATGATTGCTTCTAAAGAAAGGTTATGCTGCTAAAAAATACATAAGAACCATTGATAGGCATCTTCTCAATTCTCACAATAAGGCCGTGAGACATATTATTATCCTCATTTTATAGTTGAAGGAACTAAGGCTTAAAAATATTAAATAACATGCTCAAGATTACCAAGCCAATAAAAGGCAGAGGTAGGATTTGGACTTTGCTTTCTTTTCTCAGCCCCAGAGGCCTGACTCTTACCTGCCACACACTACTATTCCCAGGACACCCATATGGCTCCTACCAGGACAGTGACCTGCTTACTGATCCTCGTGTTTGCCTCTTCATTCTGTGAAAACCTAAACAGCCGAAGACCAAGCACAAACCAGACAAAAGTCTGATAGGTAGTCAGACTACCTGTACTTGACTGGATGCAGCAAGAAACAAGCCAGAGCAGTCGTGGAACACCACTCAAGTGGGAAACAGAAGCTTTTTACGTAAGGTTTGAGTTCCTGCTGAAGAATTTGGAAGGGGTTCTAAGGGAGGTAGCGATCAGTTCTGGATCTGCCGTTTCTGAGGTTGAGATAGGAGAAGCAGGGATTAACTAGGGTTGGGGGCCATCATGAAGGGAGGGTGGTTGAGCGACTGAGTATTCCCAGTAATAGATGGGAAGTAAAGCAGTCCTGGGCATCATGGGTAACACAGCACTAGCCACTCAATGAAGGGGTCGTTATGGCATTTTATATCTGTGGCTTGACCTTGGAAGTATCTCGAGGTTAAGCTTACAGTTAGCATTATCTGTGTGTGTCACACTAACCTGAATAAAGACATGTGGCTTTGTTCTTTTTCCATCTGAGCTGATTTTTCACTCTCAGTCTCAGACAGACTTACACTCTTTCACTTCTCTAAACTTGCTGCTATCCCAGCAAGAGTTCTCTTGA
Organism: Leptonychotes weddellii; assembly: GCF_054177405.1. Lineage (NCBI taxonomy): Eukaryota > Metazoa > Chordata > Mammalia > Carnivora > Phocidae > Leptonychotes > Leptonychotes weddellii. Next base: position 95,152,615 of record NC_138373.1, read on the forward strand.
ACTCAACAAATTTCAACAGCAAACATCTACTGATATGCACCTAATACACTGAATTTATATTAAGCATGCCTCTAGGCAGTGGGGAATCAACCATCTTATCTTCCCTAAGCCAGAGCAAATGATAAGACTGAAAGACAAATTGGAGGATCTCTGGACAGAGCAGTAAAATAAATGCCTTTTTTTAGAAAAAATATTTTATTTTTAAGTCATCTCTACACCTAATGTGGGGCTTGAACTCACAACCCTGAGATCAAGAGTCATGTGCTCTACTGACTGAGCCAGACAGGAACCCCAATAAATGCCTTTTTGATACGTGTTTTTTTTTTAAGTATTTATTTATTTATTTATTTGAGAGAGAGAGAAGCAGACTCCCTGCTGAGTAGGAAGCCTGATGCCGGGCTCTATCTTAGGATCCAAAGATCATGACTTGAATTGAAGGCAGACGCTTAACTGACTGAGCCACCCAGGCGCTGATGCATCTTTTTAGTATCATCTCTCTGATGGAGGGAAAAAATGATTTCCTGAGGAAAAGCATTAATGGGAATGGGTAATCCCCTTCCTTTCCCCAGGTCCCTAAAAGTTAGAGAGATTATGCAACAGAGAGAATCTAAAATGTAAAGAAATACCAGGGGTTCCACTACAAGTCAAGTGGTTTCCTTTGCTTTCTTCCTTAAAACCCCTTGTTCTACCCTTTTGCTATCTCTCCCATCTTCTGCTCCTAATCAGAAAAGGCTCAGGTCTTATAGCTGGAAGAATTATTGTAATATTATGAGTCAAGTACTCACTATGTACTGCACTTGGTCTTAGTCAACACAGCTGAAAATACAATTTGGATATATTCCTCCTCAGAATCTAGAGATATTAATAGTTGTGAACACAAAAAGTAACACCACAAGAAGAAACTTCTCTGTCTTATAGCATCATCAGCAGTAGCAATTTGGATTGGACCATGGTGTCCAAATTTAAGCATCAGAAAAGAGATTTGTATTTAAAACTGACTAGAATGGTTCTCTACTTATTGTAAAACTTGCAAAGATTAAGTACTATTTAACTTTTAATTGGAATTTCCCTTCTCAATATATAACTCTCTCCAGCAGGAATCCTTCCTGAAAGAAATAATAAATCAGGGCAGTTTAGTTTAAAAAAATCAAGAAAATGCAATGAAAAAGATATAGTACTCTAAATTGGCATTACCTTTGTTCTGATCGGGAAAAATGCTTCACAAGATTAATGACTTGTTCATGTTTGACATACAGTAAATATATGAAAGCAAAATATATGTTTACTGCATACCATATAATTACTGACATTATACTTGATAGCAGTATTATGATACACATTTTGTTAGATATAAAACCAATATATATTGAAATGCTTCAAGAATATAGGGATCCCACATTTAAAATGACTTTAAATAGTAATTCAGTCAGGTCTCTAATTTGTGCTTGGAATGTGAAAGAGAATTGAAGATGAAGACCACAATTACATAAGCGTGAGCCATTAGAGAAATTAAATATAACACACATAAACATGAAGAGTTTATTTAAAATAAATCAAATATCCTGATGTTGAAGCCACAAATTATGAAATTGTGTTTGGTTTTCATACTAACACCAAAACTTCAAAATGGCATCCACAATTGACTAAAACTTCTTTCTGCGGCCACCGTTTGTATGAGCCAACCCACATATCCAGGCAAGTACATGAACGTGTATCTGTCCCTGATGTAATTTGTGGTCAGAGGACAGAGCAATGCACAGACCCTGCAGTCATTCTCAAAGTCTTCAGGACAGACCATTTAACTTAGGTCAAACATTGAAAACTAATGTTTTTCTGTGTGATTGAGGTTTATTATTGGTCACCTTATCGGAATAAAATAACAGGTGGGCTGTGGCATATTTTAAAAATATCTATGTAGAAAAATAGAATGAAAAACACTATGTGAATGCAAAGATTCTCTTTGAAACAACTTAGGTGCTGTGCTTTCTCATATGTCATTAATTTTCCTTCTGTGCCTTTATAAGTGTGGAGTGGAGTGTCCTTATGCATTTCTAGAGCTGGTCCTTTTCCAAAGCTGTCTACACAAAGTGGCAAAAAGAGAGTATGGCCTTTGGAGCCTGGCAGATCTGCGGTGGAATCCTGGCTCTGCGCTCTACTGGCCATTGGCTTTGAGCAAGTCATTTTTACCTGGATCTGAGTTACCTAATCTATAAAATCAGGATAGTAAGACCTACCATCATAGGTTGTTGTGTTGGTGTCATAATATATATAAAAGGCCAGCCGAGTGTCTGTCTCATGACTATAGGACAGTAAGTAGTAGCTTCCATAGTCGCTGTCAGTGGAATAATTGCTATTCATGATGTGATTAGGCAGCAGCAGCATTAATGCTCTCCCAGCAGCTACCTGACTTTTCTACCCTCACTGTGCTGCTTATTTCTTTATCTGGTTCTGATAATACTTCTCTTATATTTTCCATGCAGCACTCAACACTGCACTAGGGCACTCGTGAGATACTGGTGTGTGGGTAGATAGGATCATCTTCCACCCGGTGGGGAACATGAATGTGCTTTTAATGACTAGGGATTCCAGAGAAATGCCCTGACTCTTCCTAATATAAGAGGAGTATTCCAAAGGGCTGTTGGGAGCCACTGTTAACACGGTAGATAATAAGGTTTTAAGGTTTCAAATTAACTTCTACAACTTGACACAAATCTATTATATTTACGAGCTGTTGGTTGTATTTTTTAGCTCAGCATCCATTCCAACAGTGTATTCTTTAAAGGTAGCCTAATAGATGTGGGGAGTGGAAAGGAAGAGTGTGCCTTCTTGATCCCATTTTTTAGCCTTTTCTCAAGAATTCCAGTGTGGGCAGGACCTGCACCCATAAACTTGACCAGAGGAGGAGCCCTTCTAGATATAATTAATAGCCCAAGATGTAATATAAGTCCATAGTACATTACATCATATTTATTTTTAATTCATAACATAATAGTTCAGGGCATTTTTTTCCTTAGATAAAAATTTGAATAGATTATTTACTATTATCAACAACATATTCCTCAAATCATTGTAAGCACCTAAATGTCTTAAAACCATTGGGATATTAAATTATGTAAAATCTATCCAGTGTACCCGTGATATTTTTATACCAGGTAACATTATTACATCTTTTTATCTTATTTTTTAACAGCTTACATATGTGCTTTTTTCCCATTTGTTTGTTTGCTTATTTACATATGTTTCTTGACTTAACACCTTCTGGTAGGAAAACATAAACATTTGTGATTTTATCATAAATGATTTATAGAAACGTGTTATAGAAACAGCCACTTGCTCTCACACACGAAATTCTTGATCAAATGTTTTGTTTTCTTTAAATCACTGAAGTACAGAGAATTATTTTTTTAAAGGAACCTTTTGTTTTTTAGGCCTGCATACTCTGGCCTTCCCCAAAACAGGGTAAATGAGAAATAGTGCCATTCTCAATGAAATAATATGCACATTTTTGGTTTACTCTGCAGGTGTGTCCACCCTATCACCAAGTCTTCTCGGCTTACTGCTGCCTGCCCTTGGCATCATTGTCTACTTGGCAGTCTGAATGTGATGTGACAGTTGCTGTTCCCAGCCCAGCTCAGAGGACACCTTCATCCCTATGATGACTACAATTCCTTCCAATTCCTGTGGCTCCGCCCAAAGCCAAATAAATTACACTTTAACAAACTATCCAACTGATTTACAACACACGTTATGACTGAGGCATTCAGGAACACTTTCATCCAAAAGAATAAACTTTTAAATGGATATAAAATAATTTTTAACTCGTTCCAATATGCCTTATAAACCACTTAACCTGATTCTGTGACAGTTGCATGATTTAATCCAATGGGACAAGTTACAGTGTTCAATTCAATACTATAGGCTGTAGAGTGAAAGTAAAAAATCACCATACACAGGTGCTTTAAACTTAATAACAAGTTGTGAAATATAATAGAGGTTGAAATGTTGATCGTATGTGGTAAATGTAAGAGTAATACAGTCTCTTGTACTATTCTCTGTTTCGGGCCCTGCATATTTTTGAATGGCCCCTATCATTCATGACATTTTGAGTTGTCTTGACAAACGATAGAGTATAACTGAAACATTCTGACATAAATTCCATGACCAAATCATTTTACAGAATGAGTTAAAAGATTCTGAATATTGAAAACCAATTCTAGAACCTGTTATCAGTATTTTTATTTTGGAAGAAAGTAAATTCTAAATATTTGGCTTTCAGAATCAGTAATACTTTTAAGTTAGTTGTTTAGTAGTAAAGTTAACACACCATATGAAGATTTTTCTTTACTTTTATATTATATTCTGAAGTTATTTTATGCTTTTCTTGTCATCAATTTCAAACCTCAAAAATCACAGCTCTTATCTAGAGTATCATCCTATTGCTGTATTTATTCATATGTGGGATGATGAATTTTGAAAAGTAGAGTGCTTCCATTTTTTAATTGAGATGTGACAGTCTTTACACAGCTAGGAATAAATGACAGTTAAGTGAATATCAGTGTGATCTAATAATATTCTAGTATCTTTGTTTTTGTGCTTCATTTCTAAGTAAAACCTTTCATTATTGAAGGTATCAAGAAATCACCTGTTGGTTGGAAAAACTACAGTATACCTTATGTTTTTTAATTTAGTTTTAAGCTCATTTCCCACTTCAATGCAATACTGAAAACTGGCTAAAAATACCAAATCAATATATTGCTAATGGTACTTTGAAAGTATGCATACTGGAAGGCCAGGGGAGACAAGTAATGTGTCTGTCCAGTGGTGTCTCCCAAGCGTTGGTGCTTTAGGTTTTCATAAGCTGTAAAAAGGAAGATGCACATTTCTTCATTCTCCATAGTGTGCAAGGAAATGTGTTTGAGTGTGGATGTGAAAGAAATGGAGTAATAAAGGATTAGCTGGCTCACGAAATAGTGCAATGTCTGATGATTCAGGAGGTATAATCCTATTTTATTAGCACAACCTTGCTAGCTAATTAGAGATAGAGTTTATCTTTTTAGAAAGGATACCTTATAGGTTCATAAAAAAAAATATTTACAGGAAGCAAAATAGATCTATTACACTTTACCCCCTTTCTTTAATTTGTATAATTTTTGTACTATATATCTATGTGTAAATGTTTAGAGCTTTCATTATGAAAATATCAATAAATATTTCATTAGTTTACATTCAACTCTTTGTTATAAAATGAAACTTTTTAAAAATAAGTGAAATGGATGATTTCCCAGTGGAAGTATGTCAACAGTCTTAAAATCATGACCAGATTTCATAAAATACTTAATTATTTGAAAAGGAAACAAAATCTCTTCATACTTTAGAGAAATGAATACTCTGTAAGCCTTCTGTACAAATGTTTGTGTTTTCATTGTTACACTTTGGGGTTTTCCTTTTGCAATGTGACCCATGTTGGGCATTTTTATATAATCGAGAACAACTAAATCTTTTGCCAAATGCATGCTCACCTTTTATTTTCTAATGTAGTGCAATAAAGAGCAAAACTGGCTAGATTTTGCATGAAATGGTTTGGAAAGATAAGAAGAAAACAGATTTTGGATGTTGGTTGTTTAATTTTAAATTTGTGACAGAGATAAGGTAGATTAAAATCTCTCATACACTGATAACGCAAGCTTTTCATCTCCTTCATACAATTGTACAAATTTGACTGGGACCATCAGTTTTCAACTGTTGTCAAACTAACTAATGTATCATCTGCTTAAGACGCAAGATTCTTGATTAAACTTTATATAGATATAGACATATTTGTTGTTTCTTTGTATTTCAGGAAAGGTGATAGTAGTTTTATTTGATACTGATAAATATCGAATTGATTTTTTTAGTTATTTTTTATCATTTTTTCAATGGAGTAGTATAGGACTGTGCTTTGTCCTTTTTATGAATGAAAACAAATTATAAAGAAATAAATGTCTTACTGTTACCCAAGAAATAACAACTGTCCTTTCAATTTACCTAAAGTTTAAAATTCATTTTAGAAGGTTTTCTTTATAATTCAATAACACAGAATAAATATTACTTCTTAAGCAACAGTTAATTGTTTGAAAGGTTCTACAAAAAATATACACACAGACGTAAAGAGACACACACACGAGCTTGCGTGTGCGTGTATGTGCACACAAACCAGCGCTAGTTCATTGAAATAAGATTACCTGGTAGATAACTTCAATTTTGGAGATTTCAGTAAATATCACTCAATCTAATGCTAGACACTAAAGCAAGCTGCTAAATGCTCAAGAAGAAGAAGGAGGAGAAGGAAAAGGAGAAGGAGAAGCAGCTAGTTCAACCCTGAATGAGCTGGTATTCTAATAGAAGAAGTCACATAAAAGCATGACTCTACAGACAGGTCTGGTACAGGTAAAGCCTTCTCTGAATCCTGATTTGGACTAAGCCCAAACTTCTGAATCCCAGGGCTCCCCGTGTTCTGCCTTACCATCTTCTGTGTCCTGATTATTATTTCTCATTGGCATTCTGACCTCCCTTCCTGTTTCATGAAACTTGCTTCCACCCTGGATCCTGGTTTCCCTTTTGGACCGTGACTCTGTTTCTTGACCCTAAGTATTAGATTACTTCCATTCTAATTTTTTTTTTTTTTTGGTATTTGACCTTGGATTGACCCTAGCTCTAATTGCCCGGGCTTTGAGAGATCAAAGCTTCTTTCTGTGAGAGTGTTTTCCATATTAGTGGTTCTCAAACCTGGTTGCCCATCAGGATCACCTGGAGAATTTGAAAAAGTAAAATAGAGTCTCTGGGTCCCAGTCCAGACTTACCAAATCAGAATTTGGAAAGTGAGGAACAGGAATCTGTATCTTTTTAGGTTGTTCAGGAGTATCTGGTAGGGAGCCAGATTTGAGAATCAAAGATTTTTATGATTACTACAAACTACATTAACTGATATTTTTAACTGAGTCAACAAGATCAACATGATGTATACATACTTTAAGGATCTCTTAAGGAGAAAAAAAATACATTTTATTGGCTTGTCTAAAATGCTAATTTACTGATGACTGAATTTCTTATCTTTTAGTTACATATCTTAAGTATCAAAATGCTATACACTTTTAGTCTAATAAAACTATCCGTATTTATTTATATCTAAAATTCAGGTAGCAGACTGAAATGTACTTTAGAAGATTTCTTCTCTAAAGGAATGTGAATTGTCTTTACTCTTTTTTTTTCATGTCACTTGGTGACTTAATTAAATTTTAATACTTAATTTCCTGAGTCTATAATCTTCTGAAGGTTGTTAATAAAAAGATTGATGAAAAGTGTCTCCTCCCCAGCTTGAACTTTTTTTTTTTTTCCAGAATAGAAACACAGTGGTTTTGGATGAGTTGACTTTAAAATTAGTTGATGGGAGGCCAAGATTAGGTTTCTACATTTTTATAATATCTTAAAAACTGGTTTCACTTTTTACTTACTAGTAATAAATTTGATACGTGGGGTAATATATAACAGTGCCTATGATGCTATTACTAATCTGGTTGTAGAATTGAGTCAAGCCCATCCTAAGGCAAAATTGTGAGGTGAAGACACTTGGTCTGCGCTTATCCTATCTCCTCAGTCAGGCCCCTTTGCTTTGGTAGAAGCTGCCTTGAAAGTAGCGCTGAATACCTTATTAGCTTAGTTATAATAGTTTCCTCGGGCTGTCATAACAAATGACCACAATTCAGTGGCTTCAGACAACAAAAATCTATTCTCTCACAGTTCTGAAAGCTGGAAGTCTGAAATCAAGGTGCCAGGACGGTTGGCTCTGAGGGAGAATCTGTTCCATGCCTCTCTCCTAGTTTCTCACGGTTGCAGGCAGTCCTTGGCATTCCTTGGCTTAGAGCTGCATCTCACCATCTCTGCTTGCATTGTCAACTGGTGTCCTCCTTGTGTGTCTTTGTGTCCAGATTTCTTTCTTCTTATAAGGACACCAGCCATTGGATTAGGGCCCCACCCTAATCCAGTGTGGCCTCATCTGAACTCGATGACATCTGCAAAGTCCCTATTTCCACATACAATCACAGCCACAGATTCCAGGTGGATGTAAATCTTAGGAGCATGTCATTCAACCCTGTATTCTTCTCTTTCCCACTTTTTAAAACCTGTATATGCTCTACTAACACCAATGAGGATATGATTGCAACGCTTCTGTAAGCATGCTTTTAGAAAACATTTATGTTGATAACATACAACAAAGTAAGTTAATCTCAAGTGCATTGTGTTAAGTGAAAAGAAGCCAGATTCAAAAGGCTGTATGATTCAATCTATAAGACATTCTGGGCAAAGTGAAACTCTAGAGACAGAGAACAGGTCAGTAGCTGCCAGGCATCAAGAGTAAGGAGAGAGTCTGACGACACAAGAACAGCATAAGTGAACTCCTTGTGGAAGGGACCCAAATCTATGCATTTGTCGGAGGGGGCGGAGCAAGATGGCGGAGGAGTAGGAGACCTGGATTTTGTCTCCTCTCTGGAATTCAGCTGGATAGGGATCAAACCATTCTGAACACCTACAAACTCAACAGGAGATCGAAGAAAAGAAGAGCAACAACTCTCTCATCGGAAAAGCGACCACTTTCTGGAAGGTAGGACGTGTGGAGAAGTGAATCC
>NC_138373.1:95161777-95213370 GCF_054177405.1 Leptonychotes weddellii
GTATCATAGGTGAAGAATAAATTACAGTATGGGGTGAAGGTAGAACAGAGTCTACTAAAAATTATGAATAAGTAAAGGTAATTGAAGGAAAGCAGAAAAGTAACAGAGCATGCAAATGAGATGAAGAAAAAAATAAAAGGCATCAGAAGAAAAGCAGTATCAGAGAAGTGGTTAAAATGGAAAACAAAGAATATTCAACATATATACAACTGGTGTCTCTGTAGAAAATTAAAACAACATAATAGAATTAATATGTAAAGCTATAACATAAAGTTTTCAGAAATAAAAGAAAATCTAAATCTTTGCATTGAAAACACACAGTGTGTACAGAAAATGGACTAGGAATGACCAACTCCAAGACATAATCTGGTAAAGAATATTAAACTTTATAGGTGAAGAAAACAATCCTTAGCACTTCCTCTTGAGGAATTAACCTACAAAGAGAAGAGAATTAGACTCGCATCAGCCTTCTCCAAAACAACATACAAAGTTAGACAATAGCCGCATTTCAAGAAATATAAAAAAAGAAAATACTTTCACTGTCATTTAGACTAAATATTTCTAACTTGTATTCTGATTTTTTTGAACCCATGTGTTATTTAAAAATGTTTGGTTCAATTCCAAGTTTGTAAAGAGTTTTTAAGTATCTTTTTAAAATTGATGTTAATTTATTATTGCAGTGGTCTCTGTTGATTTCAGTACTCTTAAGTTTATTGAGAGTTATTTGACAATCTAACATATGGTCCATCTTGGTGAATATTCCATGTGCACTTGACATAAATGTGTATTCTGCTGTTTCGGTATAGCATGCTCTATATATGTCACAGAACAAGTTGGTTGATGGTCTTGTTCTGCTCTTCTACCTTCTTGCCAATGTTCTTTCTTGCTCTATGATTTACTGAGAGAGAAATGTTGAAATATTTTATTATAATTATGAGTTTAGATATTTCTTTCAATTTGAACAGTTTTTGTTTGTAGATTTTGAAGCTCGGTTATTGGGTGCATACAATTAGGATTGTTATATATTCTTGACAACTTGATCCTTTTAGTTTTATAAAATATCCTTCAATATCTCTGGAAATATTTCTTGTTTAAAGTTTATGTTGTTTCATACTTAATATAGCCACCTCAGTTTTCTTGATTAGTGTTTGTTGCATAGTTTACCTTCTTGAATCATTTTATTTATTTTTACCAATTTGCATCTTTATATTTAAAGTGCATTTCCTGTATACAATACATGTTTCTGCAGTTCCTCCTAATTTCTATTTTTAGGGCTTACCACCACTGTTCTCATCTCTCTGCTTTTGCTTACTGAAATCTTCCCGAGTCAAATAATTTTGTTCTTGCAATTCACAAAAATGAGTAACAGGATTATCTGACCTTCGTCTCTTTTGAGTTTCTGGCCACAGGCTGAAAGAATGTCTAAACAAGGACATATGCCCTTTCCTTTCTGTTTTCACCTGTAAAGTCATAAAGTATTGGTATGTTCAAGTCTATGGAAGAATATGATCAGAATAAGATTTGTCTCTTTCTTGTACATATTCCCTGAAGTGGGGGAAGGGGGATGTTGGCCCAAGAAGTGGTCAACACTTCGCTTCATGCTGACATTTTCCTACTCGGTAACGTAAAGCTTAGCAGCCACTTTATTTAAGATGCTACAGCCAGCAGTTTAATGAGCTGCTTTGCTAAAGCCTAACAAGTTTCTCAGTTTTCTAATTTAGGATTTTCCAGTTTAATTTCTCAAAATAAGATTAGCTTTAGCCACAGATACCATTGGTTTAAACAATATAGAATATATTCCTTCTCCTGAAAAGTCTGGAGGCTCACAGAGGAGGGCTGGTTTGGTAATTTTTGTTCCACAAAACCTTCAAGAATTTTGGCCCCTTCCAATTCATCAGTCTGCTATCCCTAAGGTATGGCCCCTCATTTCTAGATCTCAGAGCGTTCCAGGCAGTAGAATGGATAAAGGAGCAAAAAAGAAGAGGACAAGGGCATGTTCCAGCTCTTTTTTGTTTGTTTGTCTGTTTGTTTAAGAGTGAGAGCATGCACATAAAGGGGCAAAGGGAAAGGGAGAATCCTAAGCAGGCTCCACGCCCAGTGCAGGAGGGAGCAGGGCTCGATCTCATGACCCTGAGATCATGACTTGAGCTGAAATCAAGAGTCAGATGCTTAACTGATTCAGCCACCCAGGCACGCCCCAGATGTTTTTAACAAAGCTTCCTAAAATCTACCAGATGACAAAAATTCATCTTCTTCCTAGAGAAGCTATTAAATGCCTTTTTTCCTTAGAGGGCCATGTACCCTAAAATGAAGGCAGGGCTTTACTGTTCTATTTTACCTTTTACTGCCTTACCCAAGCCCAAAGTTGGCCTGTATCCAATGCTTCTTTGGCCTTCATTGTTTAACTTTTCAACTAATTGTCAATTAATTTCACGTAAAATATTGGGTGTAAGGCTTTTTTTGAAAATGTGACAGATCTGGAAAGAGTTGGTCATAAGCTACATGGAAATAATCAGCTGGAGCTGAAAACAGCCTCCTTTTCTAAAGGACATCAGCACTGTGCATGTAGTAAGGTTACTATCAAGCCATATTCTTAACTCTCACCAGTTTCCAGACCTGCAGGGATTTGTTGATACTTCCCCCGCTGTACACATCTCCCCCAGGGCTGCCCATTACCTTAAACTGAGGAGAGCCACTCCGTAAAGATCTTGACTTACTATAAGCAACTTTAAACGCCGAAGCTGGTTATAATTTAGTTTTTTAATATGCCCAAATTTGCTTAATCTTAACTTTTACTAAAACATATTTAGATTGTTCCTAAATTTTTATTACATATAATCTTGTACATGCTTTTATATAGTATGTACTTATTCTTTTTATTTTTTCTATGTACTATTATATAACACACACAGAGTAGTTATCTCATGAGTCGTGTCATTAAATCCAATTAGATAATCCAGGTAAGACACTTAGGAGAGTGTCTGAACATACAGTAAATGCTAAATAAAGAACTGAATGATCAAGTCTCAGAAATTACAGAAACTATGACATCGCTAGATATCTATGGTGGAATAATCATATTTAATTGTTTCCAAGCTGTGCATTTTTTCATAATTTAACACCTCTAAAATTGAGTCTCACAATCGTGGTTGGACAGCGGTATTTTTAAAATAGATGACCTTGTCTGAGCGTGTGAGAACTTGGCTGTGATGTTAATATTGTCCTCACTACAGTTAAGTAATGAGCGTGGTTGGCACCACACATGTTTGGTTTAATAACATTTAAAATTATCTTGATTATACTATGAATTGTTATTTATTTAAAATTTACTGTGTATGCAAAAAAATACGGGAAAGCAGCAGCAGTGCATAAATTTTGTATTAGTGAAGTTAGTATTCATTGTTGAAGAAACCACCGTAAGCTCCACATTTGCTGAATGGATATCAGTAGCTGGAAAGAAAATATCTGAGACTAAAAGGGCTCCATCAATTACCCTCTTTATAGCCCAGACACTCAAGAACACTGAGAACTCTGAGCCAAAAAGTGATTTACAAGAGGGTTCTGAGTCAAAAGTGGTTCATAAAATGAAAATGATTTAAGTATACCTTAGTCAATTTGTTTTACTTAAATTTTTCTTTGTAAGTGCAAGAATGATATGTGACAAAAATATATTTGTAAGTACATGAAAAGGAGCTCATTTACCAAATCTAGAAAATTCTAAGTGGAAAGAAAGCATTAGCTGTGAATTCGGTGCCTGTTTAAAAGTGATGCGTGCAGTAATGGTGTATCTTGCGTGGCTGGCATCTTAGACTGAAGAAATCTAGAAATGGACCATTTTCTTAGCACTCCAGTGATTTTAGGTCCTGATGTACTTTTAATCGAGATTCAAATTCCAAGAAGGGCACTAACCTGCCTGATTTAAGTCACATGCTAATTCTTTGCTCTTGGAAAGGGTGGGTACTTTGGTAGTTTCAACAAGATTTAATCCAATGAAAATGGGATAGATTCCCAAAGGAATATCAGAATTTTATTTACATTTTATTTATATTTATTATTTATATTTAATAAAATGCATTATTAATGTTTGTAACTACAATACTGACAGGATGTTTAAAAGAACTGAAGCAATTTAAATTAACCAAGAGTTCCGAGAATATTCATCTCTCTAACTCTTCATCAACGCTGGATATGACCAAACTTTTCTCAATCTGATGAAATCAAAAAGATATTTCGCAGTTGTTTTCATTTGCATTCCACTGCTTCAGAGTTAAGGTAAGCATCCTTTACATGTTTTTGGTTATTTGCATTTTCTCTTTTGCAGATGTTAAAAATTTTGCCTATTTTGCTATTGTGTTTTGTCACTTCCTTGTAGACATGATGGAATATTCTGTTTACTTATTTTCTCTTCTATGTTGTCACATATATATTTTTAGTCCATTACTTTATTTTTAACTTTGCTTACATGGTGCTTTTTCATACAGATAATTGCAATTGTGTATTGTCAAGCATATAGATCTCCCAACCTGTAAAGGAAAGGCAGTTAAGCTCAGCAGAATAGGTTCTTCTGAAAGCAGCCAGTATAATTAGGTTTAGGGCAGCTAGAGAATGGAGGCAGATACTCCAATATGCTGAGGAGCTAGTTCACTGGGCTGAGTCAGAGATTTCACCAAAGACTTCATCAGAGGAACTGGTCCCCTCCAAGACTCAATCTTCAGTTCTGTCCTCCCTTAGGCTTTGTTGGAGATAACAGTTCACAGAAGACATTTTCCACGGGTCATTATTGATCCTTGGGGACCCCAAAATTTTAAGAACATGTGAATCCCATTAAGATTAAACAATCCATGTGCACTTGCAAATACCCTTATCTCATACTGACTTTATTCCATGATTTCCGTGACATCTTTGGAAAAAGAGGATCATAAATATGTGGAACATTGGCCTTTAAGAAATCTCGATTTTTTTTTCTTTTTGTGCTAAATTTCTACCTCAGCAGTAAAGTGGTAATTATATAAATGTAATATTTATGCCAAGTACTATTTATTAAATATTCAAAAATACTAACAGAGATGGAAACTGTATACATAAAACTTTGTAATGCAGAAAATAAGACCAGTATTCATTCAACCAAGTATTTTGACCCAATAATTGAAAATATTAATTTTTAATACACCCTGAATTTATTTTTGTATTTTATAGTTGGTTTGTTTAATCTATAAACAACATTAAGAAAATTCTTAACTTCAGAAATATGATGTAGAAGGGTTTATTTCCATTCATACAACATAAAAATTTCTCTTTATCCTCTGTGGTTCAAGAAGAGGGTCTGTTTGCAAGCACGTATTATAAAACTTGGTAAAGTTATGGAACCAAAGACTTGAAAAGATGCAGAAGAGAGGGAATCACGCTGAACCAAATGTATAATGCGTAGCCATCTGCAGTATCAATCTCATCATAAGGTCATGGAATGTTTGCAGAAAACAATTCCAAGTTCACACAATAATCCATTTTAAGTACTGTTGAATAAGATTTGTGTGTGGTACTGGAAACCCCAAATACTATTATTTTTGAAAAGCAATTAATATAAGTCAGTGGTATTACATGGGTATCAACAGAGTAACTCATTAATATAAATGCTTTTCCCCAGTTATGGGAAGGCGTGTTGATTATTCTCAAGCAGAGGAAATTAAAATAAGTAAACTCTAATATCTTGGGCCTTGACATTTTGCTTAGTAAGCAAGAGATATTTTAAACTAATCCAAGAGATTGGTTGGCTCAATGCCATTATTAGCTCAGATCCTGGGTTGCTGAAGGGAAAAGTTGGTCCTAAGAAAAATTCATCCTCCCTGGGACAGTAAATGTAGTTGATGCAGGTACCATTTAAATTCCCAGAAACAGAAAAATTAAGCCAATATATCTGATAATGAAATTCCAACATGTCCAATAAATATTTTTGGAAGCTCTGTAAAATGCCTCATAAACAGATCTAAGTAATAAAAAAGGTTTTGCATTCATGCTGAATTGGAGCTTAAATAATTGTTATTAAACTAACTCTATAAATTAAATCTATGGCCAATACTCGTTCATTCAAAGACTAAGATTTGAAGATTAGTCCAGATCCTTGTTAGCCCTGAGACCAGTGGTCTGTCTACAACGACATCATCATTTGAAAGTTGAGTTTCACTCCTGCTCAAAAAAAATTATTTTTTTATATTTTGTTCTACATTCTAACATTAGTTAAATCACTGGATAATGCATAATTTGTCTTGCTTTTTTTGAAAAGGTGACTTTATTATTTTTTTTTGAAAAGGTGACTTTAAAAACTGACCTAAAGACACAAAGATAGTAATACAAATGTTTTAGAGAAACATCTCAAAAACACCTTCCTCATGGAACAAATTAGCTTTAGACTAGCGCTGTCCTTTAGAACATTCTGAGACAATGGAAATGTTCTATGTCTGCACTGTACAAAAGGGTACCTGCTAGCCATTGAGCACTTGAAATGCAAGCAGTCCAAGGAGAAACTGAATTTTGTTTTATTTAATTTTAATACATTTAAATAGTCTCATGTGACTAGCAGCTACTGTGTTGGACATCATAGCTCGAAGCTGTAGACTACGTATTCAAATAGCCAGAGCCACTGATTATTTGGTAAATATAAAAAAGGAGAAACAATGAAATTAACTGAAGCCACTCAGCTCCTCTGGGTCAGAATGAATAAAGATACCGCATTAAGTGATCCCAAAATGGACAACTAGTTGGTCATTTTATGTCTTACCTGTGGATGTTTTTGATGTCAAACGTTCTGTTAATGAATAATCCAGTCTCATTATTAAATGTGATAAACTACTGTCTATGAAAGTGATTATATTCACTTCTTACTTTTTCAAACAAAATAATATGTTAATTATCTTAGACGGAGGTGTTTATTTATAAAGTTACCACCATCAACATGGTACATATAGGCATGCCTGGTCATGTGTCTGGTTTGGAGATGAGTTTCCCAGAAGTACTTTCAGACATTCCCTTGCTATTATGCAATTTTTTTGTTAACATAAAAGAAATAGAAAACACTTTCATAATTTGTACTTTGTTACAAATATAGTAACTCACATATATTTATTTGATCATAAAACTTGCATGTTTAAAAAACATCCAAGCCATTTGGCATAAAAAATAAAGTTTAAAGAAACACCTATTTTATCACCTAGAAATAATCATTATTAAATTTTCAGTGACCTGCATTCCAGGCATTTCTGTATTCATACAGATACATGGCAGTACAGATATCTTGATTGAGACGAAAATAATAATATTAAAATGGAACAGTATTTATTTCTTTTATTTTCAAAATTATTACATGCTGTTTTATTTTAATTTAAAAAAAAAGAAAGAAACAAAATGGATTGTTGAATGTTTGGTAATTGTTTCTTCATCAAAAAAGATACCATGACCTAAAATGTCTTTCTAAACTAAATTTTAAATGGTCATGAAAACTTACAGGTGTTATATCATTTTAAAAACTAAATAGCTCAAGGGGGCCCTGGGTGGTGCAGTCGGTTAAGCAGATGACTCTGGGTTTTGGCTCACTCAGGTCCTGATCTCAGGGTCTTGAGATAGAGCTCTGATTTGGCCTCCATGCTCAGCACCAAGTCCACTAAGGTTTCTCTCTCCCTCTGCCTCTGTCCATCTCTGCTCTCTTTTTAAAATAAATAAATAAATCTTTAAAAAACTAAATAGTTCAGTTGTAGGCAATAGTAACTGAGTGCTTATATAAAGATGAGGAAATGAACATTCAAATTATTTCTCCCACCACCAGCCTCCTGTTCTTCCGTATAGCTGAACATTATATGCTTGTGGTTTTCGTTTGTTTTTGTTTTTATTACGTTATGAAGATTTATATCATTTATACTCTATTCTGTAACTCTTTCAATTCCTAATAAACCTCTCAAACTCCATAAACCCAACAACCAGCTCTCCAGGAACTGAAAACCTGCTCCTCCCACAATCTTGTCCATCTTGGTTATGGGCAACTCTATAATTCCAGTTGCTCAGACCATGAAACTTGGAGTCTTTCTGAGCCCTCTCTTTCTCCCTCAGTGCACATCCAGACTATAAACAAATCTTGTGGGCTCCACCTTCTAAACATGTCCAGAACCTGCCCACCTTCACCACTATCATTCTGGTGCAAGTCATCATCAGCCTCACCTGGACCTTTGCAATAGCCTCCTTAACCATCTCCCGATTTGCCCCTTGCGCCCCTCAGTCACTTCTCAACACAGCAGTGGGAATGATCCTTTTATAAAAACAACACAGTTCTGGGGTGCCTGGGTGGCCCAGTCTGTTAAGCATCCAACTCTTGGTTTCTGCTCAGGTCCTGATCTTAGGGTTGTGAGATCAAGCCCCCATGGGGCTTGGTGCTCAGTGCAGAGTCTGCTTGAGATTCTTTCTCCCTCTCTCTGCCCCTCCCACTTGTGCTCTTTCTCTCTCTCTCTCTCTAAAATAAATAAATAAATAAATCTTTTTAACCACACACCTAGTTCTGTCAACTCTTTGAGGGAAACTCTTAAAAGTTTTAACCACAGCCTTCAAGGCCCTGCACAATCTCACCCTGTTACTTCACCTCATCTCTTACTAAAGTGGCCTCCTCACATAGACCGGGCACCTACCTCATGGCTCCCCTAATTGATGTTTCCTCTGCCTACAATCATCTTGCTTCAAGATCTCTGAGTGGCTCACTCCCTCTCATTAAGCAGGCTTTCCTGGGATGCCACCTTCTCGAGGTGGCCTTTCCTCTTACCCTATTTAAATTTCAACCCTCCCTCCAAACGTTCTCTCCACCTCTTCTGGTTTATTTTTCTCCATAGCATTTATCACCAATAACATATTACACATTTTACTTATTTATTTCTTTTCCCTTCCCCATTAGAATGTAAACTCCACAGGGCGCCTGGGTGGCTCAGTCGTTAAGCGTCTGCCTTCAGCTCAGGTCATGGTCCCAGGGTTCTGGGATCGAGCCCCACATCGGGCTCCCTGCTCCACGGGAAGCCTGCTTCTTCCTCTCCCACTCCCCCAGCTTGTGTTCCCTCTCTCGCTGTGTCTCTCTCTGTCAAATAAATAAATAAAATCTTTAAAAAAAAAAAAGAATATAAACTCCACAAGGACAGGGAAATTTGCCTGTTTTGTTCACTGTTTTTACCTTCAGTACCTAGAACAGTAGCTGTCGCATTAGGTGCTTGATAACTGTTTAAAGAAAAACAAATACTGGGGCACCTGGGTGGCTCAGTCGGTTAAGCGTCTGCCTTCTGCAGGGTCCTGGGATCGAGCCCTGCATGGGTCTCCCTGCTCAGTGGGGAATCTGCTTCTCCTCTCCCTCTGCTGCTCCCCCTGCTTGTGCTCTCTCTCTCTTTCTGTCAAATAAATAAATAAAAATCTTTAAAAAATAAAAACAAGTGAATAATTGCTATTAATTTATTTGTATTTTTGTTAATGGTTATCTATATAATTTCTGTATATGTAAATTCACCAATCAACCCTAGCACTATTGCTTCTACTTTCTTGAGCTCTTTATTGTGAATTGCTTTTTTTGGTCTGGTTAGATTCTGCATTTGTTTTCTATTACTGTGTAATGAATTACCACAAACTTCATTGCTAAACATAACACTCATTCTTGAGTCAGAGTTTCGTAGATCAGAAGACAGTCACAGAGTAATGGTTCTGTGCCCAGGGTAGCACAGAATTGAAATAAAGATGTCAGACAGGTTGAGGTCTCATCTGGAGGCTCTGAACCATCCTCCAAGCCATTCTAAGTGTTGGCTGGATTCATATACATACAGTTGTAGGAATTAGTTCCCTGTTTACTTGCTGAATATCAGCTGGAGGCTGCTTGCTTTCCTTGCCACATGGCCCCCTCCATCTGCAAACCAGCAATGTTGCACTAAATTCTTTTCATGCTACACATATCTGACTTTTTAAATTCTGTGATCAGTTTGAAAATGTTCTGTTCTTAAAGGTTCATGTGATCAGGTCTGGCCTACCTGGATGATTTCCCCCTTTTAAGACCAACTGATTTGGAAACTTACTTATGTCTGCAAAAGCTCTTCGAGGTAGTATCTAGACTGTGTTTAATTGAATAACTGGGAGCAGGTGTGTGCCTAGCAGAGGCTGGGAATTCCGGGAGCCATCTTAGAATTCTACCTACCACAGGTTTCAATAATAAGTAAGATTCTTTCCTTCTCACAAGAAGGGTTTGGAAGATCTGTATCCGGGCACTGCTGCAAGCTTGAGAAACTTGCCTTAGAGCTGGGTAAACAATTACTGTTTTACAATATTTTTTACAAGAAAGCTGCAAACCTCTCCCCTCTAGGTAGTACACTGCTCTTTTTTCTGCCCGGTTCCCAATTGTTTTCTGATTCACTGGATTTAATCTTTCAGTCATTGGGTTTTCTTTCAAGAAGGAATGGATCCTGAATGACATATTCCTGGAGGTTTTAAAACATGTTTGAAAAACACTTGCTCATTGAATGGAAAAAAATGGCTGGACATGATATTCTTTCTGTCCAGACTTGGTAAAGATGATCTGTTATCTCCTGATACTGGCTACCACTGGAAAGCAGCTTGGTCTCTCCTTTCAAGCTTGAAAAATTATTTATCTTTGAGTTTCAAACTTAAACACATCTCAATATTTCCACCTTTTATATAAACTTCTAAGAAATGAATTCAGGTCCTATACCAAAGAACTTTTGATATCTTCAACTATATTTTATTTTAGAGGTTTTCTACTTAAAAAAAAAATTATCCTTCAGAAGCGTATTTGTCTACTTTTGTTTTCAAGATCTTCAAGCTTTTCCTTAGGTCATTAATTGGATTTTTCCTTTGTGTTTTCTCTTCTTTTCCTCAAATTCAGGCTGATTCTCTAGAATACTGAGCCCAGGTGGTATTTCTCTGTCTCTGCTAGGATGCAGCGATGGTAAGCATGAACTTCTGCATTTAAGTATTTTTTACTGGTTTTATGTGTGAAAACCCATTCCACTTAGGAGTAGAATGAGTCACTGATATGCATATGCTCAATTTCATAAACAATGTCAAATGGTTTTCCAATATGGTTTTACCAACATACACTTACACCTACGATGTTTGAAAATTGCTGTCACTCCACACACTTGCCGACACTTAGAATTGCCACTTTTTTTATTTCTAGCCATCTGGTGGGTGTGTAGTAAACTCATTTGCAGATTTAAGTTTTATTTTTCTGATTTGGAGGGAATGATGTCGGACATTATTCTAAACTATCTGTTGTCAACCTGGCATTACTACCAAGATATTTTCTGCATCACAGAGAAGCCAGATTACATTTCCAAGAATTTCCTGTTTGCTTGATTCTGGGTTAGAGTCTGACATTGAGAGGCAGTTCTAAGAAGGGAAGGAAAGGTTATATTGTCTAGAAGAGGTTGTAGCCAGACTGACAGGTATGTATTGTCAGCAGTTTCTTGGTTGGTTCTTGAGCACCACTTGCTTTGCTGATGCAGCCTGAGAGATGGTAGGAGCGTCTCCGAGCTTTACTCCCCCGCCAATATTTACATGTTTGTGGAAGTTTCTAATTCTCTGTACTAAAGCCCTTCATACCTAAAATACATAATGTGGCTTCTGTTTTCCTATCCAGAGACTTGCTGGTACCAATAGCCTTTCACATGTTTATTGATCCTTGAGATTCTTTTGTGAAGTGCTTGTTCACATCTCTTGCTTTTTTCCCATGCTGGACAGTCTGTCTTCTTAGTATTAGTTGGCAGGAGACTTTTATATTATTTTTAGATGGTGTTATAGATGATATAAATACTTCTCCCACTCCATGGCTTGCTTTTTTACTTTCCTACATGCTGTATTTTGATAAAGAGTACTTAATTATGAAGTAGTTTAACAAATTTATGATTAAAACTTTTATGTTTTATTTTCAAAAAGCTATTTTCTAATCAGTAGTCATGAAGATATTCTCCTATGTTATCCTTATTTTTCCTTTCACATTTATGTCTAAAAGCTAAAAATCTATCTGGAAAAAATTTTTTTAATAAGACATGATGAAGAAATCCCTTTTTCCCCCCATATAGCTATGCAATTGACTTAACACTTTTTATCAAAAAGACCATTGTTTCTCCCATTTCTCTAAAGTGCTAACTTTCACATAAATCGAGTGTCTATATTTATGTGGGTCTCTTTCTGGGTTGTATATTCTACTATTTTGATCTATTTGTCTATTTTTCAGTCATGTTTTTCTAGAAGCCTTTCCTGAATCCCTCAAGCAGGGCTAAGGACTCTCTTCACTAGGCTATAGATATTGTACAAAATCTCTATAATTACTGCCTGTATATTACTCTATAGCCTTAAAATTATTTAGGCATCATTCCCATCTCCCCAATAAGAGGACAGAGATCCATATTAATCATCTTAAATAATCAACATTTAGGGCAAATGCCTCTTATATATGCTTATTTATAGAAACAGAGAGTTGACATTTTAGCTTGGTATAATATTGGTTTACATTATTTTCCTCTAAGTCATTTCTAGAGACTTCTTTTGATGATTTTAAAGAACTCAGGGACACATTTCAGAGCAGCATTAAAAATAGATGGGGATTCTATGGGGAAATGGCTCTGCCCTGGTGCCTTGGTGATCTTATATGACTTCCACAGGCCCTGTGGCCAACCTTGACCATAGTCTAACCCAAGTCTCATTGGAAAGTCCTGCGCCTCCTTGTGGAGCCAGGAGAGGTAAGCCCTGTAAGAAATGTCCACAAGGCAATTTCTCATCCCAATCTTAGGGGAAGAGTACCACAAATCCGATTCCCATCCATCTCCCTCACTTCAGTTGAGCACAGGGCCTTCTAACTCACCTCATCCATTGGAGTACAGCTTCAGGCTTCTATGTAAGTTTATAAAACCGTTCAGTTGTGGTTTAGAAGCTGATCCTCAACAAAGGAGTAACCCTTCACCTGTGTCATCTGTCATCTGACCCTTCTGGTTTAGTGTCATAACATGGGGCTAGGGATGTGAGGATCTAGCACCATGCTGATCTCACTTTGCTTTTGCATAAGTTGTAAACTGAATCTATTTGAGTTTGTTGACTTTTTACTGACCAAATCTATGGAAAGGTGGCAAGACAACCTGCCAATTGCAGTACTCACACTTGTGGTCCTGTTACCACCATGCTGCTGGCTTGGGAATGTTTGACCACTTGATAGATTCTTAAAATGTCAGCTGGTTAACAAACTCTGCTGCAAATTCTGTCAGCGGCCAACAAAAATACCTATAAATATGCTGTTACAGATTAAAAACTCATTGATAACATTAAAAAAAGAACTTACAATCTGCCTGTTGAAATAGAAGCCACAAATTTAAACAATAGAAAGGATGGGTGCCAACATGTATCAGGTTCATTTATAGGGAAAGTCACACTTCATATCTCCTTCACTGCATGGTTTCTGTTTCATACACAGGAGATCTGTGCCAGGTTCTTTTCTATCAGGACATTGGCAGGCAGTTTCCTCTTCCTGTTCACCAATCTGCTATTACTTGACAATCACATATATACTCATCACATGTTTGACTCCTTTTCACCCTTCAGTCCTCAGAGAATCATCCTCTGAACTACTATCTGTGTAACACTCAATTTTCTAAAGTTACTTCATACTTTCACTTCATCAAATTTACCACAGTTTATCTTTAAAGATAAAAGAGAAAACCAAAGAAATAGAAAAATTGATGTTGATTATTCACATTTATCTCCCTAGACTGTGAGGTTCATGAACACAAAGATCATAGTTTTTGTTTATTTATTTGTTTGGTCTTTGTCACCACCGTATTTCCGCCCCTTAGCTCGTGGCATATAGAGGAGCTTAATAAATAGTTGTTGAATAAAGAAAAAAAATGATGGAGTGATAAACTAGAAAAGTAAACCACAACCTTTGTTTTCTTGGGTGCTAATTCTTGAGTGCTATATTTCTCCCACCCCTTAAATTTTCCCTTTTCCTGCTATATCAAGTCAGGGATTTAAAATCACAAAAGTATTTAATAGAAAGCATGTGGTTGGATGGAGTGGTGGGGACTGAGCTGAAAGTTTGGTGGAGAAAAGTGATGTCATTGAAGGGAGACTGGTAGGAAGGAAGGAGGTTGGCGATGTCACATTGCAACTTTGGAAATAGAATCCTCACAAGTAAATTATGCAGGTAGAGTAGATGTCAGAAAAATGTGGAAATGTTTTGGATGAGTGGGTAGTTTTTTTTAAAATATATTTTTTCTTTGGTTTCATGTCAAAGTAACAGGCTGAGGAATTATAAGATGTTCCCATGTCGGTCCTCAAATCTGAATTGGATATTGGTTTTGGGGATTGGAGCTTTACACATCA
The DNA here is from genome assembly GCF_054177405.1 of Leptonychotes weddellii. Lineage (NCBI taxonomy): Eukaryota > Metazoa > Chordata > Mammalia > Carnivora > Phocidae > Leptonychotes > Leptonychotes weddellii. The sequence goes on from NC_138373.1 coordinate 95,176,172, forward strand.
AGAAGCAATATATCTGAGTAGTTGTGATCATCGCCTAAGGGGTAAAAGAGCCCACATCAAACAAATAAACAGAGAAAATCATTAACTGTAGTTATTTGCCTATATCAAGTTCTTTGATGATCTCTATGAAGTTAAAAGTGAGTTAAAAAAAATTACAAACATATAATGACCTTGCAATATTGCAGCACAAAGAAAAAAGGACCAGTATCCTAAAGATTCAGAGTAATACCAATGTTTTTAAACCAGATGAAAATTTTAGGAAATTGACACCCTAATCTAAGAAAAAAAGGACGTTGGCCAGGAACAGAAACAATTATAAAAATGGGTATAGGTGCTGAAGTTACATATAAGAGAATATAGAGGTGATAGATGTAACTGGGGTGAAGGAAAATTTATAAACAAAACAAATTAACTAAAAAACTAGGTAACAATGAAAATCAGTGGCTAGAAGACAGACAACAGCTCTCTAGGTGACAGAAGAAAAAGACAGATGAACTCAAGTATTATAGTTACCTGAGGAAGCTATAAGAACTAAGAAAATAATCCAAAATCTACCATGCAAAATTTCCAAAGGCAACCTTCCTCCAGGAAAGATAATATAAGTCATTCAAAGGAAAAATAAATTATCTTGATGTACATGATTAGAAGGAAAAATATTTGTGGCAAACAAACTTCACCATAAAAATTATAATTATTTTTATCAAAGCACAAAGATGGAGAAGAATAGACTCATGTACTGGATACCAGAGGGTCCACAAGAGAAAAAATAAGACCATGGACCTAACTCAGGTCATAGGATATCAAACCAGGGGAATTTACTAAAATGTAGGTTTCAAACATGCCTCTTTTTTTTTTATCCACTCTACTTTTGATCTTATACCTATAAAATTTATATTGACATTCTCTCCCATTACCTATTAAACAACAATTTTGTGAACATGCTAAAAAAAATAAGTTTTAAATACTCCAGATGTAGTTTGGCAGAATTAAGGAAATAGAAGTAGTCTAGCAGAAGAAAAATAAAGAATAAGAATAAAAAATGGAAAATCATTTTATAAGAAGTTATAGAAATATTGTGGATTGTCTGTGTGTACCTTTAAAGAAACATAATTTTAAACAGTATTCTGAACACTTGCAGAGGAGATTTGCTAAGAATTAATTTGACAGACCTCTCTTTAAGAAATGAATTATTGGCAATTTGTGTAAAAGTCTAAGTAAATAAATCATAGAAAACAATTGCAGGATAAAGGGATCAAGACAGCTGTTCTGCAAGTAGTATAAAGCCCAACACAAAATAACATGTCATGTGGAACTTCACCCACCAAATTGCAGTAATATGCCCATTTTAATCTATTTAATAACATACTCACTTTATTATGTTTTAAAGGTAACTCATGTCAGTTCATTGACCACAAATCTTTAGGTAATTTTCCCGGACAAAAAGTTGGAAATCGTAGGAGAATGGCATGATCTCACCACCCAATAGCACAACTATAATAATTTTGTTATAATCCCATCTAATAATTTTTCATATTAATAAATTTTATAATAATTTTAAATTTAATAATAATTTTTACTTAACTTGTTTGCAATCATTATACACATGTAATTTTATATTTTGACATTTCATACTGAATACTAGATAATGAGCTTCATGTTACAACATAGTCTTCCTAATTATTTTGTTACATAATATCCCATTGACTAGATGGGTCCTAATTTTCTCATCCTTTTTTCTTCATTTTAACAGTCAACTTGCTTCCTATATAGAACACAAATCATGTACACCGTTTTTATTTTATTATTTCTTAAAATGGTTTTCATGCATATTATTACCATATCAAAATGGTACCAAAATGGTACCAAACCAATATCAGTCTTGAGCTATATTGCCCAATTAAACTAAAGCATGGTTTTGCCCCTATGTGATGAGAGTACCAGCTTTACTCCATGTTTATTCTTACTGAATTTAAAATTTTTTTCCAATTTGAAAGATGTTGTTTCATTATATTAAAAACATCTTTGAAAATTGAGAAAGGTGAAAATTTTCTATATATTTATTTATTGGTTTACTATATAATAACATTTACTCCTATTTATTTAAAACTTGATAGCTACGAGTAGAATACAACAAATCACACAGCCGCAATGTAGCCGTGACTTTAGCAGAGATGGAGAGGATGTAGATATTGGACTTTGGAAAACTGGTAACTCTTGTTAAGAAATAGAAAACGTTTGGTCAAAATGTTGCCTACTGTCCTTTGGGAGGTGGATCAAGTTCCAGCCAAGAGGTAAATAAGTGGGGAAAAAAATCAGAATGTGGTTGTGTGCTGGCTACTTCTTGATACTTCCAGTAAACAATTTTATCAAAAAATTTCTGCAGTAGGGATGCCTGAGTGACTCAGTTAAGCGTCCAACTCTTGATTTCACCTCAGGTCATGACCTCAGGGTCATGAGATCAAGCCCTGAATTGGGCTCCCCCTCTGCCCCTCCCCCCAACACCCCCTCGTTCTTGTGCGCGCACACATGCTCTCTCTCTCAAAGGAAAAAAAAAGATATCTGCAGTAAACTCGTGTTAGAATAAATTAGCCTGCAAGCAGAGACAAAAGGTAATACAGCTTTGTGAAGAAAGATATTGTGTGTGGACTGCAGTCTGAAGTGACTGAGAATCCAGAAATTTGAAATCTTGTTGCATAAAAAAGTCAATTATGTCTATGCCCAAATTGAAGTGGTTAAGCATTAGAACCCCACTCGACAAACTGTGAGACTGCCAATAAAGGCAGGCTTCCGGGGGTTGCCTACTATCCCTCATGATTTCAGAGTTGGGGGGGTATGGGGAAGAGGCGAGGGCCCAGAAACCAAAACACCATGGTCTGGGTCTAAATAAGAAATTTGGCATGGTTACCCCCATCTTAGTTCAGGCTCCTATAACAAAGTACTATAGACTAGGAGGGTTATAAACAACCTAAATTTATTTCTGGAGGCTGGAAGTCCAAGATCAGGATACCATGATGCTCAAGTTCTGGTGAGAGCCTTCTTCAGGGTTGCAGACTGCTGACTTATTGTCCTCCCATAGCAAGAGCAGAGAGAGGATGCAAGCTCTTGCAAGACCCTTACGGGGCACTAATCCCTCTCATGAAGGTTCTACCTTTCTCATCAAATCCTAACTTCCTACTTCCCAAAGGTCCCACCCTCTAATACCACCAACATTTGAATTTTGGGTAGACACAGACATTTAGTCCATAACATTCTACCCCTGGCCCCCCAAATTCATGATACTTCTCGCATGCAAATACATTCATTCCATCCTAACAACCCCCAAAAGTTTTGAGTCATTCCAGCATTAACTCTAAAGTCTGAAGTTCAAAATCTCATTTAAATCAGACAAGGATGAGACTCAGGGTACATTCATCCTGAGGCAAAATTCCTCTCCAGCTGTGAACCTGTAAAACCAAACAAGTTATATTCTTCCAAAATACAATGGTGGGACAGGCACAGAATAGATATTCTCGTTCCAAAGAGGAGAAACAGGAAAGTGGGAAGAGGTGATAGGTCTCAAGGAAACCCCAGACCTAGCAGGGCAAAGTACATTAGACCTAATTAGACCAATTAGAAATCATAGTCTTGGGCTGGATGCTCTGCTTTCCAGGCCCACTGGGGGGGCTGTCCTGTCCTGGCAGCTCTGCGCCCCGGAGGCTCTGTCAGGTGGCCCTGTCCCCGGGGCTTACTGACAGTGAGGCAATAGTTTCCCTATTTTGAAACCAAGGAGGGAGCCATGCTGGTCTCTGAATTGCCTTTAGGGTCATTCTTCCATTGTCTTGAAGAATAGTGCAACTTCAGAGGGAATAGCTCTATGAACTTGTCCTGTGAAATCCAAGAAGTCCAACAGCCTTCCTTCACACACTCCTGCCCCCCTCTGTAGTTCAAACCAGCAGTTTCCTGCTGGAGTGCCTGATTAAGTCCATTGTCCCCATGCATACTAATCTTACCAAATAGATGCTTGGCCATACTTACGTGTTCTTTTCTGAACATACTTTCTCATTTGGGGCAATAGGCTAAGTAGGCTGAGAATTACCCAAACCTTTTAGTTCTGCTTTCTTCGTGCTTAACAATCCCGTCTACAAGCCCTTTCTCTCTTCTTGCATTTTACTATAAGTAGTCAGAAACGAAATGGCACTCGCAACACTTTGAGAAATGTCTTCATCTAAATATCCAATTTCACCTCTCGCTAGTGCTACCTTCCACAGAACACTGGCACATGAACACAGTTCAGCCAAGTTCTTTGCCACCTTATAACCAGGATCTCCTTTCCTCCAGTTTCCAATAACATGTTCCTCATGTCTGTCTGAGATCTCCTGAGCATGGCCTTCACAGTCCGTATTGCTGCCAATATTCTGTTTGGATTACTTAGAGATTGTCTAGGAAGAGGGAGGCTTTCTCTGCAGCTCTCCTCTTTTCTTTCTGAATCTCTCTTACAGCTTTGTTCATGGCAGTGTCGGCTTTTTCTAACGTGCACCTCAAAACTCTTCTAGCCTCTGCCCATTACCCCGTTCCAAAGCTGCCCCCAAGGATTTAGGTATTTGTTACAATGCCACCCCCCCTTCTTGGTGCCAATGTCTGTCTTAGTTCAGGCTGCTATAACAAAGCACCACAGACTGGGTGGCTTACAAACAACAGAAACTATTTCTCCCAGTTCTGGAGGCTGGGAGGCCCAGCTCAGGGTGCCCGCGCAATCCTGTTCTGGTGAGAGCCCTCTTGGGGGTTGCAGACTGCGGGCTTCTCACTGTATCCTCACGTGGAGAGAGCAGAGAGAGGAGCAAGCTCTCTCCCGAGGCCCATAGAGCATTCATCCCACTCAGGAGGCTGCACCGCCTCAGCTAATCCTAATTACCTCACGAAGGCCCCGCCTCCTAATACCATCACAAGAGGGGCAGCATTTCAACATATGAATCTGGTGGGGGGGTGGAGAGAACACGTTCATTCCATAACACCTTCACGTAGAACTGACCAAGGTACTTTCTAAATGTCTTTAAATATTGTACAATACGCTGCCTTGCTTGTGCCCCCCTCTTACTACTTTCATCGGTCTCTGCTCTCTCCATTCTCCACTCCTCCGCAGAAGCATGAGACTCCCATTTCCCAGTGCATGTAGCTTTAATGACAGTCCACTGGGTTCTAGAGCTAGCTCACCGTGACTGTCACTCCCCTTCTCCTTTTGCCCCGACTGAACTTGTACTCATTTTGGAATCCATGGGAGTATCTCTCACAGTGTCATAAAGAAAGAAATAAAATTGTGATAAGATTGAATTGAAACAAATCATCAGAGAAACATGCCTCCTTCTGGTGGGTCATGATGGTGGAGAGGGCGCTTTTGTCTAAGTGGGACTGTTTCATGATATTGTCCCTATTCAGTTAGGACTGAATACATATTTTTTATTTCGGTAACATATATCCAGCCATGGAAAGAACCCCCGCTCTCTCTTTCTCTCTCTCTCTCACACACACACACACATACACACAAACTACTTTATACCCACTATTACATGAAACATATTAGCAGAATGTAAACATGCCCCAAATTCCACTACCAACAAATTATTGAAAAATCACTTGAACTAAAATCTGGTTAATGACTGGCTTATTGTTCTGCTTGCCCATATATTCATTTTTTCTTATTTTTCCTGTATTTTTATTATTCCAAGGTGTTGCCAAGACAGCATGTGTGAACCTTAGAAAGGCCCCTTTCCTCAGGGTAACCCCACAGCCATCAGGAAATGTTCTTGTAAGCAAATGGATGGCACAGCATAAAAGGCTCAGAATTACAAATTTTATCCCATTGCAGATATAGATCCATTCCCTGTCTTAAAATGACATTGTGCCTTTTACGGAACAGCAAGCCAAATGTGATCATATTCACAAGGCAACCGGCTGAAGAGCATGTGGAATGCTGAACAAATAATAAACAAAAGTGGAAATGAAACTGGGCTTTCTGCCTAGAAAACAGAATCTGTGTGCAAACAACACAGATTCAAGCCAAATTTTAGACCCTCTGAGAGGCCATTCAACTGCGTTTGTCTCTAAGCATAGAGCCAAAGAGGAAATAGGTGAATTTTCTATCAGTACACAGTGGGAAGATGTAAGGTGTAGGAATCATAAATCTGCTTTGGGGAAGACTGAACAAAAGTATGAAAATTCAACTCAGCTTCATCCCTAATTTGACAGGTTGTCATGTCAAGCTAGGAATAGCTACCAACACCCAACAACAAGTCCTAGGAATCATTTCATGGTTGAGCTCCATATTGTGTAGTTTCTTTTGGTTCATCAAAGGCTACTTTTTGTAGCAGTGAGACCTCAAAGACTAGAATTGGTATTAAATGACATGTGTCTTATTTCAGATTATGTAATGGACAAATCACTTTCTTCTGGTCCCATCTGTATTTTTTTTTTTTTTAGTTGAATTCTGGTCCCATCTTTACAACAAAGTTAACCATTTCACAAAGTCAGAAGGATGAAACGCTCTATCAGTACCAGGTGCTCTTGTTGTTACAGTTAGCAGGGAAGGGGAAGCACATTCCAGGCAGAATAATGCTCAGTCGGGCTGAGGATTCCTCAGGGCAGCAGGAGCAGGGAGCCAGGCCACAGCTGGGAGACAAGTGGTACATTTCTCTGGCTGGTCCAATAAGTTTTACAGATTTTTTTTTTTAATTATTTGATACAGAGAGAGAGACAGCAAGATAGCACATGCAGGGGGAGCAGCAGAGGGAGAGGGAGAGGCAGACTCCCCGCCAAGCAGGGAGCCCACTCAGGGGGGGCTCGATCCCAGGACCCCGTGATCACCACCCGAGCCAAAGGCAGACACTCAACTGACTGAGGTTCCCCTTTACAGATCTTTTTAATGCTCCCATTAGTCTGTAACTATTAGTTCAGAATAACCATTCTCTTCCTTTGATGGCTTCTCAACTCATTTATCCACAGGCAGCTAATACCTTGCTATAGTTATTATTTGAAAATTAGGGAAACAATCTTCTACATGATTTGAGGTACCATGGCCTCACTTTCTCTCTATTCTGATCCATCATGTCCAAATCTCTGTTTCCATGTACCTGCTGAAAATTCTACAAAAATTCACTGTAAGAAGCTGAGCATTTCAACATCCTTTATTATCTACCCCTGCTCAAATAATCTAAATTCACTTTCCATTAAATTCTGGTCAGGGCCATATCTTCTGTTTCTGGAGAACATGCTTAACTAGATCTTCCTCTCCCCCCAAGCTCAGTGTCTTTCTCCTGAAATTTCTTTCTTCTCTTCCTCCCTCATTCTTCTTTGCCCACTCATCAAGGGCAGGATGTCTTGAAGTCTCTGCCAACTTTTGCAGCCTGTTTACTCCTGTGAATCCATTTAGCCCTTTCCAATTGTATCATGTCACTTAACACTTGATTATATTTTGTCACGCATATTTTATATTTCAAGATAGCCCGATTAGATTACAATTGGGCATAGGGAGTTTTGCTTTTCCCATGCATAATAGATGACTCAAAATGCAACCTGATTGATACATTAACTGATTGGGAGGGAATCTGGAAAGTCATTCAGAGTCTGAAAATACAACAAAGCTACTTCTTTTGAACATTCAAATTTGCAGACTGCCCAGTATCTCCCTTGACAAAAGCCTATGAGATTTAGGATTGTACCTTCAAAATTATAATGAATATCAGTGGAGACAAACTTTACTTGAATCAAATTGGTAGGCTTAAGCCACTACTGTAAAGGACAGAATTATTTAGAATAATAAATTGTCCCTGTTGAGTTTTATGATAAGATGTTTCATAAGTTTCATTTGAGGGTTAAGATATGATTTAAATATATTAGTGATCCATAGATTAAGTGTAGCTCTAAAACCAGAAGTGTGGCTTTCTGAAATTCAAACTATCCATCTGTTTCAGTGTAATCTATGTGGTATGTGCATAGTATGCATTATTTATATTTAGTATTTAGATTTTTCAGGACTGAAAAAAGTCATACCACACCTAGAAAGGGTGTGAACACAGAATGCAATGCTTGTGGAAAGGTCTGCATCTCTACAATATTTTTGATCTAAAATTGTTTCTATGGTTACAATACTATCACCCTTATCATGCACGGTGGACTAAGCCACTATATTTTTTATGTTACTTGGTTACTGAAATATGAAATTCATGTGACGTGAAATAATATCTTTAAGAATAAAGCAGCACATCTACTATGCTTTTTCTGTTAATGAGAAAGACATGTTGCTCTCAAGTCTCCCGTAATCTAGACTTTTGGAAATAGATAGGTATGGCTGGATCTATTCTCAGAGAAATTATCCGTTCTAAAGAGCTTGATTTGAGGGACTATGTTTATTATTTGTATTTTATTTCACTACTAACCTATTAAGTGAAATGACACTGTGCTTCAAAAAACTGAACCCATTCTGTAATTATGCAGAATACTATGTATGATGATGTGTTTACCATCCCTTTCTTTTTTTTTTTTTTTTAAGATTTTATTTATTTGACAGAGAGAGACACAGTGGGAGAGGGAATACAAGCAGGGGGAGTGGAAGAGGGAGGAGCAGGCTTCCTGCTGAGCAAGGAGCCTGATGTGGGCCTTGATCCCAGGACCCTGGGATCATGACCTGAGCCGAAGGCAGACGCTTAACGATTGAGCCACCCAGGTGCCCTGTACCGCCTCTTTCAAAGACAAATATAGGCCTGGTTTCTATGGAGAATTCTAGAGAGGAGATGAAGAATAGGGACTTTATCACTGAAAGGAGTGTCACACCGCTTCTGACAGTTTCCAGTGTTACAACCCTAATCTGATTTATTTTAAAGGGCCGTGGCATGAAGGCAGACTAAAATGATTTAGCGTGCAACTGAAATGTCACATGCCATGTGCCTTTAAACTTGGGGAATTCCTTTCCTAGATAAAATAATCTTAGCAGCAGTCTGGAGCCGTGCATCAGCTTGGGCTGGAGCACATGACATGTGAAGGTCTGCAAAAGCGAGGCTGAAGGTATTGTGTGAAGGAAAGGACAAGATGGCAGAGGTGAGGGAGGAGGACCTCGGAGGTTGCCATCTCCCTGCAGCTCCGCATTTCCTGGCAAGAAGCTCCGCTGGGGAAGCCCGGAGCTTCATCAAGATCTGAAGTAAATGGAACATCCAGCAGTCTGCAGGATTAGAGTTTCCTAGTTGTTGCTTCCTACAAAGAACTTTTGTTACCCTTTGAGGAACAAAAGCACATTTATATCCATCAACTTCCATTACTCAAACCTCCCTGCATTGTATCTGTTGACTACATATTTACAGATTAAATATGATGGGTGTGAATATCAGTAAGTGGCTGCAAAGTGTGACTAACAGCAGTGGTGTAACATAAGGGAACACGAACTTGATCCCCTCCACCTGTCCATGCCAAGAACGCCAAAATGAAGACCATTTTACAATCCCTGCACCTGGACTCTGTATTAAATTTCAGGTCAACCTTTATATAAATTTCACTTTAATTGAATACCAAAACCATGAAATGAAGTCCCCCTGAAAGTACTATGTGGACTCAAGTAAGTTAGATGCTTTGATATGATATAGTTATATATTATCAAAAGAAGCTTAGAGCTATTCTATTTCCATGTTTATTCTCCAGTTAGTCATTATAAAATTTAGTGTTCACATAACTTTCCCAAAGGAATCAGTTTCTCTGCATGGCACTGTGATAAGTATGGCACCATTAAAAAAAAAAAAATGGTAGTTGTACCTGTGATTTATGGATCTGGGTAAGCCATATGATATATATGTCATTAATTGAGCTGGATGGAATCCAGAGTAGTCAAATACTCATCTTCCCATCTCTGCACAGAAGTTCTGAATTTCAACCTGCCAGAAACATTATTTATTAGCACATTAGATGCTTCATGCTCTGAAATACTCAAAAGTCTGTCAGCACTTTCTGCTGAAACCTTCAAATGTCCCTATCAACTTTTCTTCTTTCCTTTTACACTGTTTCTCTGTGTCTTTCTTCTCTCTCTCACACGTGCTACACAGGGTTGATACTTCTTGTCTCCTTTTGCAATATATAAATTTGAATGCTCAAGAAAGTTTGGCAAACTTGTGATCATGTTTACTTTTTTTTTTTTTTTTTTTTGGTAAAGAAGTTTGAATAAACAAGTTCCTCCTCAACACTTTGCCTTCCCTACTGGGCCGTTTCCCTCTCTCGATCTCTTTTAACTCTAGGGGGAGAAAAAAGTATGATTTAGCCCGTCCTTATTATGGGACTGGCACTGCCTTAAGGATTTTGCCTATTTGTCTCATGCAATCCACATAACTGCCCCAGAAAATGTACTCATTTTAGTCCTTTTTCTGTTCCAACATCACTGTGTCAAGTAAGCCTTCTAGGTCAAGGCCTTATCTACATAAACCTGTCTAAATAGTAGCTGCTTCTATGATCCCAATCCCCTTTCCCTAAGTTATTTTTCTTCTTGGCACTTATTATCACCAATCCTATTATAGAGATTTTGTTTGATTATTTTGTTCCCCTTCTATAGCAGAAGCATCATGAGAGTAACCATTTTGCTTTTTTTTTTGTTGTTCTTTCCAGCTCTATCTTCATTGCTTAGGAGAGTAGCTGACACATAATAGATGCAAATAAATATCTGTAGAATGAATGATTAGATAAGTGATTGACCTCAGGGTAAAGAGCCAAGACTCTGTCGTCCTAATGTCTGGGCTCAGCATCCAGAGAGACAAGAGAAGGTAGCTGTCAAGTGTGTGGTCTTGGAGTCAGGATATTTGGTTCGGACCCCAGCTTTCCCATTCATTAGCTGTGTGACTTTGAATGAGATACTTAATTGCCAGGGCCTCTAGTAATACTGGAGGTAATAATAACAACCAGTTTATGGGGTTGTGTGAGAGGTGAATTAATAAATACTATGTGCTTGGAAAAGTACCTGGCATTCATGTTAAAGGTTATCATTAACCTCAGTTCACAGATGAAGAAACAGAGTTTCAAAGAAGTCCTACCACACATTAGGTGGGAAAATAGGACTTCCAACAGAACCACTTCCGATGCCACAGATGATTTTTTTAGTAAACAATTCTTTTCTCTAAGCTGCATTTCTTCTCCTCTTCTTATTCTTCATTTTCTTTATACTTTTAATGACATTCTTATTAAAAATAATAATTGGAATTCGAGTATGGCTTAGATGTGAACATTTTAGGTTGTAAATAAAGTCCTCTCTTTAAGGACACCACTGTGGGAAAAGATAGAGTGTAGAAAAATACACTTGGATATATAAAAGGAATAATAATTTGTAATCCCATTTTCCCCTAAAATCTTCGAATACTAAATCTTCTACCTACAGAGATAGCTCTGAATTGCTTATTTAAAAAATGTTTGACCATGACATGATATGCTATCCAAGTACCACAAATACAGATCCTCTTATAGTGTTAATAAGGCCCCTGGATTGCGAATTTTATGAATTTTGTCTTAGTCCTTTCTTTAGCGTCATAGGTTTTTTAAATGTGTAGTGGGATCTACCTTTTAATGGAATCTAAGTCATCTCTCTGACACCTATAGCAGTTTTGTACCCATCTTTTTTTTAATTTTGTTCAGACAATCCTTTCTTCAGAAATTTACTGGGAAGTTAAATATAGAAACTAAGTGCAGTTGCTCTTCCTGAAGTACGATGGAGTCCTGTGGAGTCCGGCTTCCCCAGCCCCCCGGCGCCCCCGACCAGCCCTCCAACACACAGGGAGGACTCTGCAGAAGATCTTCATTTCGAAAGAAATGTAGTAAAGGCTAGTTTCTTGTACAGTAACTTCTCCTTAAAGGAGATTTAAAAAGCAAAGTAGCATTTAAACTGACAATTTTAAGAAGCTTCAGATGAGCTTCAAATCAGAATTAATTTTCTCTTTATTCCCCCTTCTCTCACTCTAAGCTTGATTTATTACTGTCATTTGCCTTTTTAAAGAACCAGGATTTCTAATTTATTCCAATTATGAAAGCCTTATCTCAAAACTCATCGCTGTCTTCTCACTTACATTTAAAATGTGACCAGCAATCAGGCGGACACGGTAACCCGGGTTGATTCTCACTGTACTGTACATCCATCTCTTTCCTTCCACCCCACCCGTCCCCCGTGCCCCAGGATCACGTGGCCTGGCTGTGTAAGAGGTCCTGCCGGGAGTCTGCTGGAGCTGAAAACTGCTCTGGTCTTAGCGCACCAGAGAAATTAGGACAGCAGATCAGCTATACGCATACACGTGTGCACACGCACTTGCACGCACGCACCCACACAGGAGAGACAGTCCGGGAGCCACTTCCATGGACAAGGAGAGGGGTGGCCTTGGGGCAAAGTGACTTCCAGGGCCTTAGGTTACCCGAGCAAGGTACTAAGGGCCCCCAGCCAGGCCGCTCCCCAACATGGACTACTGAATGAAAGTCCCCTCAGATCAGGGATTCTGCCCCCTTGGAAAATAATTACATGTGAGAGTGCAATTAGGAGCCCTTTCCCTGACAGGGAGGGCAGGAAAACCTTAGATGTTGCCTCTAATCATGAATAAACAGCCATTTTGCAGTGTCAGTAAAGTGGAAGTTTATTTAAAGCAGGTCAAGAAATTGAATTTTTTTTCTTTCTTTTCTCTTTCTTTCCCCACACCATTTGCCCTCTAAAATGTACAAATAATTTAAAATTATTTCTGGTGAGCATAGGACAATGTATAGAGTTGTAGAATCACCAGGTTGTACACCTGAAACTAATATAAACTTGTGTGTCAACTATACAACAATAAAAATGAATAGCTAAATAAAAATAAAAATATTCACTTTAGGGTTTTTTTTTCTGATAATCTCTAAATGTACAAAAATTATTTCACATGTTTTGGGTGTACAATAGTGTATTTTGTTTTCCCAAGATTGGATATTAACTTAATGTGTTTGTCTAATAGTATTTTCAAGTAGAACAGAGTCATCAAAGACTGATATTGAGAAGATGGTGATGGGGTTTATTGTTCCTGACTACATACCATATATAAGTGAATATTTTAAATTTCCTTTAGTCGGGGCGCCTGGGTGGCTCAGATGGTTAAGCGTCTGCCTTCAGCTCAGGTCATGATCCCAGAGTCCTGGGATCGAGCCCCACATCGGGCTCCTGGCTCAGCGAGGAGCCTGCTTCTCCCTCTGCCTCTGCCTGTCTCCCTGCTCATGCTTTCTCTCTCTCTGTATCTCTGTGTCTCAAATGAATAAATAAAATCTTTAAAAAAAAAATTTCCTTTAGTGAACAGTCTCCTCTTAAATATGTCCAATTTCCAACCTGATACTTGATTTATAATATTAATTTGTTAGCAAATACTTTAAAGAGTAAAATGCTAAGGTTTGTTAAAAACTAGTCCAGCTACAATCATAAGATAAATTGCTACAAATTGTATGGCAGTTTTGTTGTATTTACATTGCTAAGATTTAAATGCTACAAAAGACATTATTTAGCATTGATAGCAACAATTTTAATTCTGTAAAACAGAAGTGAGAAAAGACAAACACAAAGGAATGTCTACATATCCTTTCAGAAGTGTTTAATTTTCTTTCCACATAATCTTATTCTTTAATAAAGGGCACAATCTTCTGCGGAGACCCCCCATAAAGGCTTAAATGACTGGTTTTTGTGGATAAGGGAGTGATGATAAAGAATGGGTGGGGAGAACTTAATAAATATTCTGTATACTTTGTGTTTAAAAGAATTAAACTAGCTGTAATCAGTAGCTTTGTGGGCAGTTGTAACTACAAAACTCATTAGGTGACCAGTAGCTACAAGGCTTTCCCATACAGATTTCCCCTAGATTTGGATTAGAGCTGATTAATAGCATTTTTTTAAGCAAATCCAGTTTCATTTGCTGCTTGGTTTCACTTCAGGCCTTTCTGCTGCCACCTCATCCATCAGAAAGCCTGGGTTGCCTGCTGGGATAGCAGTTTCCCAAAGGGTTGTAGTATGGCACACCATGTGAAACTTCTTTCTCTGCGCTCTTTGGTCCATCCCCCTCGCTTAGAGTTGCTATAAACCAACTGTACTCTATTAGCTATTCTCTCAATAAATACGAAGTTATTAAAATTAAAACAGTGCCTGACATATGTTAGATACTTAATATGTTCAGCACAGTGCTCAGCAGTTTAGACTCCCTAACTTATCCCTATGACACAGATATTGAAACAGAGAGAGCTAAGGTCATTTTTCCATGGTTAATATTAGCTAATCAGTGTCAAAAGTGGGATTCAAATCTAGATCTGGTTCTAAAGCTTGTTCTTTTACATCCTGACAATATGTTGCCTCTGTGCACCCAACCTGCGTCACTGTGTTAAGTTCATTCATTCGTGGGTTTAAACAACATCATTCAGTATCTAAAGTAAGGTGTTGGAATATAAAAATGCATGGAACAGAATGTCCAGCCTCTTGGGCCTTTCTGCATGGTGAGAGGGGGAAAAAATTGTTAAATGGGTAGGGAGGAAAACACAATTCAATTCTTTTGAAGTACCCAAGGATAAATTTCTCAAATGATGGTGATGTTAGAAATGATTCCTGAAGGATGAATAGGTATTAGGATATAAAAAAATCATGTTGGCTTTGAAGAAGAACATCAAAGTTAGAGTACAAAAGTGGCAAAACTGGAGGGGTAGACAAAGTCACATTTTGCTTAGCATTCTAATAAGAATGAATTATACTCCAGATGTAGATATAGGGTAAACACAGGAGTATTTCAAGCGGAGAATTTCCATAAGCCTGACTTTTTATCAAGGTTACTATAAAGTATATCAGAGAATATTAAGCCTCCTTGAAGACTGGTTGAATTCTGGATCTCAATTTTGGTAACTGCCTTTCCTTCTAGAAAAGAAATAATAATTATTTTTAAAATAATTATAATTAAAAACTTTCTGGCATTTGTTTTTCCTTTGATCATATTTCTTCCTTTAGAGTTGGGTAGAAAGTTAAAAGAAATTGAAAAAGCAACAAGCTTCTGAATGAAAAGGCATTAGTAGAATATTCATCAGTGAATTCTAAGAAATACTGGGGTTGTAATTAGAAGAACTGGGTTTAGATTCTGCCTCCACTAATTAGGAAAGCTCTTTATTCTTTTGTAAAAATTGGGATTTTTTTTCTATGTATCTCACAAAAATAATATGAGCTTCAAATGGTAATGTCCATTAAAGTGCTTTGTGAGTTTTGCAAGTACCAGAGAAGGAGTGAGCCTGAGCTTCCAGTGTGTGAAGAAGTTTGAGGTGGAGGCCTCTTGTTTGCCTCAATTGGAGAGCCTTAACGTTTTAGTGTGGTTTATAGTATGGTGATTGTCATGCTTACCCCTCATCAGAATAGGGGGCAAAATAAGAATCACTGCTCTTGTGAGTTTCATGATCAGGGAAACATCTCCCCTAGGGATGGCAAAAAAAGTTACTGAGATAGGAAAGAACTCATGAAGTAGAGGTATGGCAAGGGAATGGCTATCAGTCTTCTAACACTCAGCCGAGGGCCTCCAGTTGATACTGGGACCCCAATGTGATCCAAAAGATTTTCCAATATAAAGCTTTGCCTTTGGAACTTCCTTCCCTTTTGAATGTGGCAGAGCAGAGAACAGCCACAGTTATAATGAATAGGGAAATTACTATAACTACATCATTTTAATTTATTTGGAGCTATTAATTTCATCCTGTGCGTTAATGCCTGAATTGTGTATCCGTAATTTACATATGGAAGCCCTAAACCCCAAAGTGATTGTATTTGGAAAAAAGGTCTTTAAAGGTGTAATTGAGGTGAAATTGGGTCATAAGGATGGAGCCCTAATCTTGTTGGACTGGAATTTTTATAAGGGGAAGAGACACCAGAGTTCTCTCTCTCTCTGTCTGCGTGTGCCAGAGACAGACTAGGTGAGGACACAAGAAGCCAGCTGTTCTTGCCCCCCAGCAACTTATACCCCATTTATCCCCTAAACAGGGCCTATTTTTTCCCCAGCTATATTAATCAGTCTACTTGTATATCCTTAAAAGGACCTACACCCTTCTTTGCCTTTACCTGATATTCCCTAGAATGCCTTTACCATCATATTTATTTCGTCAAATGCTAGTCATCCTTCAAACCTTAGCTTATGTATCTGTCTTCAAGACTCTTCTCTTCATCTATCGGTCTGATTGAGTTGACTCTCCACTGTGTTTCTATTACTCCTAACGTATACCTTTATCAAAGCCTGATTATGTTTTGCTATAGATCAGAATTGTCTTACTCATTCCTAGTAAGCTCTCTAAAGGGAGTAAAGGGTAAGCTCTCCAAGGATTCTCATCCCAGCAGTTAATACCTAGCCTTTTAGTAGGTTGTTCAGTAAATATTTTTTGAATCTGTCTAGTGGATTACAAGAAAGAGACATAAGGAATTAAAGTAGAGAAAGAAATGAAGAGAAAGCACATGAAAAAGGAAAAATGGTAGCCTCAGTTGAGAATAGCTTGAGCACAAAATCATTAACTACGGAAAATTAGAAGAAAGAATGGAAATTGTGTGAATATGACAAACAGTTTGCAGAGATTAAGTAATCACACTTAAAACTTTATGTGGACGCAAAAAAATACAAAAGGATACAATACCTGGCACACAGAAAGAGCTCAGGATGTATTGGCTTTAAAAAAATGAATGGATGAATATTTAATAGGTAACTGAATAAAAAGTGAAGGAATGGGCGGTAGAGTACAGGGTAGAGAAGGTACTGAGGATAAATTTAAGAACAACGAGATAAAGCAATAATGACAGAATGTGGCTGATACTCCATATGATGAACTTCCAAATGATGACTCCCAATGGTGGATTTCTTAGACATTCTAAGACTAGCATGTGATCTTCTGAGTAATTATCTATTTCACTCATCTTTAATAATAATGATAAATTTGGAATGGATTTCTATTTTGTGAAGGACGTTCATAGGCATAACTCTATTTAATTGTACAATCAGTAGGTGAGACACTTAAGGCAGGTCAGGCTTCCATTTTACAATGGATAGACTAAGCAGAGGATAGATTAAGTCATTTGCCCACTCGTACTTTCCAGTCCATGTTGGAGCTAGAGTAGATCCTTGGATCATGGCAGCTACCTACTTACTTTGCAGAAAAAGACAGCTCCAGGTGTTTGCCATGACTAGCTATGAGTTAAAGACCTGCTAGTCAGATTTACCCAGCTCGGAGCTTCCAGTCACATGCATTTCTATTTAAATCAAATTGTTTCTTTATCATTGTCTATATCATGTGCTTTAATTTTTTTTAATATCCAGTGCTTTTAAAATGTCAGAATTTTTCATGTATTTTGTGCTACATTTTTGTAATTTTGTGGTAATATTCCTATATTAAAATATTGCACCTCATAACCTTGTCCTAGGGAGGTTTTATTTGCACAAACCCCAACTTGACAAGGTTCTGTGAAGATTGCCCATGTAAGAAAGTGAGGTGATCCTGTTTTGGTTTTTTTGTTCTTTTTTCTGGTTCCCCAGCTGAACCAAGACAATGGGGAAGAATTTGCAAATAAAAATAAAATCTATAATATGACATTTTTCTCACTGGCATAGCTTCAATTTTGAGGCTCTTTCTTGTGGCTGCCAGTATCTGTCTTTTTAAGGAGGAGGTTCAGAGAAAGAAATCAATGTGTTCACCTGGTCACATACAACACATTTGTACCTTTACCAACTCCAGTCTCATCCAGCTACACACATAAATCAAAGCTTAGAATTCCTTCTTCTCATCAGCTGCCAGTATTTTCTCTTTAAATATCAAAAGAAACTCCTTGCTGATTTTTCAAAATACCCAAAACATGCCTACCGTTAACAGAGGAAATAATTCTACATCTAATATCTTATTGTATTAAAAGGTCGATTTTAGGGATATTTCATTCAGAAAATCCCTACAAAAAATGAAACCAATGTTCTTCAAGTTTGGGGGGAAACGTAGACTTCCTTGAAGTTGGAGCAACAAGAAAAAAATGTGAAAGCATACCTCAAAGGGCTTTTGTGAAAGTTAATGAGCTAGTGTTTATAAAACATGATGGGAATCTGTCTGGAAAGGAACGCTGTGAGCAAAATGTTTTAATATTATCATATATGCTCATATTACAAAGATTTAAAATTACAGGTTGAAGGGTGTGCGATGGAAAGTTTACTGCTTGGTTTAAAAAGTTCCCAATTAATACTCTACCAGTTGGGGTCCACACTGAAGGTGCCTAGCTTAACTCAGACAGCATGCTGTTAGACCAGTAAGGAGAGAACAAGTTCCCGCTTCAACTTTGCTTATTTTTGTCTTTTAGACCAAATAATCTCTAAATATTTTAGATGAAACAAATTATTCTACTATTTTGCCACCTACCTAACAGCATCGGAGCAGGAATATTTGTAAACGTTGACACCATGACTCCTGTGAGAAAGAATTATATTTATTAAACTTGACTCCTTTGGCTTCTACAACTCAATTTCTGTTTGCCCAATACAAAGCTGATAATGCACCACAGAAAGTTATCACACCACGTAACTTCGTAATGAGAATCGCTGTAAAGTTTCAGCCCCAGAGAGAGACGCAGAATTAAAATGATTTCAAAGTAAAAATGCGGTTTGATTCAAATCATCAAGAGAAAATTTGGAGAGTAAATAGAGGGAAGAAAGGAAAGGGGAGAGAGGGGAGAAAGGGGAAAAAAAAAATGGTAACATTTTCTATCTGCTTAATATATACATCTTTCTTTACAAACCCTTTTCTCACAGATGAGGCAATTTATTCAGTGGTGAATGCCGTGCTTTTGTCTACCCTTATTCCTTTCATCAGGGAACTGTCTTTTCTGCTCCACCCATTCCTGGAGATGCATGTAAGACCACCCTTCCCCTGCAGTTCGCTGCTCCTCAGGAGATAGTGATTAGTGTAGGGACAGGCATGTGACCTAGGCTGCGGTAATCAGAGTCTTTCTGGAAACTATAAGAGAGGATCTCAGCTCCCTTTGGGTTATAAGATGTAAGAATACACGGTGGGAGGGCGCCTGGGTGGCTCAGTTGGTTAAGCGACTGCCTTCGGCTCAGGTCATGATCCCGGGGTCCTGGGATCGAGTCCCACATCGGGCTCCCGGCTCAGTGGGGAGCCTGCTTCTCCCTCTGACCCTATCCCCTCTCATGCTGCTTCTCTCTCTCAAATAAATAAATAAATAAAATCTTTAAAAAAAAAAAAAAAAGAATACACGGTGGGGGCTCCCGGCATCCCTCTCTCTGTGTACACAGTAAAAGGTTGCTTGAGATTTAAGCCCACAGAAAAACCTACGTAATACCGTTTGAGTCCCTGTTCCTAACTCTGCTTGGACTTCACAGTTACATGAGTCAGTATGTTTTCTTTTATTTTTTAATTGGACTAATTTTTGTTGAATTTCTTTCAACCCAAAAGATTTGACTAATACAACCTTTAGATGACTTTTTCTCAATTAATCCTCTCAAAAACCTAATGTTACAAATGAGAGGCTTAGGGAGGTTGAGCAAATTATCCCTGTTCACATGTAGGAAGCATCACAGCCAGATTCAGATCCACACAGTCTGACTGGGGTTCCCTTAAGCACAATGCCAAAGCCATTAAAAGACTGGACCATGGGGGCTGGTATCCATTCAGATCACACTCTTTTTCCTTTTTCTTTTTTTTTTTAATTTTTTATTTGTTCAATTATTTTAATTAATATATCTTTATTTCTTTTCATTCTAATATACCTTTCATTAAATTTCAAATGGAAGTTCATCCCTTGTCAGTAGTAAAAACTCACCTTCGGCAACTATGAGATCATTGTTGCATATATAACTTGGTAATTTAAAACTATTGCCACTGAAAAGAACACATAAAACAATGATTTATAATTCTAAATTTATATTACTGACTTCATGTAGTTTTATAAATTGATCACATTTCTGATATATTTTTCTCAGATGTTTTGGGGAGATGTTGAAAGAGAATTGCTTGGCAACAAAAGGCTTCTGTGTCCCCAACATGCCCCTTTCTTCTCTCAATAAATCCAGCTTATTATTTCTCTCTCTGACTCACGAAGTTTCTGTTCCAATGTCATGCTCCCCAAATCTTTTCATGCATAAATCAAAAACTTCCTTTCCCTCACCCTCTTTTACATTTCCTCCTTGGTTCTACTGTTCCATTCACTGCTACCAAACTTACTTGGAATTTAATTTTCTGCCTGCCTACTTGCTCTGCCACACGTGAAGAAATTGTACTAATAGGGCCTTGTACCCTGCCCAGCCATGGATGTGCAAAAATTATGACATGACCTATAGCCTTAAAGAGCAATATGTTT
Organism: Leptonychotes weddellii; assembly: GCF_054177405.1. Classification (NCBI taxonomy): domain Eukaryota; kingdom Metazoa; phylum Chordata; class Mammalia; order Carnivora; family Phocidae; genus Leptonychotes; species Leptonychotes weddellii. The sequence goes on from NC_138373.1 coordinate 95,196,519, forward strand.
AGTTGGCAAGACAGGCATGTTAACAAAATTCTGTAGCAAAGCCATTAGTCTTATGATATAGGTATATACAGCTTACAAAGGGGGCCCAGATATAGGAGCAACTAACACAAATAAGACTCAGTGAGAATGTTAGAAGTCAGTCATCAAGGATAGACAAGGGCTGTTGAGACACAGTTGGAGAGGAAGCAGTGGTGTCAAACAGAGGCAAGCCAGACATATAAAACAAGAGGTGTAAAGACATGAGGCATGAAAGAATTTAGCTTGGGTCACAAAGATAATTTTGAAATGCCTAGCCGGGTCACAGTGGACCCTTTAACAACATCTCCCTCCCTTGACAGTTCTATCCATAGTAGTTGGTCCCCCAGAAGCCATATTTATGCAGTATGTCCATAATTGCACTCCTGATTATGGTTCAGTAGACCAGAGTGCTTACCTGATTCAAGTTGAATGAACAAGCATCCCATCCACCAGTTTAGAATTTGACTAAAAAGAGAAAGAGAGAAATAGAACAAGAGATTTCTAGCCATTGGATTTATACTTGGGAGTTTCTCTAATGCACCTGCTATGTGGAAGAAAGAAGCAAGAAGAGCCATGAAGAGAACAATGGAACAGACTGAACAGAGGGAATCCCAACCCATTCATTGATACATCAAAATGCATTACAGGATTACACCATGGAAGACATTGTGAAGCTTCAGAGAGCTGAAGGGTAAGAAATAAAAATGCAGGCTATTTTCATGAAGCCAACAGCCTAATGCAAAGGATAGACAAAACAAATAAACAAGACATCAAATAGTGATTAAACTATAGTGCAATAAATCAAAGGGATGTGGTAAAGGCTATCTTGGGGACTAATTTGGATTGGGGTTCAGAGAAGGCCTCTATAAGGAAATAGCAACTAAGCTAAGATCTTAGTTACAAGAAAAACTGGTGGAGATACAGGGAGGAAACTTTCAAGCTGAACTTGAAGGAGGGAAAACATAACATTTAGCATGTCAAAGGCACAAAAAGGTCAGGGTGACTGGAGCTCAATGAGAGAAGGCAAGAATAGTAAGAGGTGACAGAGAGGGAAGCAGGGGCCAGATCAAGGAGGACCTTTTTGCCAGGTTAAGGATTTGGGATTTTATTTTATTTTTTTTAAGATTTTATTTATTTATCTGAACAGAGAGAGAGAGATTGAGAGAGAGCACAAGCAGGGAAAGCAGCAGGCAGAGGGAGAGGGAGAAGCAGACTCCCCGCTGAACCCGAGAGCCCAATGCGGGGCTCGATCCCAGGACCCTGGGATCATGACCTGAGCTGAAGGCAGTCACTTAACCAACTGAGCCACCCAGGCACCCCTGGGATTTTATTTTAAATTCAATCATAAGCCACTAAAGATTATTAAGTAAGCCAATGATATAATCTGATTTAAGTGTTGAAAAACCACTTTCACTTGCAAAATAGATTGTAGTGAGAAAAGAGGGAAGCAAGGAAACTAGGACACTGATAACCTGAAATAACTCAAAGAAGAGAAAACAAACTTTTACTGCCAGGCTGGTAATAATGTTGATGTAAGAAATAAAACATTTGGAGATAGAGAAAAGACTTGCTAATAGATTGGAAATAGATGATGGAGGGAAAAAAAGAAAGCAAGAATGATTTCTAGGTTTGGGGATTAAGTGATTAAGTAGATGAAGATGCAGTTTTCTGAGATGGGTATGACTGTTAGAAAAACAAGTGTGGGGTTTAGCGGGGTGAATTCAGAGCTTCTATTTTGACTGTTCTGAACTTGAGATGCCTATTGGACATCCAGGTGGGTGTATCACGTGGGCAGTTAGATATTTGAGTCTGCAGTCCAGGAGAGCAATCTTGGGTGAAGATATAAATTTTTGGTGTGGGTAGTGTTACATTTTGAGCTGCAAGATACTACCTAGACAAAAGCATAGATAGAAGGAGAAGCTCTGGGCAGTTAAAGATTAGGAGAAGGAGAAAGTCAGGAAGGAAAAAAAAAAAAAACTGAGTGACAGTATGGTAGAAGGAAAACACTAGAGTGTGACATTTCAGAAGCCACCAGAAGTAAGGGTTTCAAGGAGGAGGGAGTATTTAACAATGTTGAATAGCTTAGGAAGGTGAGCCAGATGAGGACACAGGTGAGGACAGTGGGTTTGGTGAGGAGGGAGACTTTGATACATGGCAAGTATCAGTGCCAGGATGGTGATAGAGACAGAAACCCTACTGTTGAGGCAAGAATAAGAAGTGATTTGGTGAATGAATTATACTGGTACAATTCTTTCAGGATTCTGTTGTTAACAAGACCAGAAACAGGCTGGGGGAGCGGAGGAAGAAAATTGCTACAATGTGACCCTGTGCCAGGGAGAATGAAAGAATGAAAGACTACAGACAGTGAGGCCAGTGCAGTGGAGAGAGAGGAGATAGATGCAGGTGTAGAGTAGGAGCTGGTTCCTGAGACAGGGCTAGGAGATGCGAGTGGGGAGGGAAGGAGGGAGAGCGTGATTCCGGGTTGAGTGGGGGCAGCTCATCTATTGCAGCAGGACAGTCAGCACAGGGTGCTGGGATAGATGCCAGGAGAGTGGTAGATCTGGGGATAAGAAAGTGTGGGAGTTCCTGCCTGATCCTAGTTTCTCCTTGAGGATTTTAGCTAAAAGTAAGGAAAGAAGGTGGAGTGTTGGAGCTCCACGAAAGGGAGGCAGTTTAAAAGCACTGTTTCAGAGAATAGGAGAGCAAACATTCTAGAGTAGTTGGTAGGATTCCTGGCCAAGATGAATCCTCTCTTGAGACTTTTGGTCATGAACATAAGGTGAGACCAGTTGGTACAGTTGTGGTTTTTCCAGCAACATTTATATGCTCAAGTATTGATAGGAAAATAGCTGGGATTTACCAGACTTGGAGCCTTCCTGAGCAGGAATTGAAGGAAGGAGGGAAATACATAACTGTTGAGGAGGTGGTTTGGTTTTGTTTTGTTTTTTAAGAAAGTGATTTTAATTACTGGCTATGAAATCTAAGCTGTATAACCATTAGCAATGAGAATTAGAGGGATATGGTTGATATAGAAAGAAAACAGTAAAGAATTAGAGGTCTCAAAGAGGGCAAAGAATTACTGGAGTAAGAGAACTAGAGTAAGTAAGCTAAATGGGTAGGAGGTGGTAGTTAGAGTCTGAAGATTGATAAAGAAATCATGGCAGCATTTGAGTTTTTGATGATTATAAATGTCAAAGGTAAGACCATGGGTGTTGGTAAACAAGATGAGGAGAGAGAGAAAAAAAAACATAAGTGAGGACAAAGAATTAAGAAGCCAAGGTAAGGGAGAGAATACCAACAGATACTGAGTCAGCAAGAACTGTCCCAGAGTAACTGTGGTGAAGAAAAAAGGGAGCAACTACTAAAGTCCTGAACAGAAGGGGAGCGGCCAGAGGTCAGCACAGGACCCTCAGAAGGATGGGCAGCAATTGATGAAGTCTGTTGGCATAAACTTCAAAGGGCTTGATGTATTTAAATGAGAAGGATGCAGACAGTTTGGAAGCAGCACTGGGGAGCAAGAAAGATATGCACCTTCCCCTTTGCTGAGCCCTGAGGTCTGTGGAGGGAAGGGAAGACAAACGCTTTCCACTCCTGAGCTTTGCCTGGCATGCAGGGGCAGCGGGAGGTGGCAGCTTTCCTTGAGGATAAGACAGGAGAAGGAACGTTCAGAAAAAATTTACCTTAAAAGGGGAGTTGGCTGCTGATCAACTACGTGTTCCAAAGGGCACAACGGAAGAGATTTGGAGGGTGGAGATGGATGACAGATTGGGTCCCATCAGCCTCTGCGGCGTTGGATTGTGAGCCACGTAAAGGAATATGTTTTACATCCAAGTCCCAGCACATGTACACAGCATGCACACAGGTGACTGAAGGCAGAGTTTTGCAAAACCAGCACTCTCTCACTTAGTACGGGTGATGTACTCTGACCAGTCCTAATCTCCTTCTATACAAAGAAAATGCTATTTTGGACCCCCTAAATCACTTTGACCAGTGTTTGAACACTTATAAACTACCCGGTCTTTGAATAAACTGGATTGGCTCCTGCTTTGCCTTTGGGTGTCTCAGAGGTTCCCCTGTTGTCTTCTAAAGTGGCTCAGTTATTCTCCATCTTCTTCCCTTATTTATTTGTTTTGTGACGTTGGTAACCTGTAATTCTCCTGCTTCCTGTCTAGTTATTATTGTTCACAACCTCTCTAAAATGTGAGCTTTATGGAGGCAGTGGCCCAGATGTCCTGTCTGTCGTTTGACCACCAGCACAGTACCTAGTGCCTGCCTCACACTCTCCATGTAAAGAGTGAATGGGTGCATTATTGAGAATACCAGTTTTACATGTGCTAGGCTGGAAGATAGCCAAGTTGTCTCTAGCATGACGTTTTAGACCTTGACTATGCTCTCTAAATAAATACCCTGTACATGGTGCTTAACAAGTATTTCTTTATCTTTTTGCTTCGTCTCTATGTCAAACAATAAAATGAAGAAGAAAACCCTGCTAGGTCTTCACCATTTGTCCCTCCAGATTCACCTCCTTTCCCTTTCCACCCCTTTAGGGGACTCTTTGTTGATTGCTTCTCCTCCGGCTTCCACTTGGGCCTGGCCAAGAAAGTGGAAGGGCCACTTCCTTCCAACGGACTAGAGGAACTAGAGGAACGGAAGCCAGGTGTTTGTTCACCTGACTCTCTGACTCTGTCCCTTTGGGCAGGTTGAAGTGGCCATGCTCCTCCTTGGAAAGCTTTCTGGGGTTTCTGTGATTGCTGCTTCTCTCTGTGCCTTGAGGCCTAGAGGGGGTAATGGTCTTCTCCCCACCCCCAGCCACCATACCTTGTTTCATTCTCCCTACGCTGCCCACATCTTTCTAAGTACTTTCTTCCAGAAACTCTCCCGATCACCTCATGGGAGTGTACCATTTGTTTCCTGCCTGGACCCTGACTGAAAGAGAAATGTTTTGTATTTAAAGTATTACAGTACTGGGTGCCTGGGTGGCTCAGTCAGTTGAGCATCTGCCTTCGGCTCAGGTCATGATCCTGGAGTCCCTGGAGTCCATATTGGGCTCCCTGCTCAGCTTGTCTGCTTCTCCCTCTGCCCCTCACCCTGCTTGTGCTCTCTCTCACTCTCAAATAAATAAATAAAATCTTTTAAAAAAATAAAGTATTACAGTACCTACGTGCCTCTGGGTTTAAAAGTCATGCCAAGGGCATTTCTGGACAAGTCTATAGATGCCTCAGAAGATAAATCCTCCACTCCCCACCTCTACCCTAAACTCAGCAACTTAAGAGGGTGTTTTGCAGCTCCAGGCAAACATTCCGTTATCACCATGCCAGGGTCATTCCTTCAACCGAAAATCATTTGCCAACCACCTACTATGTGCCAGAGCATGCTCAGCACTAAGACACAGTCAAATAGGTCACAGTGCCTGTTGTCAAGGAACTTAAAACATTTTTGTGAAAATCCTAACCCATACTTGGCATTCAAAGCAAAATAAGGGCTGAGGGCCATATTTTTAAACACAAAAATATCCAATGTGAAAGCTCTGGAAAGAGCAACCAAATATATAGGAGATATTCAGTGTTTTGACAGATAAAAAGTAAAAATACTAGTTCTTTCTGAAGCATACACCTAGCAGTTTTTGATATAAAATTAAAAATCGGAAAGAATAGGGTGCCTGGGTGGCTCAGTTGGTTAAGTGACTGCCTTCGGCTCAGGTCATGATCCTGGAGTCCCGGGATCGAGTCCCGCATCAGGCTCCCTGCTCAGCGGGGAGTCTGTTTCTCCCTCTGACCCTCCCCCCTCTCGTGCTCTCTCTTTCTCATTCTCTCTCTCAAATAAATAAATAAAATCTTTAAAAAAAATTAAAAATCGGAAAGAATATATGCACAAAAATATCAGTTTTTTTCCTTTGAGGTTCTAAAGAGTAAAACATGGATATAAAGCAGAAGGCAATTCCTTAGATAATCTGGGACAAAATATTGTTGGATTAGGTAAGGGACTGTCTTCAGTATAACATGGTCTTCAGTGTAAGAGCGTAACATCTAATATGAAGCACTTGCACTTCTAATTTAAGATCTGTTAAATGGTTAAAATGGTTGGTATGTGTTATGGGTAAATTGTGTAGCCTCCAAAGATATGTTGAAGGCCCAACACCAGGCACCTGTGAATGTGAACTGATTTGGAAATATAGGGTCTTTGCAGATGTAATCAAGTTCAGATGAGGTCATCCCCTGTCAGGCTGAGTCCTAAATCTGACTGGTTACTTTGTAAAAAAAAAAAAAAAAAAGAGAGAGAGAGAGAGAAATTTGGACACAGACACACACCCACAGAGGAAAAGGTCATGTGATAATCATGGAGGGAGAAAATAGAGTGACAACTACAAGCCACAGCTTGCCAAGGATGGCCGCTGCCACCAGGAGCTAGGAAGAAGCAGGCAGGATTCTTCCCGAGAATCTTCCGAGAGATCACAGCCCTGCTGACAGGACTTCCGGCCTCCAAGACTGATAGAATAAATTTCAGTGTTTAAAGCCCCACAGTTTGTGGTACTTTGTTACAGCGGTCTTAGGAAACTAATACAGTTATATAAGGTTTTCACAGATGACCAGATTTTCCTCATTCATGGGTAAAGAAGGCCAAGTACATGAATTCCATCAAAACAAACCAAATATATACAATTATAAGCAAAGCATAAATGGATCATGAGGCCATCCATAGAAGCCTGCTGGAGTAGCTATGCTAAAGACTTCTGCAAGGTCCAGGACAAAATATTCATTTGACATTCAGCAGCGATTTGATCCTAGCTCTGCAATCATAAGGAACATACAATTCATCTTCAAATTGGATTATTTGAATTTATGTTAAACAGAGAGGATCTAACACTTAGAGTTTCTGTGATATACCAGGCCCGGTAAAAGTCACTTTATTTTTAGCATGTAATCTAATCCTTGCAATGACTCTGAAACAGAAGTGTAGCATGTTCATTTTCCAAATAAGGAAATGATCATGAAGTTGCCCAAGTTATAAACTGAGCTGCCTGAGATCACACAGTGGTAAGTAGCAAGGATGGAATTTGAACCTACATCTAAGGGGCAGATCTAGGTTTTGGGGGGCTTACAGTTTATACAGTGTGTAAGGATAAGCATTATTTAAGCAAAAGAAAACAAAATTATGAATCAAAATGCCTGCTTCAGGCAAGTAAGGGGGCCCAAAACTTAAGCAACGTTTGGTCAGTTACTGACTGGGGGTCTCTGATTTCCAGGCATTTTCTTCCAGGCATTTGATAAGTAATTAAAGTTTGTTATAGAAAAATTATAAACTACAATTAATTATTTTTAAAATCACTCAAAATTCTACCACCAAGAGTTAACTACTGTTAACTACAAATTTTTGTATATCCTCCCAGAGATCTTTCTGTACATATGCCTTTATGGTCTGATTTTTTTTTTCTCCTTAATATGTTATTGATGTTTAAAATACAAACCAGACTTAAAATCACAATACTCCCCTGTTCATAACCATCTAATGGCTTCCATATTCATTGGGATTACTTTCATTTGTATCAAAATAACATAAGTTCTTAATTAAAAAATGAAATACTGCTGGGAAACTTACAATTAATAATAGGAACCCCCTGTCACAACATTATCAAATCCCACACCCTAAACACAATGCTTTTAAATTCTTTAGATCTTTCTTCTTGCATTTCCTCTAAAGTTTAAATAAGATATTTTTACAAACTCTCAGATATTATCTACTGACCTTCTTATAATGAATAGATGAATTTAGTATTTTTACATCCCCTTTCCCCAATTTTCTCTCTTTTTACTCTCCTAACTTTTTAGGTTAACTCGATATTCAGGATTTAACTTATTAAAATTATGTTAACATTATTTACTGTGGAGCCAAGGGACACACCTTTTCTTTCTTGTGCCCCAGCACCTTTTCTTCTGGAGTTAAAAATTGTTTGCTAATTTTTGTTATCCCCTTCTTATCAGTTCTTCCGAAATTGTCAAACAGAACTCTCAGACCCTATAAGTACTACATTCCTCACCATCCCACATGAAATAACCTTCCAATACCAGTTTGTTGTTGTTTTAAAGAAAGATATTCCTTCTGGAGTTCAAATACACTGCTGTCCTGAGTCCTCCCTGGGCTTCTCTCTTTTTTTTTAAGATTTTATTTATTTATTTGAGAGAGAGAGCATGCACAAGCAGAGGGAGAGGGAGAAGCAGGCTCCCTGCTGAGCTGGGAGCCCAAGAACTTGGAGCTTGATCCTGGCATCCTGGGATCATGACCTGAGCCAAAGGCAGACGCTTCACCGACTGAGCCACCCAGGCACCTCTGGGCTTCTCCCATATGCCCACGGCTGTTCCCTCTATCCCAACCTGCAACAGAGAACAAGTGGTTCTCTGTTCACTCCCTGATTTTGGTGGGGTGCCTCCTACAGTAGCTTCCAAAGAATGTGCATATGGAAAACAAATTCTTTGAGAACCTCGATAGTTTGAAATGTCTTCATCCTACCCCCACACGGATGTATAGAATTCTAGCTGAGAAATAATTTTCCCTCTGCATTTTGACAGCTTTATTCTATGATCTTTAAGCTTCTAGTATTGTGGGGAGTCCAAAGCAATGCTAATTCCCAATCCTGTCTAGATAACCAATTTTGTTTTGTTTTGTTTTTGTTTTATGCAGATTCCACATTATTATTAAAATACATCATGAAAAGATATCTGCTTAGAAGATCCAAAATGGTGTTATTACAATGCAAATACAAATAATAAAAAGATAAAATGATTAAATATTCATTGTAAGAAAATAATATCTAATGTATGGTGATTAACACAACATAATAGGTAACCAGTTTTTATTCCCTTTCTGGAAGCTTTTAGAGTCACTGTTTTTTTCCTTCCTTTTCTGAAATTCCTTGTGGAGCCCCTGGTGTCATTGTTTTTCGTTCATTGCACTTTCAATGATATCGCCAGGCTCACATTTGGTCCATCCTAGGAAATTTTCTTGTATTTGTTCCTTCATAGAAGTTTTTCTTCCCTGCTTTCTCTTTCTAGAACTCTTTTTTATTTTATTAAAGCTGTGGAAGTTCCTGATTTAATATCTGATTGTCTTCTTTCCAACCATTTTCCCATGTCTGTCCCGTTTCTTGTTCTTTCTGATGTCTTCTGTTTTATTTTCCAACACTTTCACTGACATTTTATTTCTGCTATCCTATTTTTAGCCAAGCTCTTGCTTGTTTCTGCATGTTCCCTTCTCCCTTCAAGGCCCCTTTTTAGGCATCATGCTCTTGTTGTAAGTATACAAAGTATTTTCTTATTTTTCTGGCCATATCTATAGTGGGTGGTTTTTCGGTTTCCTGCTTTATGTTTCTTCTAATATTCTCTTTTTCTGCTTGTTTTCCATTCTACATTTCATATGAAAATCTCTTCACAAATGTCTAGAAACCCTTCCTTATCTACTCAAAACATTTAAGAGGTGGTACTAAGAAATCAATTGAAAATTCTATGTGTATGGGGATAAAACTCATCAATGGATAGATCTCTCAGAAAGTGATTGAGTTGTGTGCAGGCTATTACCACCATATGTTGGGGGAGTCAGGAGGTAAGCAGGTATAGTGTGTGTGTATGTTGAACTGCACTCTTCTTAAAGCTTCACCATTATTTTTCAACTTTTACTCAATTTTTCTGTTTCAGTGTAAGAGTTGAACTTTCCAGTTAAATACTACAAATGGATCTCAGATATGCCATGAGATATTGATTTCCTAAGTCCAGATGTGCCATGAGATATTGATTTCCTAAGTCCTTAAATGACCAGCGGAAGCCTGGGTGGGGCCATGGCGAGATAACCATACTTCCCAGTAGACCCAACAGTCTTGTTTGACACCAGTTGCCTCATCGTAGTTAAATAGCACCCTCTTTCTCTTTTAAATGTGTCCTGATTTTGATAATAAATTTTATGATCACCAGCCTGTCACTTAAAACAGCAACAAGGAGCCTTGCTCAGGGTCTCTCAAGGGTGGCATGTTTGTTCCCTTCAATCTCTACGGGTGGTAGCATGATGAGTAAATCCAGAATTAGCAGATTTACTGGGTTGCACCTCATCCCCTTGACATATCCTTTAGCAGCCTGCTGCAGACTGTCGCCCTGACCATCATAGACAAGAATCCCATGGAGCTGATAGAGGGGTTTGTATTCTGTTATTCAAAGAGGCTCCTGGTAGGGACTACGGAACAAGGATGTTAGGTAGATATCCAGAAGGTAGCCTGACTTTTTATATCCATTTTTTGAATACTTTATTTGCAGTTTATTTACTTGGATGTATGTAATTATATACAATGCCTTTGTAGTCCCTTCAAGCGAGCTGCAGGGAGACTGTTCTAGCAATGCATATGTGTTCTAGAAATTAGAGCTTCATCATTTTACTGAAATCATTTGTATGACAATGTTAAATTAGAAATGAACTTTTTTCAAAATATTACGAGTAACTTTAACATTTCACTTTAGAACAAGGTTAGCAAGGGGAGTAAGTAATGTTTGACTGCTTGCAGAAATATTGCAATAAAACAAACCCATGATATCCTAAGTTCTTTTTAACATTGAAGAACTACTGTTCTGACAAATCAGATTAGTCCTCCATCACACTATCCCATGGTATGAAAGAACACTATCAAAATCTGCATTGTTAGTCTATATAATGCTGAACAGCCAGTTTACTATTATCCACATTTAGTGTTCAACTTTACTTTTTAATAGGAGAAAAAATAATTCTAATTTTTTGAAGGTTTTTTCTCTATTATGATACATCAAAATAGTCACTAAATCAATATTTGCAAATGTCATTTTTTAAAGACTATGACTGCTCTCTGAGTGCTTTCAGAATGTTCTAGAGAGTATGCAAACTTTCTCTCTCTCTCTCTCTCTTTTTCACTATCCAACTTTTCCAAAGATTGATGATGCTTTTTATTCAACAAATCCACTCATTCTGGTCATTGTTTCCTTTTCTCAAATGGTACCAATGACTTACTTCTTGCTGATCCAATGTTATTTCCTCTCTCACTCAGGCTGCCTTGATATTGTTAACTATTTATTCACTACTCTTAGTGTCTAAGATGAATAATTTTCTTGCATCTCTCAAAATCAGTTATTGTACTTTACACATGACTCCATCTCTGGTTCTTTGTTTCTGCCTCTATATCCAGTTCATGCTTCTGCATGTTCATGATTTCAATTTCCATTTGAGTGCCAATGGCTGCAAAATGCATGACTACCTAATATCACTTTTCATTACATTAAACTTTTGAGTTCTAAACAATTGGTGGGGTATACAGTTGCCATTTTATGTGCCTATTTAGCTAAGTGTGTATGGAAATCGGTTGTAGGAACAAGAAGGACCACTGAAGTGCCATCCTTTTGCACATTCCTTCAAAGTTTACCTTCTCTACAATATTATTTTCTGATCATTCTAAATCACAGTTCTTATCCTCAGATTTCCTATAACATTTCATTTTTAGCCATTGAGCTTTTGCTAACTTTTCATCTGCTCACTTCCTTTACCCAATCGTATTGTAAATTCATGGGTAGCAAAAATTGTATCCTCTACCATTATATCCCCTTGAGTGCCCTTCACTGGGCAATGGGTAGGTACTCATTAAATATTCATTGAAAACTTTTTAATCATATTGGTGGGATTTTCCCCACACTTTGGATTCAATTCAAACATCATTTAATACATACCCTTTCTTAGTAAAAAAAATTACAAACTAAGACTTTTTAATCTGGTTACTGGCCTTTAATTATGCTAACTGCCACTATTAAGTTGCATGACTGAGCCAAAGAAAACACTGACTATTGGTTATTTTCTGACTTGTGATTGATGAAATGTTATTAAGTAACGTTAGGTCATATTCTTTGTCAGAATGTGACTTGGTATTTGGCAGCTACACCATCAATTAGCAATACTGCTGATAACCTCTATTTTATATAGCAAGCAATTTGTTTTTCCATATAAGCTGGGAGAAGGAGAGAAGGAAATGATAGTCGCTCATTGCCACAAGTCATCTGTAGTAAGAATACTAGATTAAAAGAAAAATTCTTTAAAGCTTTTTAAAAAAAATCTTTAAAATATCTATGTGGTTAACTACATTTTTAGGCATGCATACATGGCCATCTTGGTAGGATTTCTGATCTATCATTAAGTATTAATTTATTTTTATTGCCCACTTTTAATCTAGTTATTTGATGCTTCATTTCTTACCTAAAACTTTTGAATCAGAGTCAAATATCCATGTCTCCATACCAAGGTTCCAGGAGCATTCACATTGCCAAACCAGAATTGCTAACTTAACTTCTTTTCCCCTCCTTTTCTGAAATACATTCTACTGAAGTAAATTCAGACCTCAATGCTTTTATCCCAAGTACTAAAAAAAGGAAAAAAGTATTTATTTAATATCTACTATGTGCCAAGTAATATGGTGGCCATTTCTCAGAAATTAATAAACAATAAATGAAAAACATAGGCCCTGAATAACTCATACCAAAACAGTATGTAGCTCATTAGGTACCAATCTAGTTTTCGATCTTCAGTCTTTTTCATTCCCAACTTTAATTTCCAACTATTGCTCCACCACTAACACAGACCTAGTCTTCCCTTTATACATGATTAGAACCATAATTGATATTGCTCCTCTAGGGCATACATTCAGCAATAACTTTTTTGGCCATGCACTAGTAAAAGGCCGTAGTGATACTACATTGGCATAGAAGTAACTCAAAAAGTCTAAGAGGGTAAACTGTTTTTCAGGGTTCTGAGTAACTTATAATTAACATGCAATCAATAAGGAGAATCATCTACTTTGGATTAGACTGTTAAAATCATCTGCATTAATGACATAAGTCCACTCCTGCTTTTCCTCTAAAGATAAGAATTTTAGAGGTTTTCCACTTATCTAATATTGTTTTTATATTTACCAAAACTGTCAGTTGGTGTGGGGAAATATAAATTCCATATGGATTTCTAGAGTAGAAAGAACATATCCCAAGCCTCAAAAATAAACATACGTATAGAAGTATGCGGGAAGAAGAAAGAGCTTTTTTTGGTGGAAACTGAAGCATATTGGGTAAATAATAAACTCCAAAAGTCCTTCTAAGGAGTCACTATTTTTAAAATCCATCAACTGATAAGAAAATAAAAGATTAAGGCTTAAAGTCAGATTTACAAAATCTAACATGCTGCTATAATTGATTTAATGTTTTCTATACAAGTAAACACACTTTACAGAGACAGTTGGGCATTATTATTAACCTTTACTTCTTAGTACACAAGTAGCCAAGTAATAAATATTAGTCAACTATTCTAAGACTCAACCCTATCAGTAGCCCCATTTTGCTATGCCTATAGATGTATGTGTATTTTTATTGGTAATCCAGGCATAGATCCAATGCACGGTCATACATGAATTTACAGAATATAATGTAGTCCATAAAGAGAAAGGAGTATAATGTGCAGTGAAAACCAAGGCATTCCATGTAATTTGGAAAAAAGAAAGTGCACTTTTCTGAATTACATCTGTGTTCAAATTCTAAATTAAAGTTGAACAACTTTAAACCACTATTTGAGAACAACAGTGGAAAACCAGACCCAGGCAGTAACATTTAAAAATAATGTGGACACATTTTTATGCATTTATTTCCAAATATGCCCTGTATAAAAGTACACCTATCTTTTGCTTAATAATTTTAATTTGTTCCTGAAACTCTTCTGCTAGGTGAAAATTTATTAAATGAAGAAACATTCTCATTAATCCTAATGGGAAAAATTTATCGATATCCCATCCCACACAAGGTACCCAAACAGTTCTTATAGGTAGTATAATGTATCAATTGAATGAAAACAAATTTATATAAGTTATAAAAAATTTGAAAATAAATAATACATTTTGTACATAAAAAGTAAAGTAATTGAGGTTTATTTTATTCACCAAAGAAAAGAATACTTGGTAATGGTTTAAGGTTGGTGGAATTTGTGGAAGAGGGTTACAAAGGAGTCATCCTTCGGAAGATGATAGAAACTCAAGTAACTAACTTCTCTCAGCAGGTCTTCAAAATAAGTCCCATGTGCTTGATAACAGCCCTAAGGCCTTTTCTTTTTTTTTAAATACATGGAAATAGCATGCCGTCAGACAAACTGAGAAGTTGTAGAAGATGGTCTCTCTTCATCTCTCTTGCTGGTGTACATTTGCAAAGCAAAACTTTTTAGGTTCACCCAAAAATGACATACAATCCAAATTTCTTCCAAATGATAGTCTTTGTTTTATGTGAAATGGTGAATGTAACATATCATAACATATGTAGTATATGTTTGAGAGAAAAAGAAAAAGTATATATGGAATCATTGTCCAGAAAGTGTTATAACTTTTTAAGGGCCATTAAGCAAAAAATGATGAACTGAACATCCCTTATGTGGAATCAGTCTATATAATTATGCTATAATCAGAAGAAGCATACAGCAATTCAGATGAAAGGTGATGGGGCTCAAATCAGACTGGCAACTGTGGCAATAATGAGAAATGCCTGATTATGAATGTATTTGTATGTTATACACAGTAAGATTTCTGAATAATTTAAAATTGAGTATGAGAGAGAGAGATCAAGAATGACTATATGGTTTTTAGCCTGAGCAATTAGAAGGATGAAGTTGAAGGTTGGGAGTGGAGCAGATTTAGTGAGAAAATAAGGAACTCAGTTCTGATATGAGCTTGAAAAATCCATCAGATATACAATTGGAGATGTTGGAGATGGAGGGAGAGACAGCCTGGAGATGTAAATGTGGCAGTCTTTGGCAGGTAGATGGTATTTAAAGGAATGAGACCTGGAGCACTCCACCACTGAAATGAGGAAGAAGAGAGGGAATCAACACAGGAGATAGAGAGGGGTGACTATCATGGTGGAAAGAAAATTAGGTTAGTACATGGTCCTGGGAGTCAAGAAACAAAGAAAGAAAAGGGTAAAGTGATCTACTGAGTCAAATGCTGCTGATAAGTCCCCCCACCCCCACCCCCCAAAAAAATGAGGAATGAGAATTGATCTTTGGATTTATCAACACAGAGGTCTTTGATGACTTTGAAAGTACCGTTCCTATGGAGATTAACAAAGTCTTATTAATTTATCTTTAGTAATTGATTAGTGGTAAGTTCAATTTGTTCTTCTGGAGTTTGATGTGTTAGCCTAATTATTTCAAATAGAATAAGCAAGATCCTTATTTAAGTAACTTGAGATACCAAATTTTACTGCTTTACCACCAATATTGAAATACAGTTTTTTTCTCTATTTCAACTAATTGTTGTGCATCTTCTATATACATTGCTCACTTTTTAATATATAAAATTAAATGAGGTATATTTTATCTTACCCTCAGAAGCTTTATAACAGATGAGATACTTCATGATAATGAGAAGTATAGAAGCAGACAGGTTTTGTTTCAAATCCCAGCCTCAACCCTCTTCAAGAGTCCATGTTATATTGCCAATATAGGAGTATAAAATATGGGTAGTTAATGTGACCTGGTGGTAAATTTCCTCATCTGGAATAAGTGAGAAAAATTTATATTAAGATATTTAGCACAGTGCTAACATCTAATAAATGAAAGATGTTAATATCATAACTCCCTAAAGCCTTTTAGTCACCAGTAGTGATAACACATTCCATTTTAAGATAGTTTTTAAAATAATAAAACTCCATTATGAAATACAATTCAGATTTTTCTTGAATTGACATTGGCATACTGAAAATATAGTTATCGAAATATTTAATATCAGATCATGAATTTAACAAAATATTTTACCTAGTTCTTTGTCATAATTAGTACTTTACACATTTAGAGTTATCTGTATTTAACTTTACTCCAAAAACATTTTTTTTACTTATTTAGTAAACAAATAAAAACTCCTATCTATAAGGCTAGCTTTCTCATTGTATAATTTCTTCAGTTAGACCGAAATACTTATTCCCCTATAATTTCCTTCACTCTGCTATTTTACATCTGATAGACATTTGAAATTTTATTTCTGCTGTATGATATATCATGGACACTGGGTTGATTTTCCTGGTTTTAAGAAACACTGATGCCTCCTTTAAAAAAATTTACAATTTTTTAGTGTGCACTGTTTATTTTACTGTGTGGCTGACAAAAATAGTACAAATTAATCTATAGAATATCAGTAGTTTATTAAGATTTGAACACAGAAAGAATCTTCTGACAGGGCTGATGAGGTATGTGGTTGTCCTAATTATACAATGTGCTAGAGGGTTTTCTATAAAGGGCCTATAGATAGTAAATACTTTAGGCCTTATGGTCCAGACAGTCTCTGTTAACATTGCAAAAACAGCCATAGATAATATATAAACAAATAAGCAGAGCTTGATTCCAATAAAACCATATTTATAAAATTGGTGGCCATTCAGAAAGGGCCATAGGCCATAATTTGCCAACCCTTCTCTAGAGAACCAAATTTTTAGCCAGGCTATGACCTTCACATTAGACTGGGCTACTTTAGTGGCACATACTCTTTTAACATTAATAGATTCAGAACTGACAGAAGAACAACAGAAGTTCATTCAACCATACCCTCAGAGTGCATGCTGTAGCTGACCTCGTGAGCATAAAACTATCATATTAAAAGTTATTTTGGATTCTTCAGAAAGTAAACTAATTTGTATATAATTCAAGAAATGTTTGCGTATAAAGAAATCTTTAGAGAAGAATATTTAAAGCTTTTCTTCAATGTAACTAATAAGTTTAAGTTCACATCCTTATAAATTAGTATCTTTTATTTTAAATTTTATTT
>NC_138373.1:95213870-95246678 GCF_054177405.1 Leptonychotes weddellii
TCAAATGGCCAGTCCCCAGCATTTGAAACTTCCATTACTCTTGCCCAGGGTATTTGCTTCTCCATATTTGCTTGACCACACTTTCACATTATACTGTAGTGTAAACTTTGTGATAAATCATGTGACCATATATGTGTAGGTTGATTAGATTCTTTTTTATTGTGTAGCCTCCATAAAATTTTGGATAAAAATTAAACTTATCAAGGGGTGCCTGGGTGGCTCAGTCGTTAAGCGTCTGCCTTCAGCTCAGGTCATGATCCCAGGGTCCTGGGATCAAGCCCCGCATCAGGCTCCCTGCTCAGCAGGAGGCCTGCTTCTCCCTCTCCCACTCCCCCTGCTTGTGTTCCCTCTCTCAGTGTGTTTCTCTCTGTCAAATAAATAAATAAAATCTTAAAAAAAAATTAAACTTATCAAAGTGATTCTTCTATCCTCAAAGAGGGTAATATTTTCCCACAACAGAGAATGTGAAATCCACTAATGAACACACAGACATGTGATAGACAGATAGATCTTTGCACACACACACACAGGTATCTAGACATCTATCCTCTCTCAATCACAAATTAACTTTTGTTAATTCATTAGGTAAATATTGTTCCCTTGTTGCTCCTCTATTTAGCATGTCTTTGACTTAATGAAATCAACCTTTTGTTTATTTCTTAGTTATTTGTATGTCTTTCCTGTAAGTGCTCTTTGCTCATTTCTTTGTTAGAAATTTAATAATTTTCTTAAAGATATAACCTGCATACTTATTCTTGCTTTATTTTATTGTCAATATCCAGAAGTTTTAAAAGTAATGTAGCCAAACCTACTGAGATTTTTCTCTAGTTTCTTCAGAATGATTTCCAGAAATTTCAATATTTAATTATTTAATACATGTGGGACTTATCCAAGCAAATGGAGATTGGTTAAAACTGAAATGGATTCTGCTCTAAATATGCAAGTAATTTTCCTCACATCATTTACTGAATACACACATACCTTGGAGATATTGCGAGTTTGGTTCCAGACCACTGCAATAAAGTGAATATCACAATAAAGGAAGTCAAATAATTTTTTTTATTTCCCAGCGCATATAAAAGTTATGTCTACAATATACTGTAGTCTATTAAGTGGGCAATAGCATTATGTCTAAAAAATAATGTACATACCTTAATTAAAAAATGTGTTATTGCAAAAAAATGCTAACCGGGGCGCCTGGGTGGCTCAGTTGGTTGGGCGACTGCCTTCGGCTCAGGTCATGATCCTGGAGTCCCGGGATCGAGTCCCGCATCGGGCTCCCTGCTCGGCGGGGAGTCTGCTTCTCCCTCTGCCCCTCCCCCCTCTCATGTGCTCTCTCTCATTCTCTCTCTCTGAAATAAATGAATAAAATCTTTAAAAAAAAAATGCTAACCATCATCTGAGCTTTCAGCAAGTCATAATCACTGATCACAGATCACGATAACAAATATTGTAATAATGAAAAAGTTTGAAATATGGGAGAATTATCAAAATGTGATGCAGAGATATGAAGTGAGCAAATGCTATTGGAAAAATGGCACCAATAGACTTACTCGACACAGGGTTGCCACAGACTTTCAATCAGTAGAAAACACACTATCTGTGAAGCACAATAAAATGACGTATGCCTATACTCTACTTCTTTCCCAATATCTGTGCTGGATACTAGGGTTAGATAATATAGGAAGTCTTGGGTCAGGGTTAACTCTTGTAGTATTTGTGTGGAACCCAATCCTCTATCTAATTAATTCTCTCTCCTTTCAATCTCCACGCCCCGCCCCCCCAAAATCCTCCAGGTTCTATACTGTATCTTGGAGGCTTAGGGAATCTCCACAGCCCAGAGGAATGTTCTGTATGTCTGTGTTCTGTCTTTCTCTCTCAGCTTCTCTTAATGTTTTATGTATGCCTTTTATTTAGCTATACTACCCATAGTAGAAAAATTAACAAAGAGAAATAATTTGTATAATTTTTAGGAGCTCTCTCTGGCTATGAAAAATAGAACTGATAAATAGCTATAGAAATTATTCTCTCATAGCAAATGTTCAGCAGACTTAATAGAAGACAAAGTCAGGTAGAGAGCCTATTTGCTTTTTCTGGTTTTAATTTAAGTATGGATTAAATTAATCAATTTCATACCTAAATGTCTCTGTAGTCATTATATGAATCTACTGTAAGTAGGTATAATTAATGCAGTCATTTTTGGGGAAATATGCTTTGGTGATACGCAGGCATGCAAATTGAATTAGAACTACTACAAAGAGATTAAAAGAGAAGTTGTTAAATGGATATGAATGTAGTGAGGCCTACCTGTGGTTTTTTTCTTTCCTTTTCCCTCCCCTCCCCTCCATTCTCCTGCCCTTCATTTCTTGTCTCCCATTCTGTTTTTTCTTTTCTTTTCCTCTTGTTTTCATAAGAAACAGGGAATTGAATTAATCATAATCCTTGGTTCATGATACATCATCATCAGTCTGTGCAATTCCCTTTGTTTTCTTTTCTCTTCCTCCTCCGTGTTTTTGTTGTTTTTATTTCACTCCCCACTGCCATTTCTTTCCTTCCATAGTCACCTGCTCTAATGCACTTAATATGTGTTTTGGAAATATACATATAGATTTAAGTATGGATATATATCCTTGAAAAATATATGTTATTTTATGAATGTATCTGGTTTTTATTTTAAAAAATGGTATTCTGCTACAGTTATGCTTATGGTTATTTTTTACCTCAATGTGTGGCTTTGGGCCCAGCTGTATGCTATAGGTATATGTAGATCATTGCTTTTGCCTACTGCAGAGCCCACAGGCGATTCCTACCACACTTTTCCCCTCTCTCCTGGAGATGAACACCTAGGTTTCCCATAACTCCCTGGTCCCCAGACAAAGCTGCACCAAACCTCCTAGATCAGCCTATGGAAGAGGCTCCCAGGAGAAGGTTTGCTGGGGCATAAGTGCTGTCAGATTGTTCTCCAGATTTGTAGGCTTGTATTTCTTAGTATTTTGGCAAGACTCACGTTAATTTGAAAATCTGGTTTTGTGCCAACATTTAGGAGCAGGTTAAATTTTATAACAGTGAGAAAAGTCAAAAAGAAAGCTAGTGTTTAAGGCACTTTAATATACAATGTTCTTTTAGACTATTTAACTGAAAAACAGCAGTTTTGAGAATAGTGCATGCAGTATTTAGTTTTATCCATATTTATTGATGTGGGCCAGATTTTAGGAAAAACATTTAAATGAATTTTATTTCATAGCATTTTAACAGGGATTACATATTGTATGATTTATAGAATAACTCAAAATTTTATGATTGTGTTACAGTTTACATTTACAAAGCCCTAAGATAAATTGTTTCCCCAGAGAAAACAAGAGCTGCCATTTATTAAATACCTCCTATGTGTCAGAGAAATAAGCACTATTTTATTATTCTTCAACAATCACTGTGTAGGAGTCATTATTTTGCTCATTTTCCAGGTACAAAAATTAATATTCGGAAAGGTGAAATCATTTCCCACAATATTGCATAGCTGGTATATAAAGGAGCTATAGGATTCAGTTCAGGGACTACATTAACTACAAAGACTTAGTCTTCACCAGGGATTTCCAAAAAAAAAAAAAAAAAGATGGTGTAGTGAATAGCATAAAGATAGTTCGGCTTAGTGGTTAAGAACAGAGTCTCTAAAGCTAAATGTCCAAGTATGAATCCCAGTGTTGCCTCTTAAGAACTCCAAAATCTTGAGCAAGTCACTCAAACTCTCTAGGTCTCAGTTTCCTCGTCTGTAAAACAAAGATGATGACAATAATAATACCTACCTCCTAGAGTTGTTTTGACTTGTAAATGACTAAAATACATTTAAAGCTTAGCACAGCTTCTGGAACATAGTAAGCAGTGAATTAATTACAACCTGATTTTTTTCCAAAGAGGACTGCTTTTGTTCAGACATTTGTTTCTGTTAGAACCCTGCTCACCCAGGAGAAGCTGAGTACATCCTAGCTTCATGTGTGGGTCCTGGTCAGTCTGAGTCAATCAGCATAATGACATGACCTTTGCTGGTGACTGGTTTTGGAATGCTCTAATGTGCAATTATGGACAATGAGACTCAAGATTTTGGGGGTGGTGGGGGTAGGGCTGGAAGATGGATTCTGGAGAAGCTCTTTGCTTGCTTTTCTGGGAAAAACTACCTCCGTGAGCCCTCAACAGAACACTGAAAATTAGTGGCACCCATCCTTCAGCCATGAGGGGAACCAGCCTTAGAAGTCAGCCAGGGTCATAATAGGACACAACCCGAGTCACTGAGGGCATCCTGAAGCCACTGGATGAACCCTAGCCTAACCCAGCTCTAGACCCCAACCTTTTATTTAGACCAGCACGAGTTGAATTTTTGGTAGGGTGGATTGCTGAAATTTGTATTCATGTGTCTGTAAACAGATCATGAATAAATATCATCCCTTTTCCTAGCTCTGAGATTTTAGTGATTAGGGGAATGAACTACTTCATTTTTCCTGAGTTTATTGAGGGAGAATTCAGTTGCCACAGGAAATCAAGTTAAGTTGGAATGACAGATGTTAAGTTTTCCTAGGAAAGTTTGAATTGTTGATAAAGATTCTTGGAAATAGAAGAGGGATTACACAGGAGGGCATTGTGAAAACAGCTGAAAATGGCTTAAAAAGATAAGCAACTGTGATAAAAAAATTTTAAAAAGAAAGAAACTGAGTCAGAAAGGATTGAGGGAAAACAGTTAATCCAATAGGCTTGTAACTTAAATGGTGATTATGGATTAGGCAACATGGAGCTAGGAGGTAGACAAGAAGCACATGAGTGGAATTAATCAACCTCTCTATTACAATCAGAAACTTGGTGTGCAGCTGTGGAATGACTCTGCAAATGAATACTTTAATCATAACCTTAACTATGAACCAAAATTGCACATAATTTAAACTATCATATTTATTTAACATTAAACTTTTGCTGAATACTGCATTGTGAATACAAAGTTGTATAAAAAATTGTTCTTCATAAAAAGTACAATTTTAGCACAGCATATATCAAATAAAGGTAAATGATATCACAAAACTGGTGAACAAGATTTGCAACATAAATGAAAGATTGTTCTTGGGGGTTTCAATAAACCAGATGGAAAACTCCAGAAGGAAGAAAGTGGTTTCCCTAGCTCATGTTCAAACTCGCACTCAATGGTACACTCTTCTCTCTAGGCACCTAACAAGAAATACAGATTTATTTAATGGATGTGGTGAGATATGTACAAAACAAAGACTCATTTCTTCTCTTCTCAAAATAAGAGTGATAATTGATAATTTATGTTTTAAAATCCTCTTGCAAAGAATAACATATGCTCTTCTTTCCTCAACTTTTAAAGATAGATGATCATAAACAAAACTTAACAATGTTATACAGGCAGATAAAAATTAGTATTCTCAGTAGATAAAGGCGCATATATCAATTACAAAAAAAAAACAACCCTCAAATATTATGATAAAAATG
Organism: Leptonychotes weddellii; assembly: GCF_054177405.1. NCBI lineage: Eukaryota > Metazoa > Chordata > Mammalia > Carnivora > Phocidae > Leptonychotes > Leptonychotes weddellii. The sequence goes on from NC_138373.1 coordinate 95,219,364, forward strand.
TGAAGGGTAAATCCCATGAAGGAATACCTGTGGACAATAATCATTAAAAACATTCAACTCCACTGGTAAACAAAGAAATACAGATTAAAATAACATGATGAGATTTTTTTTTTCTTTTTTTCTTTGGAGGGAGGACATTCAGTGTGGTGGGACATGTATATTCACACACTGCTCTCTATGTATAATTGTTAAAATATTTCCGGAGTGCAATAACGAGGGCAAACACTTATATAATATTAACTGTGCTTCAAGGTTCTATGTCACGTTTATTACACAGTCTCACAACAATCCAATGAGGGAGGAGTAATCATTATTCTCATTTCACAGATGATAAGAAACTGAGGGAAAAGTTAACTAAACTTGTTAAGACTAAGCAGCCATTTGGTGGCAATGTTGGGATTTACTTTACCCTAATAAAGAATAGGATACCCTGAATTTGGGAGCTTAGAATTTAAACTTGCTTCACATATCATGCTGTAGTATATGATCATATCGTAATATAATTATGAATGGTTATTAAGACATTCAAAACATAGATATTTTGACCAATAATTTGGGAGCTTTCACTAAGCAACAAATTGATTTAATGAACTTACCATATTCACAACTTTGTTGAAATCTGAAAGTTTTGGGAAATATCTAGAAGATATTAAAATTACGTAAAATCTTCATTGAAGACCTAAACACAAACTAAGGTTTCAACCAATACATATTTTTATTAAGCCAGGACTCAAGGAATTGAGGCAATTGGTCTATTATACAGAAAACCTCAGCTATTTGGAAAAAAGAAAAGAAAAGAAACCTCTCAGCTATTTGAGATCAGCTATGTAGGACAAAATGATCTAAAAATACAACCCCACTGGCATTACAAAGAATAAGGTCAATATTCTCATTCATACCAATTACTCAAAGACTTCTAATAAATATGGTTCTAGAATTTTCCTCCTTAGAGAAAGGAAAAAGTGGTAGCCTTTAAACACTTGAATTCAAATAGACATATAGCATTCACATATTAGTTTCGATAGTGCATTTTATCCTAAAACAATTCCATAGTAGATGTAGGGGGGAAGTCTTTACAGAGTAGTGTTTAAAAGTGAGGGTTCTTTAATGAGGCAGGTTTTGGTTTAATCCCAGGTTCTGCCACTTTCTATTTGTGTAAACTTGGACAAACTGTGGGGATAATAATACTATCTACCCAAAATGATCATTGGAGAATTGAATGAGATCGTACATGTAAAAAGCATACTGGTGTGTCTGTCACATAGGAAAGAGCTATTACATATTAGCTATTATAGCTGTTCCTGATACCTTCCCTCTTTGTCAGTGACTGTGATCCACAAGGATAGAACACAAAATCAAGCTTAATTAAATGCAGGATTTAATATGCTTTTCTTTACAGAGCATCTCTCACAACAGGCCTCTCTTAAATAGGATAGTAATTTTACCCTAAGTAATGTCTCATGGACTTTAGAAAATCAGTCTGTAGTTGATTTGAGAGTTGCCACAATTTTCAATTTAATATCTCACTTTAACTTGGTTTTCTTCAGAGTCTTCCTTGTGCTTTGTCTGATAATTCATTCCCACAGAGACTGTATAATTACTATAAATCACTTACTGTATTCTTGTACATAATAGTTTTGTTCACATCATTTTATTCCTCTTAAAAATGTCATTTGCTACTGTCATGCTGCCTCTTCTAACTCTTCATTTTGCCAAAAATCATTGAAAAGCAAAATAATAGCAAATAACTCCTAATGGCTTACATGTCAACAAACAGGGATGATTAAGGATTGATACTGCTCTATGTTCTCTGGGTTTAACTGCATATTTTCCAAAGAGTCTAAACCCATAACCAAAGGTGTCTTTCTCTGGCATGTTATCAGTTTATCTTGTAAAAATAGCTGTCTTGTTTCAATAAGCTTTCAAATACGGTTGACCCTTGAATAACATGGGTTTGAACTGCATGGTCCACTTAGATGTGGGTTTTTTACAGGACTATAAATGTATTTTCCCTTCCTTATGATTTTCTTAATAACATTTTCTCTATCTTACTTATTATAAGGATGTCACATATGAAATCTGTGTTAATCAACTGTTTATGATATTGATAAGGCTTCCTGTCAACAGTAGGTGATTAGTGGTTATGTTTTTGAGAGTCAAAAGTTTTATGTGGATTTTCAACTGTGCGGAGGTTGGCACCCCTAACTCCTGCATTGTTCAAGGGTTAACTCAGCATCTCTTACTGTTTTTATCACGTTCAGAATTTTTAAATATTCTCAGGTTGACCCTGTTATTATCTCATGCTTTATGAACACATTTATTTATGCCACCAGTTTCAGTTCTGATCTTGGATTATGACACAAAAATGTATCATGATAACAAAAATGAATGTTAACTTCAATCACACACAGAAAGGTATTCCACAGTCACTATTTTGACCTGAACTAGCTGGATATTTTTGCCTCTTCTACCAGAGGAATCTTATTTCACTATATCTTAAATTTAGGCCACCTTGAAAAAATATATATAATTATAGATTATAATACTAATTCATGACAAATGACCAGGGATTCAGGGAAAAGAATATATAAATGATGAGATTTCAAGTTTTTATAAGAGAAGATTTAAAAATTATTGTCATGTTAAAAGCACCAACTTAAGCTATATGAACATGTATGAAATAAAAATTATATATTCAAAAATTTCTTTGAATTTCTTCAAAATTTCCCTAAATTTCTTCCTGATTTTATGATTCCTAATCAAATGCATGAGACAACATGAAAAAAATTACACATGAGTTGCTGTGAAGTATTATCTGTGCATGGGGTGGGGAAAAAAATGATCTCTTTCTCCTTTTTCCCCTCTCCAATCATCATTTCTGAGTCTTGGAATATAGCATTTCAATATCAGATCTGTTAGCATTTGACTTAACAATCAGTAGCTCTCAGATTCCCTATTCATCTTGGAAGTCGGGATGACTCAGAGCTACGTTGGAACGCTGCCTCCGCTCACTGGAAACACCCGCGGGCATACTGTAGTTTCATTATTGCCGGGAATTGGCCCAAGGAATATGGCAAGTTAGTTTTTTATCTGTTTTCATGAATATATGACAGTGGATTGAAGCAAAAACTAGTTTCTACACTGAAAATACCCCACCAAATACTACTTACAGATATTTTGTTATGCCATGGTCCTTGACCTGGAGATGAGCTAAGGCTATGTATTGTTTTTCCCTTGTCTCTCAGTTGGCAAAGCATACTCTCAGGTCCAGTCTGAATCAAAGGTGACAAGCCTGGGGCTGGCCCCGAACTGCAGGACTGCTAGAAGTTGACCTTGCCCAATAAGAAGGAAGACACTCGCCTGCCTTTCAGCTTTTCCTCATGTTGATAGTCAGCATGCAACTTTCACTAGCCAGAGATTAAAAGAAAATTATCATCAGTGAAAACATAAGGATATGCCCAAGCTCATGACGCAAGGTGCTAATTTGTCTCATTTGCCCAAGACATTTACATGTTACTAGATCTGCTTTGCTGAAATATTGGGGCATATTTTAAACTTATTCCAAGTGCTTTCTTTGCTTACCTAAGCTAATTAGTTCAATCTAATTAGGCTCCATGTTCCTTGCTCACCCAAACTTTTCCAAGATATCACAATTTTCCTAATATATAGAATAACCTTTTATATTCTGGGAAGTGAAATCACACGGTTTGGCTCAAGTGCTGTCACAGATTTATCATGCACAACATTTTCAGATGGAAAGAGTCTAAGAGGTTCACCTGGGCATGTCCATTCCCTTAGTGTTGGATTTCTGTAATATTTTTCTCCTGGTACTTCACTATTTTGGAAGTGCTGAAGCTTGCATTTTCTCATGTAAAAGATTTTCCTAAGCTCCCTTTTGGGCTACTTCATTACTTGGCCTCACTTCACATGCTCTCATTTTTTAAACTTGTTATTCTCTGTGGACAAGGTTTTTGGCATCCATCTTCTCTTTAACAAACAAAATGTTATACATTCTGGAATTATCCATACCATGATCTGCTCATGTTCCTTACTTTTGTGACAAGAGTTGCATGGGTGTACCAAGGACATCGTATGATTATTGTTTTATTTTTTTCTTTTCAAGTAACTGCAAGCCTCATTTTCCTCATACCTCAATAGAATATTTTTTAGATTCCATCTCTTTACTCTCTTTTTAAAGGTTCTCACTGCCATTATGTTTATTGTGAAACAATAAATGTCAAGCCCTAGCTATAAAGTCATAGCTATAAGTCATAGCTTTTCCAATAACTAAAAAAAGATGGAATAGATCCCTCCTGCCTGGAATTATTTGAATAAATTCTATAACATTGTGCTTTACCTGGTCTATGCAATTCATAAGAATATGTTCACACTGTTAATGTTAAATGACTCCTTAATTATTCAGGAATTTATCATTTGTTTATTTACCTGGCAAAAGATAGGCCAAAGGGTAGGAGGAAATTGGCAGCATTGTGGCAAATGTTACTTTATTACATAGCTGCATGTATAAAGCATGAAACACGGCATCTTATTTTTAAACAAATTTAAAAGCATATCAAATATCTGGAAAGGCACTCCAGGATCCTCACTCATTATTGAACTGCTCTAATAAAAACTCATCTTTCAACTAGAAAGAAGTCTCAGAAGGTTTTTAGTAACCTCTATTACTAGCTTTTGTTAATTCTTCAATTAGCACCAAGGATTTAAAGGACAAAATCTGGGGCGCCTGGGTGGCTCAGATGGTTAAGCATCTGTCTTCGGCTCAGGTCATGATCCCAGGGTCCTGGCATCGAGTCCCGCATCAGGCTCCCTGCTAGGTGGGGAGCCTGCTTCTCCCTTTGCCTCTCTCTCTCTCTGACTCTCATGAATACATAAATAAAACTTTTTTAAAAAAAAAAAATGACAAAATCTGGAGCCTTTTTCATGCTTTTTAACTGATACCTTTGGTGCTTTAAAAAAGTACACAGCTTTCTGAAAACAACGCTCAGCTGGCAGTGAGGAATCATCAATGATTAATTTAGGAAGCCCGTCCTAAGCATGTGGAAGTAGCTTCAGAATAATGGCAGTAAGTGGTGTGTATCCAGGTGATAGGGTTGCTTTGCATTCCTAAATTTCTGAAGATGGTGAAGGAAGCTGGGGAAGGAGGGCTTGGAGGGAACCCCTTATTGCATGTTTTCTGGAGGGCCTGGCATGCTACATACTTTAAAGAGTCAAATGGAAGAAGGGGTGCTTTGATCTAAACTGTATATTCACTGTAAATAAGATATTATTTTGCTGCTTTCCTTTATAATCTTTTCCTTTAATTCTCCTTTCCAGGTGCCCAAATGATCACATGCCCATTCCCAGTGGTGAAATACCTGTGCAATTAGAAGATGGATGGCATGGTGATTGAACCTGGAGTCAGACTGCCGAGTAACAGAATCCTGGCGTCCTCACACGGTAGGAGGCCTGGAATGGCGGTTCAAGTTCTAAGAGGGAGGTGTCCTAAGGCGAGCACCTGGTCTTTTCCCCATCTTCCCTGTCAGTCTCCATCCCGCCTCGCTACACTCACCTGATTTCTGGATTGTGATTTGAGAAGCCTGGCTCTGTAGATACCTCATAGTGATTTCCTAAGGTCGCAGCCACTTAGCTGGTGATTTTGTAGTTAGCTGGTTTGAGAGAAAAGAAGTGCGTGTATTTCAAACACATTTATTGAAGATCCCCCGGATGCGGGGCGATGAGAATTCAGCGGAAAACCGACGGATAAAAATCTTGCTCTCCCTGAGTTTACATCCTGGTGGAATTAAAAGTTGTTTTTCAACATCTGCGCTGTGCCCGTTATCAGCTCTGCCTGAAGACTGGGCCATTGTAAGCTGGCCTCGGCTCTCCGCGGACAAAATTTGAAAGAATATAAATTGCAGAGCCGCGAATGAGACGTGGGTGGGGGTGAGTGTTGGGGGGGGGTCACTTGAGGTGGCGTCTATTAGCGTCAACACGGCGGAGTCAGGGGACCCAGCCAGAGCCTGAAAACTTCAAGCCAAACAAACTCTGGGATCGCAACCCTCCACCTTTCTCCTCCCCTCCGACAGCCAGGGCCACTGCCGCAGGAAAGCCGTCCCAGGGGTAGCCCGGGGGAGACTTGGAGAAAGTGGACTCGGATTCGCTCCCCCTTCTCCCTCTCTCGACTATGGGCTTTGCCCTGGAGCGCTTCGCCGAAGCGGTGGACCCGGATTTCAAGTGCAAACTGTGCGGCCAGGTGCTGGAGGAGCCCCTGTGCACGCCGTGCGGGCACGTCTTCTGCGCCAGCTGCCTGCTGCCCTGGGTGGCGCGCCAGCGCCGGTGCCCGCTGCAGTGCCAGCCCCTGGCGCCGGGCAAGCTGTACCGGGTGCTGCCTCTGCGCAGCCTCATCCAGAAGCTGCGCATCCAGTGCGACTACCGCCCTCGCGGCTGCGGCCACTCGGTCCGGCTGCACGAGCTGGCGGCGCACGTCGAGCGCTGCGCCTTCGGCCCTGCCCGCCGCCGGCGGGACTGCGTTTCGGGGCCCGGCGGCCGCGGCGGCGTGGACGTGCCCGCGCGGGGGTGCTGCGGGACGGCGCCGGGCCCCGGCCGGGGCGGGGGCGCGCGCGGGGGCCCGCCGGGCGTCCGCGGCGGGAGCGGGCGGGGTCCCGGGCCGCTAGTCCTCGCCTGGAGTCGGCGCGAGAAGGCGCTGCTAGCGCAGCTCTGGGCGCTGCAGGGCGAGGTGCACCTCACGGCCCGCCGGTACCAAGAGAAGTTCGCCCAGTACATGGCTCACGTCCGCAACTTCGCCAGAGACCTGGGCGGCGGCCGCGGCCCGGTAAGCGCAGAGGGACCGGGCACCTGGGGAACGATTGGGGTGGAAAGAGGACCGCTTCTTTCTGGTACTTCGGGATTCCTTTAGAGGTGACCACCTTCCTTACCGTGAGGTGGGAGGCATCCACCCTCCCTGACCATAGGACGTACACTATTAGTACCTTTCGGATGGATTAGTATTGCCTTTGAGAAGGATTTGCCCCTTTCCACTTATATTGATTGGAACGAATTAAACAAATCCAATTCCAACTTTTCGATGGAGAAAGAAGAATTAGGAAAACTCATTTTCCAACCCCGACCCTTGTTCCCCATCTTTCACTCTCCTGAGCTACCCTCTCTGCCATTGTTTTTGTTTGTTTGTTTTGTACCTTTGGCCTGTGCCTAAAGCCAATCAGAAAAGGAAAGCCAGGAAGTGAGGACTTCCCCGACCTTGCCTCCCCTCTGCTGCTGCCCCAGCATCCCTGCAGCCTTGTCAGTCACACACCTTTTCCTCTGAATGACTTAGTTTTCCTGCCAAACTACCCATATCGGCCACCTTGTACTCAGTGCGGGGACTATCAGGGATGTGAGAAACCAGGAAAACCTTGCGTTGAGAGATTAACAGATGGGATTTCTTAGACCTGCAGAGTTTTCATTACCCTGACCTTCCCTAAAGAATCCTTCGCTGCCTTGGGATTTCATCGTAAGTGGAGTGTGTGTGTGTGTGTGTGTGTGTGTGTGTGTGTGTGTGTGTGTTTGGGGGGGGGCGGTGGTGGCTTGGGGAACCAAATCTAAGAGCAGCGACATCCATCTGCGGTCAGACTCGCCCTGTGAGCCCCTGGGCAGCGGCTGTTTCCCTTCTTTGTAGAAGCTTCTGGCCCCGAACTGTGCTGGTGGACTGCCCGCTTTCAGACTGAATAAACAAGCTCTTTGCAGCACCCCGTGTGAAGAGGCTTGTTTATAAAGCTGTTACTTCTCTTCTGGAGGACTTCTGCACGGTGTTTGACATTGTTGGTCGCTGCCATGGTGAGCAGGGATTTAGCAGAACTTGCACTCCATTCAAGGAGCTGTTTTCATTCTTCAGCGTCCTGGGGAGGAGCAACACAGGATGATTCCCCTTTGGGACTGCTTTGCACTGCCTCCAACCCAGGCATTGAGTTTAGAAACTTCTGTCCTTGAACCTAAAAAAAGACAACCGAAGTGTGAGGGGCTAAGGGAGGCACAATGCTTATTAAAAGACTGGGTGCTATCCCTGATTCTCTCTCTATCCTATTTAGAGCCAGGTAAATTTACAAAATGGGAAGACCCAGAGAGAAGCGCAGAAATGTGCTCCGTATTACCAGGTCATGTTTCAAGGTTGTAGGGAAGCCATGGTTGATGGAAAGGAGCAGTAACTGGAATTGTGTAACAGAGAAGTCCATGCAACAAGTCAAGCTATGATTCTGAGAAGTGAGGAAAAACTGCCTGTGTTTTGCAGACTGTCAGAAGGCTTCTCTATGCTCAGAAATGTTTTCCCACTACCAGTAGGGGCTGCTGCGTGCACTGCTTGGAAAAGCTCCTGGGAAGAGGTGGTGATGGTGTTAACAGTGGTGATGGTACTTATGGAATTTTACCATGAATTGCCAGATGTAATTTCCTAGGGCAGTTAATAATACCCATAGCCATGAATAAACCTTACCTAGTCTGGCACTATTTCATTTTGTATTTAAATTGGTCTTTATTAATAAACAGGTTGTAAATATAATTCCTGGTTGTTTTACTATTATCTGGCTGCCAGGAGAAGAAATACACACTATTTTACTTAACACAAGTCCTCTCTTTTTAAAATTCTGTGGGAATTATGCAAAACCAAATAAAAATACTATTGAAAATTAGGATTACTGTAACTTAGATCCTGCATTACAGTAACAATCCAAATATTACTGTTGAAAGAATTTTATCAATAGCTCACTATTACTTCAATCCCTCAAGACTTTCCAAAGTGAAATTTTTATATAAAAAAATTCTGAGATTCTTTAGTTTGCTCTACTGTAAAAAAAAAAAAAAAAAAAAAAAAAAAGATACCTGTAGAGTTACCAGAAATCTGTTTTAAATTACAATAAATCTGGAATTAGATGCTGTATTAGGATAAAAGATAGATTGATGTGTGAAAATATAAAACCCTTTAGACATTTTTGAAAATAATCTTTCTTACAAGCACTTTTTTAAAATATGTATTTTCAAAGTAAATTTAAGGAGAAATTAACCTTCTTCCAAATTCAACCATCCTTAGTTTTAAGGTTTTCTTCTTTTCAAATGTTAATTTAGTGACAGTTTTTTTAAAAAAAGGTTTGTGGTCGCATTTCTTTCTTTTTCTTTTCCTTTTCTTTCCTTTTTTCTTTTCTTTTTTTTTTCCTTTCCTTACCTAGTTATTTTATCCCTTTTCTTCTAGGATGGAGAACATAAGCCACTCACCATCGTGTTAGAAAGAGAAAATGACACGTTGGGATTCAATATTATAGGAGGTCGACCAAATCAGGTAACCTACCTTGTGCATGCATAAATCTCTTTGCTTATAAAATAATAGAAGACAGCTTTCATTTGTGGATTTTGAATAAGGAAAACAAGTGGTTTAATCTTTAAAATCATGCTTATGATCAAATACCAGATTCCTTAATGCAAATATTCCAGGACATAACTACATTTTTTTTGAGAAAACAAAATAAAAAACCCAACAACTAACAGACTTGTTCCTCTTTGCTACTTAGAAAAAAAGGAGAGTATGTTTAATATTTTATTTACGTTGGATAACCCCATTGGTAAACTTCTTTTTTTTCCCCCCACTGGTAAACTTCTTAAACCTATTTCACAATAATGTGTATAGGCAATTTCTACTTGATAATATTAGGTAACTGGATTGCCTGATTATACCTTCTACTTATTAAGTCAACTTGTCAGTTTTCAGAGGCTAACACAGACCAAGCAGTTTATAATGCATGTTGATTGATGGAATGAACAGTTAAAATAAGTTAAAATAAGGGATCATTGTTTTCACAGTTATATAAGAAATGCCGTGTTAAAGAAAGACAGTTGATTTGAAATATTGTTGGCTCCCAAATCAAATTTTTTATTTAATTGAATGAATAATATTTTCTACATTGATGCCAATTGTTTTCAAAATACAAAGTTATAAACTTAAACCAGATACTGTAGTCGCAAAGTTCTTTTATATCCTTCGAATACTACTACATCAACTTAATTTTCACCATAACTAGAAAGTGTGGTAAAGTTTAAAGAAAAAAGCATGTTCTTTAATTTTCTTAATAAACTGCCATGAAATTCTTGCATCCTGCATTGCAGATGTTGCCCAAGGAAACTGTCTTAGAGTTGTTGACCATATGCTATGTTTAGGTCAGGATGGCAATGACATATTTCCCCCTTACTGTTTAGTATTTTGAAAACCTAGCAACTAATGACTGCTGTGCTTCTGTTTCTAGAACAGTCCCCATTTAATATGAAGAGATAGAAGTCTTTTCATCATATCTTTTTTGTTTTCTTTTCCCCTAAAGAATATTTTTATAAAATGCCACTTGGGTGTTTGACATTTAGATGACACTGGACATTTTTAAGAGGCTCTTCAAACTCATGTTAAGAAAGGCTAATTAAGGAGAAATAATTTTATTTAAACTGCCATGAAGGAAAATGATATTTAAAATTATTATTATAATATGCTGGGCACTTTACCTAGATAAGTTTTGCAACATGTTTTCCCCATGACTGCTAAAGTGTCCTATTTATATTATATCGGTTATATGGTTGAGGTTTAACTAATCATTAGGCTCATTGCACCTGGAAATGTGTAACAATTAGCCTTGAAAGGGTTCTCTTGCAGTTAGAGTTGATCTTTTGGGATTTTACACTTGAGCAACCTCCTAGTCTCTCCTGTGAATACAGTCAGAGCTATATTTCCAAATCTGTCACATCATGAGGCTAAATTATATTTTCAAAACTCTGGCCACATCTCAAACCAAATATATAGTGAGGCTGGATATGCTTGTTGTTTTCTTGTAGCCCTTTTTAATTGCTACATCTCTTGAGAAGTAAGATGTTTTATAAATAATACTTTGAAGCCAGTCTATCACCTTGTACATACCCTTTCCTCATAGCCTTTTATGTATGCTCAAAAACGTGAAGTAAATGGATAATCTTGTCAGAGATGTTGGACTCATTCATTAAAGCTGCCATCTTGATTAATGACTATTTGGTATTAGGTAAGTTAAAATTCAGTGCCAAATCCCCAGCTAAGAGAGAGAGTTGCATGTTTAGGGAAGATTGGCAATGTTATATTTACTAAATTGTCTTTTAACCAAATAAAATATTGATTACATCTTTCTTACTGCTAGTGGTTATATTTTTTATAGAATAATAAGGAAGAGAAATCAGCGGAAGGAATTTATGTTTCAAAAATTTTGGAAAATGGACCTGCCGACAGAGCAGATGGCCTGGAGATTCATGACAAAATCATTGAGGTAAGACAATAATAAAACACCAATATGAGCCATGGAAGAAATATTTGGACATTTAAAATTTCCAAACTTATTGTTTTACTTTGGTGTGGTACTTACTAAGTATGTGTTTAACTAGAATATGTATCTATCTAGAGTATATATCTAATCTATATCAATTATTAGATCTCGAGATAAAAGAATACATCACCTGAAGTTTCCAAATGTGTTAATGAGTATCTGTTTTAATAAATTACTCTCCCCATAAACTATGAAGATAATTGTGTGATTATTAAGGGATTAATTTTGTATTACATTTCAAAAGATGATAAATCGCTCCTAAAGAACATTTTTGATGAGAAAATATTACTGTCTTTGAACTTGTGATTAGTATGTTACATGGAGAGTTTGGAATTATTTATACAGGTACTGTATAAATTTTACCATTTCTTAGTTTAATATGGTTATCATGTTCATGTATTTTTCCATGGGAAAAAAAAAGCAGATTTTTTTTTTTCCTGTTGGTGGGAACTCTTCATTTTCTCTATTGTGCATTGTAGCTATATTGTTGTCTGGGGGTTGACAAAGTAAATATATGTAAGTTAATGAAATTTGGGCTGTGATAATGGAATTTTAGGTCACTGCCATTTACCACCAATGTGCTTTTGAAATTTTAACTGGTTGAGATAGTATTATTTGGTGTTACTGAAAATGATTAGATTACTTTTATCAGTGGAATTGTTTCCAATGTATTAGTAAAGGCATAAATAGGAGTTTGGAAGGTTTATTGGACTCCACTCTTTTGAAAATATTCTGTTTATCCTAGATTATATAATCACTAGTGCTGTCTTTCTGGTATCTATATAAAATCACTAAATGGAGATTGTTTTTCCTATTAAACTTTGAGTGAAGTTTTAGATATTCATTCATCTTCTGTGCATTAAAAAAAGTTGGATTTTGAATAATTGGACCTTGGATAAGAATAAAAGATGCAGAAGAGCCAATAGTGTTTGTGTTTCAGAAAAAAAACCCATAACATCTAGAAATTAGCTGACTACGGACTTTGGGGAAGGGAAAGAAGATGCCCTTTGGCTGAAAAACTGGGTTTTATCTGAAGAGGTCTCTTGGATTTTTTTCTCCTTCCCATTGTGTAGCCAAGAAAGTACAGACCTGCTTTCACTGATGCTATCCAGTTTATCTTGACAGTTTGCCCAGTGGAAATATTTACATGCTGCAGTTTGTATAGTTAGAAATTTTCTATTTCTACTTGTGTTTGTGCAATATGATTTAAAGGGCAACATAATTTAAACAACAAAAAATTATCCTCATTACTTTCTGCCTTATCTCTAAAGCATTTGATCTTTCCAGTTAAATGGAAAATGAATGCCTACATTTGATACTCTTAGAAAAGCAAATGGAACTGAATACATATATTCAGTTAGCACACACATATATACACATAGAAACGTGTAATCGGGATTTAAAAAACAATTTGTTCTAGCTGTGTAACAATGTTATGTATGCTTCATTAATGTTGCATTAAAAAGGAGGAAGGAGAATTTGTTTTTTATATTGTGATATAGCACTTTTGTTAAAAATGCATTTTTTAATGTGAAGAGATAATTTGATAAAAACTGTGGTTGATAAATCAAGTGCATCTAGACATCTAGCTAATACTGTTACTAATTATGTCAAAATAACCTTATTTAAATCACAGAGAGCGAATGTAAAACCATGTAAAACTAAATTATAATTTCTAACTAGCAGCAGTATTATTATTTCACCTTGACATGCATATATTATCAGTTAATGATGAGCTTGAAATTTGCCTCAATGATAGAAATTTATCAGTGTATCTTTTATGCCAGGGTACATTGTAATAGGCATATTTTTGTTATACTTCTCTAATGGATTCATGTGAACACATTTGCAGTTGAAAATGAGTTAGATGATATACATGTTTTTGGAATGTTATCTGTTAAATAGCATGAGATATTTAAAAAGGAATATTATTAGAAATCTCTCATATTCAGTTGTTCAGTAATGCCATCAGCTTTTAAAGTGAATAGATATTTGCGTGATCTTATATATATATATATATATATATATAAATACACATACAAGGTTGCTTGTTCTTGTGCATACACATGTGTAAAAGATGCTATGTGTAGCAATTAATTTAGAAATATTTGATTCCTGTCAATTATTTTAGTTTATCTGTCATTATGATATCAGTCAACTTTACACAATTTTTAGTAGTAGGCAGCTAATATGAAATATATTATTAATTTAAAATGTGCAGAGACAAAATAGGTTCTAAAATAGAGTAATTTATTTTCCATTTTTTTTTGCTTGGTAATTTGTTTATTGAACTAATTTGATGCGATGGTTTTTTCAAGTTTTGAATTTGAAATGGCTATGCTGGTTTTTACCTGGTGCAACAAATAAATTTGTTAGCAGTATAAAGTACACAGTAGTTCATATATTATGAAACTATCCATATGAGCTAATTGCCACAGTCTGACACATTACTAAATACTTCAAGTTCTGTGATCTGTGACTGGAATAAACAGAAACTGTTAGTTCTTTTTTTTTTTTCACTTATAGTCAAGATATACTAAAAATATTTTGTCCAGTTAATCGCTTAAAGCATACATTACAATAGGTTTATGAATTGTTCTTATAAAATAACAAAATTTTCTCAAATCATTCATTTGGAGGAGAAGGTAGATATGTTAAAGGTCTGGTTCTATTAATAATTAAAGAGATTTTATGAATTCTAATAAAAAATTAGATTTATTTGCCAAAGTTTAACAAAAGCCAACAACTCTAAACGTATTATTTTTAAAATAGTCTGCATTCCACTGAAGCTGATCAAATTCAAGAATCCTAAAAGAAAAAAATCATAGCTGTGTAAATCCATGTGGTAGTTTTCACATAATACAAAGAAAATTCATTTTTGGAGTCAGTCTGCTTGAGCGAAATTACGTTTAGTGGTTTCTAGACGTTTACACATCCATATTTGTTAAAATATTTTTGGTGTACATTCAGAAAAGAAATCCGTTGTGTTACTGGAGTTACAGTATTAGGTGTCAGGGTATCACTGGAGACCAAAAAGGCAGAAGACATTGTTAAAGGCATTTTGAAACATGACAAAAGTTAACGTAGACCAGGAATTCACCAGAGTATACATCCAAATAAAAGCATCTTTTGCGTGCTGTTTTACACCCTTTCAAGACTCAAAGGAACCACAGAAGGGTCCTGACACCATCAGAGGCTTGGGCATAGTTCTGTAAGAGCATTACTGTGAGTATCATCATGTTAGGATGCCTGTGAGGTATGTGGGAGTTGAGAATCAAAGCTCACTGCTGCTGTCAGCAGTTATTCCTCTGTTATTATTCCTGTGATGCTGATCGCAGACAGTACAACCTTAATCCCAGAGTGGGAAGGTGAATAGAAGGGTGGAGAGTCATTCATGGCTCTTTGTTCCCACTTTCTTCTCCCTACCCTTCCTCCCAGCTCCTAGCCAGTGCTGGGTGACGGGAAAGTCCACCCTTCTCCTAGCTTCTGGAGACCAGGGAGTAGGGGTAGAGGGCTGTGAAGTCTATGGGAAGAACAGTTTGGAGCAGAAAGCAGAGTTTTCTGTAGTGTATATATGAAAGTCTCTTCCATTTATTTAGCTTGAAATTCATAATGACATGCAGCATATAAGGCATTTTCATTTACTTTAGAAACAGTTCCCACATCGAACAATGTCAATGTAGCACTTTCTGCAAAGTGCTGAGTGTAGTACTAGCGGAAGGAACTTTACAAACACAGTGTCTCAACAAGAACTTAACTATTCCCACCAGCCAGCCCCATGATCTTTTAGTTCTCTAATGGTGTATCTTTTGCATTCGTCATCATTGTGCTGCTAAAGTAAAAATCTTTGATGGTTATCATGTTTATTTGCCAAAGTCTTTGCACAGTTCATTTCTGGTGTTAACACAGGAAATGTAAGTGCAGATCAGAGCTAAACATTTAGGAATGCTGTTGAATTGGATCTACAGTGTGCTACCCCTGGGTGTGCTTGATAGCACAGTGTGCCTTACCACCTCATAAAGCAGCCGGGCTAATTTGTGTATGCTTAGGAAGCATTTACAAGTTTTGCTGGCCACTTGTAAATCCGGTAGGCAATTAGGTTTTTGATAAATTGCTGTATAATTTGAAGACGTCACTGAACTCTTCAATAACATATTATTATCATCCCACATTTTTAAAGTGTGTTTTTTTTTTAAAGATTTTATTTATTTATTTGAGAGAGAGAGAATGAGAGATAGAGAGCACAAGAGGGAAGAGGGTCAGAGGAAGAAGCAGACTCCCTGCTGAGCAGGGAGCCCGATGCGGGACTCGATCCCGGGACTCCAGGATCATGACCTGAGCCGAAGGCAGTCGCCCAACCAACTGAGCCACCCAGGCGCCCATTTAAAGTGTTTTTTAACTGTCCAGATAACATTGATTGATTGTCTGAAAGAATTAGGAAAGAACTGAAAGCAATCATGTTAGTGCAAGTAAAGAATTGTAATTGTAATGTAATCATGTTAGTGCAAGTAAAGCATTTGTAATCAGGATTAAATGCTACTTAAATTGACTGCAGTTTTAACATGACATAGTCATCATTATATAATTGTATATTTTAATGTATCTTGGCAAGTATGGTGATGCAGTGGGAAGAGCATGAATCCTGGAATCAAGGAAATCTGGCTGGCATTCCTGTCCTGCCTCTTTAAACATATGTGACCTTGAGCAAGCCAGTTGTACCTCAGTTTCTATGCCATTCATGTTCACTGTGTATGCAAAGTGCCTGACACAAGACAGGTTCTTAGAACCCACTATTATGAGCCTGATGTATCTCTCAGCTTATACAAGTCGTTTGTTCTCCAGAACACAGAGACAATGGGGGAAGGGCTGTTTTCCTTTCTTGGAGAATCTAGGTCACTCTCCCCAAATTTTAGTCATTCCCATTTCTATAGATACCAGCATTTAGATGAGTAAATGTAGGAAGTTTGAATTCATATATTTTCACATATTCATAAGGACACTCAGATGCAAGAAGGGCTGTTGGGAATACTTTGTAACTATGCACTTATGACTTAATCATTCAACAAATATTTATTAATTGCCTATATGTGCCAGGCAGCATCTCTGTATTATGGAAATAAAGAGCAATAAGAACCATTCTCTGCCCGCAAGTAGCTTGTGGTGTACAGGTCCCATTTTCTGCCTGTATAAGGCAAAGCAGGCTTTCATGGGAAGTTGTTCCTTCAGTTGTTACAAACTTAAATGGACATCACCAGCATATCTTAGTGGAATGATACTGTAGGTTTATCCTAGTTTTCCTGTTCTCCCAGGAGTAGTTCAATTCTTTTCTAGAAATCATGATGTTGGGTTAGTAAAGGAATAGAATCTGAATGTAAGTCAGCATTGTGGTTTCAGGAAGGGGCATGGGCTTTGACCTGGGGTCTTGGCCTTGAATTGATACTGGGTTATCTCGCAAATATTTTTCAAACTTTCTTATTTTCTGTTTCTTTCCTGTAACTATGAGAGTAAAAATAGCTAGTCCCTCAGATCTTCAATCTAGATGATCAGAGCGTTTTGCCATTCTACTGAATTTCCATTATTAATAAATATAGTTTTATTTTAACTTGTAAGAAAAGGATGGAAAGGTCTTTATACCATCAAGCTTTAATGTGTTAGGCACTATCTTATCTATTTTAAATTTATAAGGTATGAACTTGAGTTTGATTTTTTTTTTTTGGGGGGGGGAAGTGCTAAGCTTCTGAGTAAGGAAACAGGACTACCACACATGACGGCAGTTTGCACACTGCATGTGGGATCCATGTCAGAAAGTCTGGCCGTGGTCCCCATTCTCCTCATCAGTCTGTACTACAGAAAACCTCATCAGAGAACCTATAACATTTTTTTGTTAAGGTAAATCACGTACATACAATGTTGTATTAGTTTCGGGTGTACAACATAATGACTCAATATTTGTGTATATTGCAAAATGATCACCACAATAAATCTAGTTGACATCATCACCATACATAGCTACAGAATTTTTTTCTCTTATGATGAGAACTTTTGAGATCTGGTCTCTTAGCAGCTTTCAAATATGCAATACAGTATTATTAACTATAGTTACCATGCAGTTCATTACATCCCTATGACTTATTTAATTTATAACTAGAAGTTTGTACCATTTGACTCCCTTCAACCATTCTGCCCATTGTCTGGCCACCACCAATCTGTTCTCTGTATCTATGAGCTTGTTTGTTTTTGAGAATTATATAGTATATGTCTTGCTCTGTGTCACTCATTTCATTTAGCACAATGCTCTCAGGGTCCATCCATGTTGTTGCAAATGGCAAGATTTCTTTTTTTTTCATGGCTGAATAATATTCCACTGTGTGTGTGTATGCATTATATACATGAGTATTACAATTTCTTTATCCATTCATCCATTGATGGAGACTTAGGTTGTTTTCATATCTTGGCTATTGTAAATAATGTTGCAACGAAGATGGGGGTGCACATATGTTTTGAGTTAGTATTTTTGTTTTCTTCAGATAAATACCCAGAAATGGAATTGCTGTATCATATAGTAGTTCTGTTTTTAATTTTTTGAGGAACCTCCATATCGTTTTCCGTAGTAGCTGTAGCACCAATTTACATTCCCATCAGCAGTGCACAAGGGTTCCCCTTTCTCCACAATCTCAGCAGCATGTGTTATCTCTTATCTTTTTGATAATAGCCATTCTAACGGATGTAAGATGAGATCTCATTGTAGTTTGGATTTGCATTTCCCTGGTGATTAGTGAGCATCTTTTCATGTACCTATTGGTCATTTGTCTTCTTTGGAAAATCCAAAAGGCGTATTCTGATCTCCTGCCCATTTTTAACCCAATTGTTTATTCGTTGTTGTTGTTGTTATTGAATTGTATGTGTTCTTTATATATTTTGGATATTAACCCCTTACAGATATATGATTTGCCAATATTTTCTCCCATTCCATAGGTTGCCTTTTCACTTTGTTGATGGTCTCCTCTGCTGTGCAGAAGCTTGTTGGTTTGCTGTAGTTCCACTTGCTTATTTTTGCTTTTGTTGCCATTGCTTTTGCTATCAAATCCAAAAAAATTATTGTCAAGACCAAAGTCATGGAAATTACCATATATGTTTTCTTCTAGGAGTATTATGGTTTCAGGTCTTATGTTCAAGCTTTTAATCCACTCTCAGTTAATTTTTGTGTATGGTATAAGAAAAAAGTGGTCCAATTTCATTCTTTTGCATGTGGCTGTCCAGTTTTCCCAACACCATTTATTGAAGAGACTTTTTATTCCCATTAGGTATTCTTGGATCTTTTCTCTTAAATTAATTGACCATATATGCATGGGTTTATTTCTGGGCTCTCTGTTCTGTTCCATTGATCTATTTGTCTGTTTTTACATCAGTACCATGCTGTTTTGATTACTATAGCTTTGTAATTTGGTTTGAAATCAGGGAGTGTGATGCCTCCAGCTTTGTTCCTCTTCTCAAGATTGCTTTGGCTGTTCAGGGTCTTTTGTCATTCCATACAAATTTTAGGAGAGATTTTTGTATTTCTGTGAAAAATGCCATTGGAATTTTGATAAAGATTGCGTTGAATCTGTAGATTGCTTTGTGTAGTGTGGACACTAACAATATTCCTCCAATTCATGGACACAGAATATCTTTCCATTTATTTGTATCTTCAATTTTTTATTAATGTTTTATAGTTTTCAGTGTATGGATCTTTTGCTTCCTTCGTTAAGTTTATTCCTAGGTATTTTCTTCTTTTTGATGCAATTGTAAGTGGGATTATTTGCTTAATTTCTTTTCCTGACAGTTTGTTATTAGTATATAGAAACTCAACAGATTTCTCTATATTGATTTAGTATCCTGCAACTCTATTGCATTCATTCATTAATTTTAACAGTTTTTTGGTGGAGTCTTAAGGATTTTCTATATATAATATGCCATCTGCAAATAGTGACAGTTGTATTTCTTTCTTTCTAATTTGGATGACTTTAATTCTTTTTCTTGCCTAATTGCTCTGGCTAGGACTTCCAATGCTAAAATAAAAGTTGAATAAAGTGGCAAAAATGGGTATTCTGTCTTGTTCCTGTGCTTAGAGGAAAAGCTTTCAGCTTTCACCACTGAGTGTGATATAAGCTGTGGGTTGTCATATATGACCTTTATTTGTTGAGGTATGCTTTCTCTGTACCCACTTTGTTGGGTTTTTATCATAAATGGATGTTGAATTTTATCAAACGCTTTTTCTGCATCTATTGAGATGATCATGATATTTAACCTTCATTTTATAAATGTGGTATATCACATTGTTCGATTTGTGGATATTGAACTATCTTTGCATTCCTAGAATAAATCCCATTTTATTATGGTGTGTGATTCTTTTAATGTATTGTTGTATTTGGTTTGCTAATATTTTGTTAAGGTTTTTTGCATCTATTTTCATCAGAAATATTGGCCTGTAACTTTTTCTGTGTGTGTGGTGTCCTTGTTTGGTTTTGGTATCAGGGTAATGCTGGCTATGTAAAATGAGTTTGAAAGTGCTTCCTAGTCTTCTTTTTTTTTTTTGGAAGAGTTTGAGAAGGATTGGTATTCTTATCTGAATGTTTGGTAGAATTCACCAGTGAGAGTGTGTGGTTCCTGGGCTTTTGTTTTTTGGCAGGCTTTTGATTACTGATTGAATCTCCTTGCTAGTAATTTGTTCACTTATTCCTTTTTTCATGATTCAGTCTTGGAAGCTTGTATGTTTTTAGGAATTTACCTATTTCTCTTAGGCTATCCAATTTGTTGGCATATAATTGGTCATAGTAGTCTCATAATCTTTTGTATATCTTTTGTGTCTCTTGTAATGTCTCCTCTTTCATTTCTTATTTGAGTCCTCCATCTTTATTTCATGGTAAGTCTAGCTAAAGGTTTGTCAATTTTGTTTATCTTTTCAAAGAATCAGTTCTTGGTTTCATTGATCTTTTCTATTTTTGATTTCTATTTCATCTATTTCTGCTCTGATCTCTGTTATTTCCTTCCTTCTCCTAACTTCAGATTTTGTTTGTTCTTCTTTTCTTAGTTCTTTGAGATGTAAAGTTGTGTTATTTGAGATTTTTCTTGTTTCTTGAAGTAGACTTTTAGCCTATGAACTTTCCTCTTAGAACTGCTTTTGCTGCATTTGATAAGTTTTGTTATGTTGTATTTACTTTTTCATTTATCTCAATGTATTTTTTTATTTCTCCATTGACCCACTGGTTGTCCAGTAGCAAGTTATTTAATCTACATACTTTTCAATTTTCCAGTTTTTCCTTATAACTGATTTCTAGTTTCATACAATTTTGGTTAGAAAGATGCTTGATGAATTCAATCTTACTAATTTTTTAAGGCTTGTTTTGTGACCTAATATATGATCTATCCTGGAGAATGTTTCATGTGCACTTGAGAAGAATTTGTGTTCTATTGCTTTTGGATGGAACATTCTATATGTATCTGTTAAGTCCGTCTTGCCTAGTATGTCATTTTAGGCCAATGTTTTCTTTTTTTTTTTTTTATTATGTATTATGCAGCCATCAAAAGGAATGAAATCTTGCCATTTGCAATGATGTGGGTGGAACTGGAGGGTATTATGCTGAGCAAAATAAGTCAATCAGAGATAGGCCAATATTTTCTTATTGATTTGCTGTCTGAATGGTGTATCCATTGCTGTTAGTGGGGTATTACAGTCCCCTATTATTTTTGTATGACGGTCTATTTCTCTTTTTAGGTCTGTTAACATTTGCTTTACGTACTTAATATTAAGATGCCCCTTTGTTGGGTGCATAAATATTTATAAATGTTATATGTTCTGTTTGGATTAACCCCTTTATCATTATGTAAAACCTTTCTTATCTCAGTCTGTTTTAAAGTCCATTTTGTCTGAGTATAGCTACATCAGCTTTTTAGTCTTGGTTTGGTTTCCATTTGCATGGAATATCTTTTCTATTCCTTCACTTTCAAGTCGTGTGTGTCCTTACATCTGAAGTGACTCTCTTATAGGCAGCATATAGATAGGTCTTGTTTTTTGTTTGTTTGTTTGTTTAATCAATTCAGCCACTCTTTGTCTTTTGATTGGAGAATTTATTTACATTTAAAGTAATTATAGATAGGTATATATTTATTGCCATTTTGTTCATTGTTTTCCAGCTGTTTTTGTAGTTCCTCTGTTCCTTTCTTCCTTTCTGGCTTTTTCTTCTGTTGTTTGATGACTTTTTTTAGTGGTATGCTTATTATCTTTTGTGTATCTTCTATAGGCTTTCGCTTTGTTGTTACCATGAAGCTTATATATAACAACTTATATTTGTAACAGTCTATTTCAAGTTGATAATAGCTTAAGTTTAAATGCATTATAAAGCTCTACATTTAACCCCCCATTCTTCATTTTGTTATCTGTGTATTTCTTAAATAATTATTGTAGTTACAGCTATTTTTACTTCTTTTGTCTTTTAACTTTTATACTAGCTATATAAGTGATTAATCCACTACCTTTACTGTATATTTACCTTTACCGGTGAGATTTATATTTTTATATGTGTTCTTTTTGCTAATTGGCATCCTTTCTTCTCAGCTTAAAGAAGTCCCTTTAACATTTGTTAGGCCAGTTTAGTGGTGATGAACTCCTTTAGTTTTTGCTTATCTAGAAAACTCCTCTTTCCTTCAATTCTGAAGAGTAATTTTGCTGGGTAGATTATTCTTGGTTGGAGGATTTTTTTTCTCTTTTAACACTTTAAATATATTGTTCCACTGCTCTCTGGCCTGCAATGTTTTTGCTGAAAAATCTGCTTGTTTGATGGGGGTTTCCTTACACATAATTTTTTTTTCTCTCACTGCTTTTAAGATTCTCTTTTTATCTTTATTTTTTTTTTTAAGTAGGCTCTATGCCCAGTGTGGAACCCAACAACCCTGAGATCAAGACCTGAGCTGAGATCAAGAGTCGGACACTTAACCGACTGAGTCACCCAGATGCCCCAAGATACTCTACCTTTAACTTTTGACACTGTAATTATAATATGCCTTGGTGTAAGTCTCTTTTGGTCTCTCTGGACTTCCTGGGTCTGGAAGTCTGTTCTTTTTCTAGGTTAGAGATGTTTTCACCTATTATTTCTTCAAATACATTTTCTGCCCCTTTCTCTCTTCTCTTTCTGGGACCCCTATAGTATGAATGTTGGTCCACTTGATATTGTCTTATAAGCCTAGTAAGCTATCTTCACTTTTTCTTTTTTTTTTTCTTTTTGCCGTTTTGATTAGGTGAGTTCCAGGCCTCTTCACTGATCCCTTCTTCTTCTTCATCTGGTCTACTGTTGAACACCTCTGATGATTTTTCAGTTCAGTTAATGGTATTCTTCCATGTTGTGACTTTTGTTTGGTACTTTTTCTTCTCTTTTTTTTTTTTTACATTTTCTTTCTCTTTGTTGACGATTTCCTTGTGTTCATTGATTTTTTTTTTTTAAGATTTTATTTATTTATTTGACAGAGAGAGAGAGTTAGCCAGAGCAGGAACACAAGCAGGGGGAGTGGCAGAGGGAGAGGGAGAGGCAGGCTTCCTGCAGAGCAGGGAGCCCGATGCGGGGCTTAATCCCAGGACCCTGGGATCATGACCTGAGCCGAAGGCAGACACTTAATGACTGAGTCACACAGGCACCCCGTGTTCATTGATTCTTTTCCCAAGTTTGGTGAACATCTTTATGACCATTACTTTGAACTCTTAATTAGATAAATTATCTCTGTTTTTTTCCCCCTGAGGTTTTATCTTATCCCTTATTTGGAACATATTTCTCCATTTCATTTTCCTTGATTCTATATGTTGGTTTATATGTGTTAGTTGAAACAAATGCCTCTCCCTGTCTTGAAGAGTTGTGTTGGCGATGAACTTACTGTTCAACTTTGCCCTAGCTCTTGGTTGTCTCTTGAACCTTTGTGATTGTCCAAGTAGCCTGTTTTATTTTAAATAGCCCTCAGTAGTTGAGTGTGTGCAATACCCATCAGTGTCCCAAAGGGAAGGATCTCAACATTTAGATTCTGGCTGATTGGAAGCCAGGCCCACAGGCAGCAGCTTTTTAAGTATGCAAATATATATTGTCCTGTGGCACCACAAGTGTAAATCTTGCTGGTCACTGGAATAGGTGACTAGGGATGTTCTCTGCTGGCAGTTGCAAAAATCAGGGCTCCAGATGAGTGTATAAATTCTTTTCTGGGGGATACTGGTGAGAGTAGTGAGCCAAATGGAGAGTGCAAATATGGCATCCCCTGGCCTATATTCCCTGAGAGCACCTCCATAACCTCTAGATGTGCACCGAACCTAAACCTGTTCCTAAGGCCAAAGCTCCAGGACAAGAAAGCCTTTCTTAGAAAGACTATGGGTGTGTTCCAGTCAGCTCTTTGTGCAGTGCCTGAGAGTGGGAGTGGTAATCTGCCAAGAACTGCCTCTCCAATTGTTATAGTCCCAAGGGACCCATGACTGTAAGCAGCTCTGGTCTCCAGAGCCAGGCAATCAAGAGGTGGCAGCCACAGAAACTGAGTCACAAGACATAAAAACCAGGGCACCTGGTATATGTGGAAGCTTCCCTTCAGGAAGCTCCCAGAGGGAGAGTGCAAAGCTGGCATCCTCTGAAAAAAAGAGAAAAGAAAAAGAAAGAGAATAAAGAAGAAAAAAAGAGAGAAGAAATAAGGAAAAAGAGAGAGAGAGAAATATGGCACTTGCCAGCTTCAGCAAGGCAGAGGGCCAGGGTGGAAGATGTTACCTGCCTGTTAGAGCATAAAAATATCGGCGCCCCCCCAAGAAAAATGTGGTGTCTGCTGACTTTAGTGAGGCAGAGGGGGAGCAGGAAGATGGGATCCATCAGCATCTATCATAGGGAGTACCTAATCCACTCCCGCCCCTCAGACCAACACATTAAAATTAGCAAAGAAGTCTTTTTCACGTGAAGCCTGAGCACTTTCCAAAGGGCTGCTTCTGCACAGGGTCCTGGAGTGTGTGAGTCTGTACATGACCCCTTTGAGATTCATTTCTCAGTTTGCCATAGCTTTGCAGGTCTCATGGGTGCAAGCCCCCTTGGTCTTCAAAGCCAGATGTTTGGGGGTTTGTCTCAGGTGCCAGTCTTAAAAGTTGGGGTATCTGGTGTAGAGTACAAACTCCTTACTCCTCAGGGAGAAGCTTTGGGTTTTGAGTTCCCTCCTGATTACAGGTCAGTGCATTGAAATGGGAGGTAGGGATTACGGTGAGATTGTTTTTCAGCACTTCCTATCTGCTTCCATGTCCTTTTCTTCTCCTTTACCCAATGTGATGGGGTCACTGCCAATTTTAGTTTTTTTCAGAGGAAACTAGTCCATATATATCTGTAGTTTCAGTGTGTCCATGGGAAGAGGTGAGTTTAGGATCTTTCTACATTGCCATCCTGAACCAGAATTCCCTATAACATTATTAAGATTTATTTTAAAATGAGATCCAGGGGTGCCTGTGTGGCTCAGTCATGAAGCGTCTGCCTTCGGCTCAGGTCATGATCCCAGGGTACTGGGATAGAGCCCCGCATCAGGCTCCCTGCTCGGCGGGAAGCCTGCTTCTCCCTCTCCCACTCCCCCTGCTTGTGTTCCCTCTCTCGCTGTGTCTCTCTCTGTCAAATAAATAAATAAAATCTTTAAAAATAAATGAGATCCAGACTTGATTTAAGTAAAATTTCAAAATGCTCCATACGTCACTGTCTTTTTCCCTCCTTTTCCCCTCAATCATCCTGGTCATCTGGCACCTTCTTTCTCATTGTCTTATTTCTTTGCAGCATTTGTCTTTTGGAAAGAATGTCTTTAAATTCACTTATACCAATAGATATTTGAATGATAAAAGTTCACCCCACTCGGTGGTGGGGTATCTGAACTTTACCTGGAGGTAAAGCCTTAATGATTCTCAAGCTTTTGCCATTTTCATCTTGAGCACAGTAGCTTCTTTTTTTTTTTTTTTTAAAGATTTTATTTATTTATTTGAGAGAGCGAATGAGAGACAGAGAGCATGAGAGGGAGGAGGGTCAGAGGGAGAAGCAGACTCCCTGCTGAGCAGGGAGCCTGATGCGGGACTCGATCCCGGGACTCCAGGATCATGACCTGAGCCGAAGGCAGTCGCTTAACCAACTGAGCCACCCAGGCGCCCCGAGCACAGTAGCTTCTTGAGTGAACTGCCCTTCACCCAGTCTCTACCATTTGCAGCTCGGCTTGCGCGCTACTGTCAGGATTGTTATTATTTTGCTCCTTTGTTTAAGGTCCTTCATTAGCCTTCTATTGGCAGTAGGGTAAAATCCAAATTTGTTAGGCAAAAATGGACCTTCAAAACCTTTTCTTTTCGTTTGTTTGTTTGTTTGTTTAGTTTTTGCTTTTAGATCCTCTACCTTAGTCACATGAAACTCACCCCCCCTTTCTTATTCCTTCTTTTCTTTTAACCTGGTGTCCTCACTCCACCCCATATCTCTTCTATAGCTGGCAAGTTTCTGATATCTTCAAAAATCCTCCACTTCCTAAAGCCCTTTACAGTCCATCCATCTCTGGATTTATCTCTGTGGTCAGTACATTTCTATACCTCTCACTTTCATAACATTTTTCATATGTTCTGTTATGTATTTATTCTCTCCTGTTCTTCTCTTCTCACAAATGTATGGGTTTCTTAAAAAAGTGGTTTAGGATTTTCTTGAACTTAATACCTCCAGCACCCTTCCTGCTCTCAGCATTATGACTGGCACTGCAGGCATTATGTTAATTTTCTTTGAATGATGGCATAAATAAACGGATAGGCCGTAAGCTCAAAATTTCAGGCATTATAGTCTAGATGCAAGGGTTTTTCAGGTGCCAGGTGGGTCATCCCTGAAGGCTATCCCTGTTACATCCTATTCCTTCTCTTTGCATCTTTATCACAAGGTCAATCAGAAGTTGAAAGACTCACTGCTTCTTAAGTTTCAAAATGTCTAAGAACTAGTGGTAATGGACTGGAACAATTGAATATCCCCTCTTTCTTCTATCCTGTAAATAAGAGGGAACCCAAGTCTACAACACAGTGTTTCAAATTCGGTTTATATAAATGCTTGAATTGGATCTGTAGATGTGTGTTTGCCTTCACCCTAACACAGATTTTTCAGGATTGAACTTGAAGAACACAGTAACGCTGACTGTATTCACATGCCTGCCTGTAAAGCAGATTTGCAGAAAATGGCACTGGAGTGAACATGGAATTGAACAAAAACATGATTAACCACAGAGGAACTGAAAGATGAAAGATGTTTTCCATGTTTCCAAGCCTTGTAAATGGTTTGGTGAAAAGATAGAATCTTCCTAGAGCCCTGGAGAGTGGCTGGGGACTCTGAAGTTTTCATGGTGAGAGCTGCTTGGAATAATTAACAGTAGCCCCAGCTGTGAAGCGTTTTGTGGAAGCTTAAGGAACAACTCACTAAGCTTGTGCTTGGAACTTTTTGAGGCAAGTTTTAAAAGGTTTGTGTTTTCGGGGCGCCTGGGTGGCTCAGTCGGTTATGTGTCTGCCTTCGGCTCAGGTCATGATCCCAGGGTCCTGGGATCGAGCCCCACATCGGGCTCCCTGCTTGGCGGGGAGTCTGTTTCTCCTCTCCAGCTCCCCCTGCTTGTGTTCCCTCTCTCGCTGTGTCTCTCTCTGTCAAATAAATAAATAAACTCTTAAACAAAAACAGACACATAGATCAATGGAACAGAATAGAGAGCCCAGAAATGGACACTCAACTCTATGGTCAACTCATCTTCGACAAAGCAGAAAAGAATGTCCAATGGAAAAAAGACAGTCTCTTCAACAAATGGTGTTGGGAAAATTGGATAGCCACATGCAGAAGAATGAAACTGGACCATTTCCTTACACCACACACAAAAATAGACTCCAAATGGTTGAAAGACCTAAATGTGAGACAGGGATCCATCA
>NC_138373.1:95247178-95285464 GCF_054177405.1 Leptonychotes weddellii
TAAATAAATCGAAAAGTGAAGGTACTTGAGACAAGGAGACTAGTGGGTGTCCAGATAGCAGATGATGAGGGACTATAGCAAATAAAATAGAAAACTGTCAGAAGGTAGTGACAGACTAGTTACTTTATTCATCATACTTCTGCTGACTCCCTTTGTCTTCACTTTCCTATAGCATGTTCATCTTAATTCAAGAATGGTGCTCAGTGCTTATTTTTAAGTAAATTTTTACAGGAGAGTTACAGATCACAAGTGTCTAGTGTAATGAATGATCAGAGTGAAGCCATCATGTAGCCAGCATCCATATCAAGAGACAGATCATTATAAGCACCCCAGGAGTCTCCAGTATTACCTTGTTCCATCATTGCTTTCCTCCAAGATGGCCTATTTTTGAATTTTGTATATATATAATCATGCCATAGGTATTATTTAGAGTATGGCTTCTTTTATTTAACATTATGTTAGAATAATTCACTGATATTGTTGCATCTAACTGTAGTTTGTTCATTCTCATAGTTGTGTGGTATTTCAGTATATGACTATACCACAATTTAGTTGTCATTTTTACTACCAGTGGAACTGCGAATTCTGGGTTATTACAGTAATAGTCTGCACATTCTTACATGTATCTTTTGGTGAATATATGCATGCATTTCTGATACACACACACACACACACACACACACACACACCCCAGGAGTACATTTTGTACATTGCAGAATCCTAGGATATGTACATGCTCAACTTTAGTAATTATTGCCAAACAGATTTGTTTAAATGATTGTAGCAATTTACATGCTTACCAACAATGTCCTCATTCCAATTACTCCACATACTTGCAAAGACTTGCTGTTGTGTGTCTCTTTTAATTTAAGCCATCCAGTGAAGTGGTATATGCACAATTCCTTGATGTCTAATGAAGTTAAACAAGTTTATGTGTTTATTGTCCATGTCAGTATCTTTTTCTGTTCACTCCATGATGAATGCAAAAATCCTACCTTTCTCTGTACCTTCAATATCTGGCACACTGCCTGACATGGAGTGGGTACTCTGTTGTTTGATGAATGAATTAATACATACGAGACCATAAGGATAAAGCAAATCGAGCATCATGATAAAACCCTATGCTTGACATAGATGAAGTGTGTAATAAACACGTACTAAATAGATGTAAATAGCTTTCCTAAGTTTCCTTTAAACATATATCTTTCACAAAGCAATTATATTCTTCCTGTCTTACCCAGTTTTCTCTTGAAGAAAAAGTGATTTTGTGTTTCTTTTGACATTATCACCCTTGATCATATTGGCATGCTCAATTTTTAATGTTACTCTTTTTGTAAGGCCAGTCTTACCTGTATATATCCCTTCACAGTTCTTTGTTATAGTGTCACAGAGATTAATATGATCCCTAAATAAATACTGGTTGCCTAGATACACAAAGTCACAAAGACTTTCACCTTACTGAATGTGTAGGTATTATTTTTTTCAGAGGCATAATTCTTTCCAACAGATAAGAATGATCAAAGAAAAAGTCTGTTTTCCTTCTTACCTGAAATTTCACTTAGAAATTTCTTTTTATAACCCAGAACTTTATAATGCATCATCTCCTCTTAGAAATAATTTTTGTCTGGATCCAAATTAGACCTCTAGTAATGTCAGACCCCACTGATTCAGGATTAGGTCATTGAGACATACTAAGGCAACCCTGAGATAAAAGTAGATTCCCAGGCATACATGTGATAAAATAGAATCTTAGAGTCAAAAGAATTGGTTGGCTGAAAATTGTTATGCAAGGAAACACTTAAAAAATGATTTTCATATAAAAGTAAAAAGAAATGCTGAATACTCTAGCAATATTTCACATAATAATTAAATATTTTATAATGTGGAATCATGAGCTACCAATTTATCGGACTGTAACTAATACATATATGTTCAATACAGAGAGAATTCATAAAATATATTTCAACACATATAGAAATCATGTACCAAATGGCTGTTTATATTCATCATAATAATGAGGACAACAATGATTATAAAGGCTAATAATAGCTCTAATATTTATGGAGTCTTTACTGTGTGCTGAACATTCTGTTGAGAGTTATATATAATAAATATATTACTGCTGTTAAAGGATGTCAGTGAATAAAAACAACTTAAACTTGATAAGGTTCAATTTCATCATAATCAACGTTATTATGGCCGTGAGAAAATACAGGTCAGTTTATTTGAAGGAATAGCAACCGTGAACTAACATATAGTGGAGGCCTGGGTAGTTAAGGGTTCTAACGACTCTTTAAACCTGCAGTTAAAGTTCAAATTAGTTATAGTATTAATCAAGTTTACTGCTTAACAAAAGAATCAAGGAAATACAGTGATCATTATGTCTTTTCTTGTAGCATTTAGAGTTTATAATAGCTTTCACTGTTAAAAGATCCCAAAATGTGAAGGGATACATGCACCCCATGTATTTAACATGTTTTTAACAGCAGTGTCTACAATAGCCAAAATATGGAAGGAGCCCAGATGTCCATCGACAGATGAATGGACAAAGATGTGTTGTGTGTGTGTGTGTGTGTGTGTGTGTGTATACACACATAATGGGATATCAAAAAAAAAATGAAATCTTGCCATTTGCAACAACATGGATGGAACTAGAGGGTGTTATGCTAAGGGAAATAAGTCAGTCAGAGAAAGACAATACAATATGATTTCACTCATGTGGAATTTAAGAAAGCAGATGAACATGGAGGAAGGGAAGGAAAAATAAAATAAAACGAAAACAAAGAGGGAGACAAATCATAAGAGACTCTTAACTCTAGGAAACAAACTGAGGGTTGCTGGAGGGGAGGGGGAATGGGGTAACTGGGTGACAGGAATTAAGGAGGGCACTTGATAGAGTGAGCATTGGGTGTTATATGCAACTGATGAATCACTAAACTCTACCTCTGAAACTAATAATACACTATGTGTTAATTAAATTGAATTTAAACAAAAAAATTTTAAAAGAAAGCCATATAGGAAAGAAAGCAAAGATGTTAATTTTTACAAATATTTTTTTTCTTGTTCTTTGTGGAGTTTTTTGTTGTTGTTGTTGTTGTTGTTTAAGAATATTGGTGGGGGGAGATTTTTCAGAAGGTTTGTATGTACAAGATAATGAATTCCTCACCTTCATTTTTTCAAGTTCTAGGAGTTTTTAGGAGTGTGCAGGTTAAGTTATAGGAGGCTAAGGAAGTGCATAAATCTTGTGAATTTCTGTAAATATGTGTATTTGTGCATACGTGTGTGTGTGTGTGTTTATGAATTTCCTCTCTTTGCCAAGTCTGGAAGTAATGTGTCAGCACTTTGATATAAGGATCCTTTCTTATCCTTATTTTGGAAAGAGCTCCTGGGATACAAATAAGTGGCTGGAGTTTATGAACCATAAGGAGTGGTTTATTTGGAGTGGAAATGAACTAAAAAATAAAAATCAACATTTACTTTGTCAGGCTTCTAAAGGGTCATTTAGACACAGATGAAGACATCTTTAAATTATGTATCACCTTCTTTATCAACAAGCACAATATTACCAGCAAGTTCTCTTTTGGAAGTATTTGGAAACAATATGAGTATTAATTGCTTCACATTATTGGTATCTTTTGGAGGGAAAGTGTTAAAGTATACTTAACAATTTTACAACATTCTTAAAAAATTCAATGAAAGCATCATATTTCGTATCTATTGCTCATTTTCAGCAACTGGTGGACATTTTTAAAATATAAAAATGTAAGAAATGTTTTAAATTATTTGTACAGTTGTTGACAAGAAAGCTATTGTGTAAAAATGTCATTTTAAATTCCTTTTTCAGGGAGCCTGGGTGGCTCAGACGGTTAAGTGTCTGCCTTTCCAGGGTCCTGGGTTCGAGCCCGCTTCTCCCTCTCCCCCTGCTTCTCTCTCTCTCTCTCTCTGTCAAATAAATAAATAAAATCTTAAAAAAAAAATAAAATTCCTTTTTCTTTTGAGGGAGTATTCTTGGAAATTCTGAAAGCCAGTATAAAGGTGAACTTCCACAGTGCTCACAATGTAAGCTCTGGCTTACCTTGTTCTTTGTGTAGTTCCTGGTATTGATTGGTACATAGGGATTTTGCTGAAGGTTTAAGGTCCCAGCATTGCTCAAATGATTTCTAAGACTTCTAATGCTTTTTTCAAAAGAAACTAAAGTCTGAAAATAGTTAACTCATTTTCATGCCAAAATGTTAAAATCTATTTCTGTTTATTTATATCTCTTCTTTCTGTGTCAGGCATTAATCAAATACAATCTCTAAAACATTGTTAGTTTTGTAGATAAATTATGTCTATACATTGTGTGGTAATGTCAATGAATACAAATAGTTCATAAATTTAAGAAAATGATGTAGCATTTTATTCCCTCAGCAAATACATATAATTGGAGATGTTATGTCATTGTCAATAGTCCCAGCTGCCAGAGTTATCATACTAGGGTACTTTACAAATAGTCACTTGTTGAAGGAATTGTCAGTATTCCTAGTGTCCCTGAGGTGTGTGTGGGAGGGGGGGAATCATAGAGTGTAGAAAGATTCCTGGATTCCAGATTAGGATTTAATTCTCAGAAGCCAACCCACTAGTGGAATTTTTCTCAGTAGACTATTTCAGATTCTATTGTTTTAGGAGAAAATCTGTTGTAGAATATAAGGGAAGGTGCTTATCTCTTGTTGTGGCCTATTTCTGTTTCTTTTTTTTCAAAGCCTCTTGGATAGCTCCGTTTTCTCTAATCTTGCCTACAATGTTGCAGAACCTTTTCTCAGAGGTGCTAATGTAATACCATTAGCATGAGAAGTGCTAATCACTTAAACAGGAAGATATAATCTTTATCAGAAAACTATTATCCGGAAACTGCAGCCCTAACAAAATTAAAAGAGATGCAGGAAGAAGGCCACCTGTCGATAGCTGATTGGATAATTGCGTGGTTCAGGCAGCAGACACACAAGCCTGGATGTAGGAAAATGCAGCTAATTCGAAGAGCCGTCTGAAGATCAGTTTAGGCAGAGTAAAAGCCACTTATTTCAGCCAAAATCAAAATAAAAACCTAGATTCAGGGGTATGGTTTTTAACAAGATGAGAAACCCATAACAATGACATTGTTTATTCACCTGCAGATGTTTTTCCCTCAGGACCTCTCTTTTTATTAGTCCTTTTATATACTAGGTTCCTTTCTATCTGACTCCTAAAATAGGTAGATATGTCTTAAGTCTAACTTAAAGGAAACTTGACTTGCATTTTTTCTATTTTCTTGCATATTACTGTACTCTAGACTAGAATAAACTTTTAACTGGGCATTATGCCAGTCAGCCTAATGATGAGAAAAGCCCAATCTGGTATTAATTCAGTCTTGCTTTATACTAGTACATGTTCCAATATCTTTGTGGGCTATAACTAGATTATACAGTTGTTATGGGAACATAAACTCCCATATAGAGTTTTAAGCATTTGTTTTGCTCAGACTAAAATACTGTTATCATAAAGCCATTTTGATATCAACTCAGTATTTTTCTTCCACGTTTTTAGTGGTTTTGCTTTTTTTTTTTTCTTTCTGTGAACTAGTAAGTAATTATACAAGAAAGTTCTTGTCTGGGTGGGTGGATTTTTTCCTAGTATTCTTATTTATTTTATGTCATTCTAAGTCTAGTATCTTTAAATATAGATAGATTGACATTCTCATATTATTTTTGATGTGTTTTATATAAGAATAGTTGTCTGAAATCAAAGCAATACTTTCTGCAACAGTGTACTTATTCTCTAAACCTCTTTTTAAAAAATAAAATACTCATTTCCTCATTTATTCAGTAAACATTTGCCTAGCTTCTTCTATAAGCCAGCTACTGTGGTAGGTGCTCGTTATACTACACCTAAGGATCTGAAATTATGGTAAAATGATAGAGACAGAAATTAAGCAGATAGAAAATTACAAATTGTAGCAAACATATGAAAGAAAAGTAGGCGTTGTTTGAGGAAATAATGGTGAAGGTGGTTTTTATTTGGAAGATCAGGGAAGTCGTCTTTGAAGAGTGTTATTTATATCATAACTTGAAATATGGATAGTCATTGTTAGGCAGAGATTTGGGGATAGCTTTTTAAACAGACAGATGGGTATGTGCAAGACCTCTGAGGTGGAAGAGACTCGGTGAATTATAGGAATTGAAGGAAAGCTGGGTAGAAGAATGGTTCTCAGCGAGGGTTGGAACATTTTGAAGGAGATGATTCATGCAGTATCTCACAAGCAGGACGACCATACATCTGGGTTGCTGTGGGAAGCCTTGTTGATCTCAAAATGACTCCTAATGCCCCTACTATCAAAAGCACCTCAATTTGATGTTCAATTATATAGTTAGCCTACCTATAAATTAGGTGGGTTTTTTTTTTTTATTCTAAGCAAATTGGAACCTGTCAAAGTATTTAAGCATGGAAGTGACAGGATCAAATTAGCATTTTAAGAAAATTCTTCTGGCTGCGAAGTTGTGGAGCAGAGTTGAAGAATCAAGATGGAGACGGGAGACCAGGTAGTCAGCAGTGCGGTAGGTCAGATGCCAGATGCCAGTGGTTTGGATCAGGGGTTTAGCAGTGGAGACAAAGAAAATTGGTGGACTCAACATGTATTTCAAGGACAAATCAGGAGGCCCATAAACAACAGGTCTAACCATAGTGCTACCTTTCTTCATTTCAGTAGAAATTCATAAAGGCATGCAATGCCCACACTGAAATTATGTTTTAACTGACTTCTTGAGGACATATAAGGGGCTCTCTTTTATTGGCATGCTGTCTCCTGATTAACCTGTAGAAGCTTTTGGAAAGCGCTACTGTCAGTAGTTGATCTAGGAAAATAGTATAGGGCGTTGGTTGGTTTGGAGCCAAGGCTCTGGAGTCAGAGGGCCTGGGGTGGAATTTTAGCTCTGCTATCTGCTGGTAATAGTACGGAAGAATCACTGACCGTCTCTGGATCCTCGTTTCTTAATACAAGCATAAAGACAGTGCCCACTTCATAGAATTGTTATCAAGATTAAATGAGCTAATATTTAGAAAAAGCTTGAAGAATTTCTAGGTCCATAGTAAT
This sequence comes from Leptonychotes weddellii, assembly GCF_054177405.1. Taxonomy (NCBI): domain Eukaryota; kingdom Metazoa; phylum Chordata; class Mammalia; order Carnivora; family Phocidae; genus Leptonychotes; species Leptonychotes weddellii. Next base: position 95,254,284 of record NC_138373.1, read on the forward strand.
CCTTGTTTTATGCAATTTTGCTAAATAATTAAAAATGGATTGTTGTATGCTTTATAGCACAGTTTGATCAGAGGGTTAGTGGGATAATTTTTGGTCTAAATAGCTTATATAGCCTGTACATATGGCTATGTATGTTATCTGTTTATAACTAATAAGCCCCTTAAATATAAATAATAAATGATTATCTAGGTCTGAACTTGACTAGAATCCTGGATGGAATAAGATTAAAGAAAGGGTTACATTTTTGAAAGAAAAATATTTGTAGGCTTAATTTCTTGAGCCTATTGAGAGTATGGGTTTTCCATCTCAGCCTAAAATTAGATCTATATTTACAGAATGTTAGAGTGGAAAGCTATTATAGATGGCTTTTTAAAAACCCATTCTTTTGTGGTAGAAATGTAGAAATTAGGGCTTAGAAAAACTAAATTACTTGGCTTTTGAGAGAAAAAAAATGTCTGAAAAGCTTTCAATGTTAAAGGCAGAATTTTATAGCTAGTAAAATCTAATACTATCACCCTCTAGATGGTTTTCAGTACTTTAAAAAGCTGTGAGATGTATTTGTGAAATTAAAGAGACTCATGGGAGATGTATGTGCTCTTCCAGGATGGAAACAGCCTTCAAATACAGATAGTTGGAAACACAGTAGACTGTTTCTCTTCTGTGATATGGAGAATGATGGCCCTGCTTCCCTGACCAAAATGTTTCTCTTCTTACCAGTTACATGGCTTGAATTTCCACCATTAATGATGCATTTCAAATCTTGAGGATTTCTTTTTGTTAAGTAACTTTTTAGTAAAATAAAAATTGTTTACTGGGGCATCTGAATCTAAGACTGTATCATCTAAGGATTTCTAGGAAGAGTTTCTAAAATTATAGCATAGAAATCACTATGTTGGATTCTTAAGGAACTTTTTAAAAATGCAGACTCCAGAGCCCAACCCCAGATCCACTGAAATCATCTCTGAGCTGTAGACTCCTCAAATCTTTTATTTTTCTTTATTTAGCTATCTTTAGAAGCCCTAGATCTGTGTCATAAACTCCTCAAGTTAGACTTCTGTATGCCAAAGTTTGAGAACCACTCATGCCAGTGATTAATTCATGGAAATGAGTGAAATGGTGCCTTTGAGGGTACAAAGGCTGACCATTGCCTCATGATGGTGCTATTTGAATGCTGAGTATCACATTTATTATCACCAGTGGTGTTTAGAAAGTTTGTAATAAACCAAAACTGTGCAGACCCATTTCTACTCTTAGAATATTAAAGCAAGTGAAATCACTTCACTTTAATTTGTTTTCTGGCTGATAGTTCAAAGACTGTGTGGCTGATAGTCTTTGAGGTCTCAACTGATTTGTCTGCCATGATGATAATACAAATAGGTTAGGGAATTGTTTTTGCAGATACCTGATATATCCATTTGAAGTATAACTTACACAGTTTTCACCTGAGGCAAAGACTGTCTAGAGTTACCATTATACCTCTTAGCCTAATTTCATTTTTTCCCACCATTCTCCCATCGTTCTCCCCTATTAGAATACTTAGAGTCTGCAACTTACCCTCTTTGAGCAAACCTTGATTTTGAACAAGCTTCATAAACAGCCTCCCTTTTTAAAAAATTCCTCACTGAATTTAGCATCCTGCTCTCCTAAATCTCATGTGGCTGTGAGGATTTAATTAGATCATTTACATGAAAACATTCTGTGAACTGTATTATACAAAAGTCAACTACTGGTACTGGTTAAAGATCTGAAAATTCCTGTTACTCCGTTTCCTGTTGCAGTCATTCCTTCCATCATTTCTTTCTCAGAACTGTGGTCTCAATCAAACTAGTAGTTAACAAAAGTATCAAGGTGATTCTGGCCTCATGAAATGAGTTTGGAAGTGTTCCCTCTTCTTTTTTTTTTTGGAAAAGTTTGAAAAGGATTGATATTAATGCTTCTTTGTGTGTTTGGTAGAATTCACCAGTGAAACCAACCTTTTGTTTGTTAGGAGGTTTTGATTACTGATGAAGTTTTCTTACAAGTAATAAATCTGTTCATATTCTATTTCTTCATGATTCAGTCTTGGAAGTTTGTATTTTTCTAGGAATTTATCCATGTCTTCTAGGCTGTCAAACTTGCCATAACAAATTCAATTATTTTAAATAAAATTTCATCTCTGATACTAATCAGTAAGACCCATTTCCATGGGCTGAATTTGGGTTAATTAGGTACAACTTATATATATATTTTTTTTAGAGAGCCTGTACGCATACATAGGAGGTGTGGGGGAGGGGCAGAGAGCCTCTAAGCAGGTTCCACGCCCAGAGCAGAGCCCCACATGGGGCTCAGTCTCAGGACCCGGAGATCATGACCTGAGCTGAAATCAATCACTTAAATGACTGAGGCACCCAGGGGCCCCAGTACAACTGATAATTTTTAATCATCTAGTATATGCAATGTTCTCCTATTATAGGAGAAGCAGTGAGAAATTAAAATGTAGTTCTTGAAATTGTAGAGATTTTCTAAAAGGAAACAAGAAGAAATACAAACAACTCTGATGCAAGTTAGTATATAATCCGTGCCAGTATTGATATAAAAACTGCTGAGGGTAGGAGTTTTTACAGGAAAAAGTAAAAGATGCAGTTTAAAGGACTCACAGATGACTCCGTAAGGACTGTGAAAGATGACTGGGATTTCAGAAACTTGTCTCAGAAAGAGTTTGACTTGAATACGAGGTAGAAATCATTAAGTATATTTTAGCTGCAAAATGTTGAGATTTGAAACCAGGAGAATTTTTGAGTATATTTCTCATTTGTCATTTTTTATTAAAAAAATACATGTCACTAGATAAGAAAGCCTACATATTCAGAATATTATGTTTTATCTCCCATTGGATTTTTCTATAGTGGGCAATAATTGAGTGTTATTGTGGGCCTGTTGATCTCATCCACTCTATTGATAATTTATCTCAGAACACAGAACAAGGTATCTGTCATGTGTTCTTTTCTTTAGGAAATATGGCATCCTCAAACATTAAATTTTTAAAAACAGCACTGAATCAATATGTTAAGTTTAAATTAAAGCACTTTTATTTTTAAAAGGGAGTCACCATTCATTGTGGGTGCTTTGCATAGAAGAGACCTATTCATACAGAAATCTATATTTGTCTCATGAGAAAATCAACTCCCGAACATCATATCCTTCCCAAAGCAAATAGGGTAATTTCAGTTTCTTCCCTGTGCTACGGATGATTCATTTTCCTTTCTCATTTATCTAAGGAAAACTTGTAGTTCTGAAGTTAGTTTAAAGAGCAGATGAGGCAAAAGTGTTACCATGTCTCGACTTTCAGTTCAGGCTCAAGTGGCTCCTGGAGTAGAGGTCACTGACCCAAATCAGAACAGTTGACTTAGTCCAATTTCATCATTACTAAAGTCCATACGGAGGTCCAAAAGCCTCTCAAGTGGGGCCAGCTTCATGGGCGTGCACCTTGCAGTCACACAGGCCCTGGACTTAGAGGGCCCTGCACTTCTTTCAATGTTCTGCCATCACCATCTTGAGATACTTAATAATTTTTTTTAAAGATTTTATTTATTTATTTGTGAGAGAGAATGAGAGACAGAGAGTACGAGAGGGAAGAGGGTCAGAGGGAGAAGCAGACCCCGCACTGAGCAGGGAGCCCAATGTGGGACTCGATCCCGGGACTCCAGGATCATGACCTGAGCCGAAGGCAGTCACTTAACCGACTGAGCCACCCAGGCGCCCTTGAGATACTTAATAATTTTTGAACAAGGAACATGTTCCCTTCCACCCCTGTCATGTTGTGGGTCCAGCAGATTATGTAGCTAGTCCCGCTCTATGACCTTTATTGTGGTGGCATCTCAAAACAGGAGGAAAGTACCAAGCAAGTGTTGTCATTTTTTCTAAAAGATTTTATTATTTATTTATTTATTTATTTATTTATTTATTTATTTATTTAAAGGAAAGAGCAAGCAAGAGCAGGGGGAGAGGCGGAGGGAGAGGGAAAGAGAGAATCTCCAGCAGACTCCCCGCTGAGCTTAGAGCCCCACGCAGTGTTCTGTCTCACAGCCCTGAGATCAGGACCTGAGCAGAAACCAAGAGTTGGATGCTTAACCAACAGAGCCACCCAGGCGCCCCTTAGTGTGAGGAAAACATTAGCAGATTTGTGGAGTACCAATCAGTTGGAACACCAGATTTTCCCTAGAACATTGTAATTCAAAGGAAAGTTTGTTTGAAATAGTCAAGGAAGATCCAGGTAGGCTTGGTTTTTAAAAATCAGTTTAGCAAGGACTTCTGTCAGCCTGAAGGAAAACTATTCTCTGTATAAAACAAGGACCATTTGCTCACACTGACTCCAAGGTCCCTCTTGTCCTGTTTGCTTGCTTGCTTCTCTTCAGTGACACATGCAGGCACCCCCATCCTAGGCATTCTTCACGTGTGCTGCCAGGGAGATAGTGCTGTGTGAACTCAGCTCGCTGAGCTCCTCTCTGTGCCCCCAGGACCCTTCTAAATCCCACCCATAACTTCAATGAAGAAATAATGAAGGGAGACCCCAAGTTACTCATAAAAACTGCCCACAGAGCATTAGGTTCCCAGACCAAATGGAAAAGGACTTGGACAAGTCAGGTAGCAAAGAGCTGAAACACTGAAAATGAATTCCTTCCCCCAATTGAAACTTTCGATAGAGGCAGTTTTTAGAAACTTCCCACATTTTAGTTTGTCTCTCTGTCCTAATGAACCTAATGAAAAGATTAAGTCAGAAAAGCAGTCTTTCTTGTGTCTGAATTGTAGGGAAAATTAAAAGCCTCTTTCCTTTTTGTGTGTGCTACTCTCCTTGTTCATTGCTTCACTGGATTTGCATTTCAACAAACACCTGTCCCCTTAGCCAGGGGAGGGTAGGATAAAGTAGATGGGACCCATAGGGGAATCTGTTCTAAAATGAAAACATGTCAAAGGCTGAAGAACAGGAGTACTATTTCAGAGCAGACCTGATCACTGATGTTGGAAATGTTGAGGGTGGAAAGTCTGTTCTGTCCTATAAATCTGCATAGTTACATGTGTGATGCCCACTTCTGATATATGTCTTGTAGTCAGGCACATTTGTTTCAGCTATTTGTAAAGGGCTAGAAAACTGCTTACAATATAAAAATCTGACTCTCAGTATGGAGTGTTATGTTCTTTCAGTAATGTTTGTTGGAAGCAGGAAGTGACTCCTCAAGGAAGACTCTCAAATAATTTGGTTGTATCTGCTGCAATAAAACAGTATAGAATAAATTTACTTTTATCATGAACCACTGCTCATTTCCAGCAAATATGTATCACTTGTAAAAGTTGAATGGTGTTCAAATATTTTTCATCCACTGCTCCTTCCACATTTTAATTGAGTTTTTATTCCTCTATGGCAAGTTCAAATATTTGGCTAAAAGCAGATAAACCTTAAATTAACTGTAGATACCTTTCAAAAACCTTAAGCAGGTATCTAGGAATAATCATGTTCTGATGGGTGGAGGTAAGTGCTGCCTCATTCAGCATACATAGGCAGAGGCTGCTGTGTGTGTGTGCAGACACAGCCCCTTTCAGGGACTCCTCCGCTGGGTCTTAGCGATGCTGTGCTGGAACCTGAGAGAGGATGTAAGCAAGCCCTACTTCTAGCTGGAGATGGCGGAAAGAAGCCAGGAGAAGACTGAGGAGAGTCCTTGAAGGATGTGACCTCTATATCAAGATATATCAAGATATATTTTGATATATCTATATCAAAATATTCCTATATTTTGATGACTGAGTAGGAGTATATGTTAGGTGGGGTATTAAAGCTGCTAACTAACAAACCTGAACTTGCCTTGAGGAGAGACAAAGTTTCCTGTTGATAAGACATACAGTCATGTTTCATGAGTGTACTAGTCAAGAAGTGACCTTGACATGATAAGAAATTAGCTGTGGGTGTTCGCTGGTTTTATAGAAAATGGATTCTTTTTCTTTAAATAAATATTTTAGAGCTATATCATGCCTTCCAAAAATTGTATTAGAAATTCTATATACTCCAGCACATTTTTAGATACCGTGGCTTGCTGGTAATATAACCTACAACATTGGTTGGGAAAATTCTAGAGATTCTTCTGTGTCAGTTTGGCTTTAGAGACATGCCCGAATTTGTTCTCAAAGGGAGGATAAACCAGTGCAGGTGCTTTCTGTAAATGCTGCAAATGCACAGTAGACTCTTAGGGATTAGTGGCAGAGTGGTAGCAAAGGAGAGCCTAGAAGTCAAATTCCAAGAGTGCACAAGGATTTTTATCTGTTTTTTTGTTTTGTTTTGTTTTGTTTTCTTATGTGAAATCTGCATTAGTTTGCTGCAGCTTCCGTAACAAAGTGCCACAGACTGGGTGGCTTAAACGACAGATTTTATTTTCTCAAGTTCTGGAGGCTAGAAGTCCAGTATCAAGGTGTGGGCAGGGTTGTTTTTTTCTGAGGGTCTCTCCTCTTAGCTTTAAATGGCCAACCATCCTTCTGTGTCTTCATGTGGTCTTTCTTTTGGGTGTGTTTGTATCCTGATCTCTTCTTCTTAGAGGGACACCAGTCATATTGACTAAGGGCCCACCCTAATAACCTCATTTATCTCTTTAAAGTCCCTATCTTCAAATGCATCCATATTCTGAGATGCTGTCACCCAGGGCTCCAACATATGAATTTGATGGAGACACATTCAGCCAATAAAGAGTCCTCAATGCTTAGAGCAATATGACATAGGGCAGCACTCAGTAAAGGAGTACGTGTTTGAAAGAATGAACAAAGAGAAGCTGATGTCAGAAACTGACTTGGATCTTATGTACAACTATGGCAAGGGAGTGCATGCTACATAGGCATTCAGTTCTGTAGTCCCCAGACATAAGAGAATGGAATGAGGAGAAGGTAGTAGAAGAGACTAGGCAGTTCAGAAAGAATTTGGGCACAAGTCAAGAAGGTCTATTCATAGTAGATATTTCAGCCTTGATACTAGTTAAATGTGAGTATTTTCGACTACTCAAACCATAACTTGGAAGGAAATAAAATGCTATAGAGAAAAGCATCTGCTAACCCAGAGGGTCCATCTTCCTACATGCTCTGCCTGGAATCTAATTATAGCTGAGGCAGTGTTGTGCATCTCCATGTTGTTTTCCTTGTGGGCGCACTAAAAGACCACTTCTCCATTGCCCTGGCATATATGTGGACTGTATGACTGCATTCTGCCAAGGGAATACAAATGGAAATAATACTACTTATAGACCTGGCCATAAAACATCCATGCAGTTGTCCCTGTGTGCATGCTCACTGTCTGTCTCTCTCTTTTTTCTCACCTGCGTATATGCCAGAAAGCAAAGAATAACAAAATGGTGAACCACATACTAGAAGGAGGTCAGATTCCAGAGTCACTGCTTGGAGAAGAGCTTCCCAGGAGGAATTTTGGGCAGGGAGCACCACTTCAGATTTTACATTATCAAGAAACAAACATTTTATAATATTAAGCCGCTGGGATTTGAGGGTTGTTTGTCAAAGCATTTACTCATTCTAATACAGAAATTGGTACTTTGAAATGATGTTCCACAATAACATAAATATATTGCATCAACTTAGTGGTCAGGGGACATAGTAAGGAAGCTGACAACCGAGGCTGAGAGATGGTCATCCTTATTATTCAGGGGCAAAATATTGCCCCCCATTTGGGAGGCAGAACATATATCAACATCTCTAAAAGGTTGAAGAACAGAATTTTATTGGTCTGTGTTGGTTCTGATCAGCTGTGTTTGGCAAATAAAATTACTAGAAAGAGATGAACTAGGGAAAGAATTTCTGGTTTGTGGCAAAAAATAATAAGGAATAACGTATAGAAATTCAAGGCTCTACAGGTGTGGAAAAGTCAGCTGATTCTAGATCTCAAGCAGTTAGAGATCAAATGACTGTGACTGGAGAGGAACAGTCAGAAGAAGGGTTTGTATGTGGCCCTCCCACGTAAGAGTGATAGACTTCAGTTGACTTCAAGCAAGTTAAATTATGAGAAAGTGGCACAGGGAAAGAATGGAGAGAGTTGGGCCCCTAACTTTCCTTGCATATCTGACTATACAGTATCCAAAAGGGGATACTCATCAAGACCTACATACCTTTGGCAAAGGAAATACTGGACCAGGAGAGTCTCTCAGAGGTTGACAGTAGGATTATGGAAAACAAAGGAGGTTTCTTCCAAAGAACAGAATCAGAATCCAATTTTTAAAAAAAGACTTCTGGGGCGCCTGGATGGCTCAGTCGTTAAGCATCTGCCTTTGGCTCATGTCATGATCTCAGGGTCCTGGGATCAAGCCTTGCATCGGGCTCCCTGCTCAGTGGGGAGTCTGCTTCTCCCTCTCCCACTCCCCCTGCTTGTGTTCCCTCTCTCACCGTCTCTCTGTCTGTCAAATACATAAATAAAATCTTTAAAAAAGACCTCTGTATTTCTATTATACAACTGTAGAGAAAAACATATATACTTAACAACATCAGCTATATTATTTACATCACTAAACGCCCGTGTTGATGATGAACTGATGATTTTTTGATAGAAATCTTCTAAGAGAAAGTGTGGTAAAGGAACTTGGAGGCATCAGTGGCTCACAAATTATCCCTTTAAAAAACAATGGCTGTGGTGGGGGGTTGGCACCTGTGTGTGTGACTAAAGCCCACATGAGCTCTGCTGCCCTTACCCCATGGAGCACACCATCTATCATGTAGTCACTATAAGCAACATGCATCAAGCATCATGGGCCATATGGTACTTTTTGCTAGAAAGAATAATTTCATCTGCTCATCATTGCCTACTAGTATTTTGTTGTTGTGTTTGTGCAAATATCAGGATGTCCTTTTGGCATTTCCCCCCCTCCCCGCCCCCCCATCTACCTTGCTTACCTAGAGTGCTGATGGCAGCCATGATGTCCTTGGGCAATTACGATGTGCAGTTTGAGAAAGAACAGGTTGTTTTTGTATATTAGATCACACAGGGATGACTTTGTATATTTGTTTATATTAAATTTCATCCGTTTTCACTAATAGAATTTATCCGAAAGGTAATGGAATATTTATAAGTCTTATAGAAATATTGTGAACTGGATTTTTATAGTAAATGACCTCTTAGATCAATTCTAATATACTCCTAGTATATGTCTTTAGGTGTTTTTTTGTTTGGTTTGGTTTGGTTTTTTTGTAGCTTCCTAACTTGGTTGGCTATGATTACTCATTTTTTAACAGCTCATTTTTGGTAACCAAATACATTTTTAAGATATCAGTTTTGCTCTATTATGAAGAATGGATAAAGCTTTCACAATAAGTAGATATTATAATATCTATTCATATCTTCTCAGAGTCTTTACTAACCAGTACCATAAAGGAACCCATTGTACAGACTTGATGGGTTTATTTGTATCCAGAGCATTACCATCAATATTTAGAATGTAATAACAAAATTATTTATGTGATAGCTTATGTATGTGTATATGAAAGAAAAAATTAGTCTTAAGAGTCAGGTTCTTTTTCGTTCCCTGTTCTCTCTCTCTTTCCCCTTCTGTGTGTGTGTGTGTGTGTGTGTGTATCTCTCCGTCTCTCTCTTTCTCTCTGCATGTGTGCATTTAATTCAACCAGTCATGTAGGAGAAATGGGTGAATAACATACACCTCTTCTTCAAAAGCTCACCTCTAGTCATAGAATATGGTACATTGACAGTACTCTATTTTTAAAAAGTATAATTATTTTGTATTCCACATAATAAATGCCAAATCAGAATCCTTTTTTGTTGTTAAAGTAAATCTTACAAATAAAATAATATTGATGCCGGGAATTGTTGAGCAGTTAGATGCAGAGATGGTCAGTTAGGACAACGAGCCAACGTAATAATTAAGCCTTTATTCATTTTCTTCAGCAGTGCAATCAGGAGGCAAAAAAAGAGATGCTCGCTCCCCAGTGACACATTTGTCCCCATGAAATGGCACTGAGTGGGTGTCAAGTGGGTGCAACACAGATGAGGAGAATTGCTCACTTTTGAGGAGTTCAGACAGGACCCCTGACTCTTTATGGACTTGTGGGTCCAGGGCCAGAGGAGGGGAAGGCTAGGAGTGGACAGGTACTGAGTCAAAATAGAAATAATTCTTCAGCCAAGGCCTGCCACTAAGGAGGCCTCTGCATGGAGGTGCCTGGGTTATAGGAATGCAGATTTTCATATAAATGTGGCTGGCCTAGGGGTGGAGGGTAGGAGGACTGAGGCCCGCACTGCAGCTCTCTCCAGAAAACTACTAGTTCTGACGTGGTTCTCCCCAGGAGGCCTGCCAGCCAAAGCTTTGCAGGTGCCTGTGGTTGAACCTGAAAGATGACACATAGGATTGTGGCTCAGAGCTGAGTCCTCAGGAGCTCACTACGTACCAGACATTGTGGCATTCAGTTCCCCCTAAAAGCACAGGAGTTTGGACTAATTATTCCCCATTTTACAGATTACAGGTTACCTGATTTTCAGAAAACTTATGTTACTTGCCCAGGAGATGTGTGCTATCCAACTGTCAGCCAAAGTGTGCCAGGTCTTGCTGTACCTATTTACGTATTCATAACATTAGTTTTGGTTACAATTTCTTGTGTTAAATACCATTGTCATGATTAATGGGTCAGTTATATGCTGGAGTGTGGTGATGGGTGAACTCTTCCTGTGCATGGACACTTGATAAAATGACAGGTTCAAATGGTTTTAGTGAGGAAGTGACAAGACGCCATGCTTCTAGTGGGTTAAAGAACAAAGGGAAGGTGAAGTCAAGAGAATTTCTGTTCCTAGAAGCCCAGAATCATCAATCCTTGATGGTCTTGGTGATCGTCCCCATTTTATACTATGGGTGAAGAGAACTTAAGTTTGTTTCTTAGTGCAATACACCAAACTAATAGTAGAGATGGGACGAGAAATCAGAATTCCTGAGTTTTAGTTCAGTTCACGTGTTACTGGAGAACAAATACAACAGCAGTGGCTATGCTGTTATTCCAATTCACAGATAAGAAGAGGAAACGGACACTCAGAGACCAGAAACTTGATCAGATTTTGAACCTGGGCAGACCAACTCCAGCTTTTATGATTTCAGCCACTATACAATAATACCTTAATACTACTCCTATAATATTGGAATAATGGAGACCGTGTTTTTCTTAGGCATCATTCAGGACACTTGGTTTGAAAAATAACACCATATTAAAGAAGAAAATAAGGAAAATCTTGTTTATCTATGCAATCATTGTGGCTATTCATTGTTCCCTTTTCCAGTGTGTAAAAAGTTCTGCTATTTTGAGGGAAAATAATATAAACTACATGTATTCCTTTTTTATCAAGAAATAGTACATTAATCTTTGAACTTACACTGTCAATCTGATGAATTTTTACTACCACAATTTTCAGAGATATTTACCATTTTAATTTTTAAAGCTAAATAAAGACAGTTGTGATTTCAGTCTATAAACAGGAAGAATAACATCTTAATGCTTTAAGCTCTGGGTCGTTGTACAATAAATTGAGAGGAAGAAAGCTAAAAACAAAAGCTCTGAAAGCAATGATGTGCAAAGAATTTTGGGGTTCAGATTTGGGGCTATGATTCATTTTATATTGTGATTATTTTTCTGACACCATATACATTACCTTTATTTATTTTTATTTTTTTAAAAATTCATTTATTTGAGAGACAGAGAGAGTGCAGGGAGGGGCAGAGGGAGAGGAAGAGAGAATCTCAAGCAGACTTCTCACTGAGCTCAGAGCCCAACTCAGGGCTCAATCCCATGACCCTGAGATCATGACCTGACCCAAAGCTAAGAGTCAGATGCTCAACTGACTGTGCCACCCAGGAGCCCCTACATTACCTTTAAATAAAATACTTTTAATCATGGGAAGTTATATTACAATTAGGTATATTCAGATGCTTTTGCAATACTTTTGCAATTTAGCTAAAAGAACCACAAATAAAAACAACACTAAACTAATTTCCCTGTCTCTTCTTTCTGGATCAACATGGATGATTCATTGCTGTAAGGTGTTGAGAGACTACTGAGTGTGGGGACAAGGGACCTAGAAACTTCACCCCTTACCTCCCAGTTGGGAATCAGTACAAACCCTTGACATTCCTCTAATCAGTTTTACTGTATCCATCTTCTCAGCTTCTTATGGATATTAAGTGTAAGAGCTATTAAGGTGTTCTAGGATTTGGGATCTCAGAATTTCATTTGCCTCCTGCTTTCTCCTGCCTTTCTGGGCTGTTGAGGAGCCAGGCACTCATGGGGCAGGTAACCCCTCTCAACAGCACACTCCTGCCTCCACTTGGCTGCTTTTCCTACTTTCATTTCTCTGGGCATTCCTGTTGGTCCTCAGTTTACCCATTCTGGGTCTCTTTCTCTTAAGACCTGGTTAAATGCTGCCTTAACATTTGAGCTGATCATTTGACATTATGGTTCTTAACATGAAGACTTTGAAATTTTTTGAACAATGCTGTATGTCATATGCTATTATATATGCATTATAACAGTCTTTTCTATAGCCCACTCACTCACCAACCTCATGGCTGTTCTCAAGGTCCTTGGCGAGCGTGTGCCTGACCACCTCTTTAATTGCATCTCTCTACCCCAGATACTCCCTGCCCCCTTTACCTACTGTTTCTCTCCATAGCTCTAGTACCTCCTAATTCACTGCACAGTGTTCCTACCTATTTATTTCCCGTCTGCCCCCTACTGGATCAAAAGTTCCTTGAGTGTATGTTTTTTGTTTGTTTCTTTTTGTTTTTCATCCACTGCTAAGAACTCCAGAGCCTGGAATAGGGACTGATACCTAGTAGCTGTTTGATAAATTTAGTTGAAGTAACAATGAATTATGGGGACACATGACTTTCATTGTATTCCAAAAAGAGAATTTTGTTCAGTCAAGTGGTAGTCAGAAGTAATTCTAATTTGGTCTGAGGTTTATTCTGCGTATCTCAGATCAAAGTGCTTGGATCCCAAGTGATTTTGAATAACTCCATTGCTTCTTCTTGCTTCTTCTTGTTTTGCTTTTTTTTTTTTTTTTGGTTTTTTTTTTTTTTTAATTTTTGTTTATTTGACAGAGAGAGAGACAGCAAGAGAGGGAACACAAGCAGGGGGAGTGGGAGAGGGAGAAGTAGGCTCCCCGTGGAGCAGGGAGTCCGACGCGGGGCTCGATCCCAGGACCCTGGGATCATGACCTGAGCTGAAGGCAGATGCTTAACGACTGAGCCACCCAGGCGCCCCGCTTCTTCTTGTTTTGCCAGAGCCAATAAGTAATTTGCAAATGACCTATCCAGCTGCAAACTGGGATATCAAAGTCATCAGGATTATAGTGTGTGTGTATATATATAAATATATAAAAATATATATAAATAAACGTATATATATATATATATATGCCAGAAGTAGGGATAGAAAGGAAAAGCAAAAGAGACATGTCTTAAACAAAAATTGTCTTAAACAAAAATCTACACACACATACATATACATACAGCATACTACATCATGTGTACATCACAAGAGTCGATTCTAGGTGTTATACACTAAAAGTAGCTTTCAGAAAAGATACTTACTAGTACTATTTTAATAACAGATTAAACTATAAAAGAAAAGGTCTTTGATGTTATCCATGATACAGATAAAATAATATGAGGGAAAAACAGTCATCTAGATTGAACTAATTTGGAGCCAAAAAGACTGAACTATCTATATCTACTTATTAACAAAATTATGAATAGCCCTCTTCAGAATCTACCAGAGACGAATGAAGATGTTTTCAAGTTTTTCTCTAATCAGATGAACAGGGGTAGCCATTTATCAGTATATCACTATTATGTCATCATAATTATCTTAAGGCACAGAAGGAAAATGCATAAGGGTTTCTTTAGGCTGAAGGTTAATTTTAATTAAGTATCAGGGCATAAGTCAGACTTTCTGACTACAGAGTAATTTTTGTACTGCTCTGAGAATTTGTGAGCATTCAAGAAAGTTCATAACAGCATTAGTGTTATATGAATAGTCTGTTTAACTTGGATATAATAGGTCAAAAAAAAAAAGAGCCCAAAACAAAAATGTGACTCTAGTCTTGGATTTTGAAAGGCCCTTTGCCAGAAAAAGAGAATGTGCAGTGGGTTAGAGTGTTAATTGGGGGGGAAACCCCAGGAGAATTTTGTCTTCCTAAATAAAAAAAGCTACTTTTGTTCAGGATCTATACACTCAAGGGGCTATGGCACTCTGATTTTTTATGAATCAGACAACTATAATTTCATTGACAAGTATAAGCATGAATTTTCTTAAAAACAAAACAAAGTTGGTTGAGTTTCTTTTGAGTACCTTCGGGAACTGATGTCCCTTAACACTTCATTGAATTATTTCTATGAAAGCCAATATATCAAATGAAATGAGGTGATTTTCTTAATATTTTTGTGTTTACATGTGGAGCAAATGAATTTTTTCCATGGAGATAATTTCACAGAGTTTAAAAATTAGACAGAAGGAGCATTATGCTGGAATATCAGTCAGATGGGGCCTAATACTCCAAACCTTAAAGAATTCTGAACAATTCAGTATGACATTCTTTTCTTTTCCAGTAATATAAATTTCTCCCCTGAATTAGAAGTAAACCTGTTACCTCAGCCAAATCCCACATCATGCAGTGCTTTCTGATTCCCCCACACGATCTACTGTAATGTCTACCCTGATAAACTGAGATGGATAATGTGCATTTTTGTGCCCATTCAGTTCACTGAGGTGAGAACCTGAAGATTATCACTAGAGCAGACATCCAGAAATTTGTTCAAGGGAAGAATGAAAAGCTCACAAATGAAACACGGACTACCAAATAGGATTCTTCAAAAGTTACATAACCACAAATGTCAGATTCAAGATCAGGACCAGAATTCCTGGTGCTTTGGTATGTCTATTATATCTGCTTTCTTATTTTAGAGCAGATATTCTTTTCAAGGAAGTGTGAGGAGCCTTGAAATTGCCAGAACTAGGGTGCACTTAGACTGTGACCTTTTCCGTGTCTTATTCCCTATGTGCTATTTCAGGGTGCAGGAATAGATGCAGTTCTGCTATCTACTTTCATCTAGTTTCACATTATGCTCTAAGAACCCATGCCCACTAGGACCATTGTCTTGGGATTTTCATTTGTAACCCTCTCGTGCGGGGCTTCAGAAGCCTTGGGGCATTCCCAGAGCTTGAGACCTGACAGACTTCCCATTTTATTAACAACTTTTCCCCAGGGTCCTAGGTGAGGCCAGTGACATTCTCTGCATTTCTCACTAGGAGGATAGCCTCTTTTTTTCAGGCTGGAAGCTCAGGCATGATCCAACTTTACATTTTTTAAAGGCATAATGATGTTGGTTATGCATAAAATTGGTGCACTTTGTGGTTCTTAGCAAGTTTCCACAAGTGGTTTTTTGGCAGAAACAGTTCGTGACCTGGTTTTTATTGCTCTGTCAGCGATCAGATTACTACAATTACTACAACTCAACAGTAATTGATTTTCAAAATCATCCCTGTATCTCCTGAAGGCCAGAAATCACAAATCCGATCATTTTTTAACAGAATAGAGATTGCTGCTGAGGGGAGCACTGTGTCAGCCCAGCTCAAAGTGAGAACCCGTGTGCCTTAGGTTGACCAGCTAGAGTACATATGCTCTTCCAGTTTTGGCTGAGGGATATGGCACATCCCACGAACAGGTAGGGAGCTTTATGCCACACTGCATTAGAGGACACATATATCATGATTTTATCAATTGCAATTTTTTTTATCCCTGCCTGCCATGTCGGAACCTCTCCTCATCATTGGATTGTGCCCAGGCAACAGAGCTGTAAAGACTATTAGCCTGAAGAACACATATTAGGAAAGTATATCTTCCCTATAAAATCAAAAATTAAAACCATCAAATGTATTCCCAAGGGGTTATTTGTGATGTTTAAGTTATCGCTTTCCTGGATTATTTTTACTTCTGTTTTCTTCCATTGGCATATCGCTAAAAAAAATTTATCATTGCTGATAAGTTATAAATGCAGGCAGCCTTTTAAAATAAGTCTGGCACATTGTTATAATAGAGTGGCACAAACAATGTCCTATCCTGCCATCCTTGGAAATGGTAGATTCAAGTAAAGTGTATTTCATCTGTATCAGTAGACTTGAAAACTCTATCTTTTTCAAAGTTATTTGTATTTACATTGTTCTTATTTTACACATTTTCAGAAAAGTAGGTTTTTGTCTTTCATTTGCAACTTTTGTACCTGGTTTTATTCATCATAGTCAGATATGGTAGTTCTGTTATTTTAACACATAGCTAGTCTTTTACCCAGGAGACAGGAAAATTTGTATTTCAGCCACATTAAAAAATAACAGTATATTCTTTGTTTTGTCTTTGAGCTGTCTAATTCCTCCAGTGTAAGATTAATTTAAAGTAATTCCTGTCACCTCCCTTGCGGTTTAATGGAGTATGTAGGTGCTTGTGTATCATATATATGTGTTTTTAAGAAGAAATATTGAGGAGACATAGAACAGAAATCCACTCACGAGCTCACATTGCTTCCATTAGTTGCACATTCATCTTAAATGAAAAACACTGATTAGGGCTGAGCAGATACAGAGAGTTAGGAGCTGATTTGGACTTGATAAGCCCTTGAGAAACCAGACTGCTCTATTATCATTAATGGGTTTTGTAAATTTCTCAATTGCTTTTTTCAGGGTTTTTATTAGGGAAAAATATGTGGATGTTGAAATTGCCTTTGTGTTGTCAGCTTTAAAAACTCATTTGTTGGCGTTTACATTGCCTAATTTGCCAATGACACCATTTGTTGCAGAAAGGATTGGACTTGCTCTGTTCTGACTTAAATGTAACAGCAAAAAAAATCCCAGCAAGATAAGATAGGTAACTTGCTGGTCTATTTAATTTAACTCCCCTGGTGTCATGGTGATGGTAGCATGCAAATAGGTTTCCCTGGAGGTATAATTATTCCAGAGTGATGGTTTTTCCTGATCACGTAATGTAAGGTATGGTATCGTTTTTTTTAGACTTTATGAGAATTTACTTAGTGACTTCGGCTGTTCAAAAATTGTATTAATTTAGGTTTTTTGGTTTGTTTCTTTTTTGTTCCTGAATAATATATGACAGAAAAGCCTGAAGCTATGACTGCATGGACCCCAACCCTAGTTTGCTATATGGCAGTGATCAAGTCTCATACTTACGGAGCTGTGATTTCCTTGTTTGTCATTTGTAGTTGCTAGACTAGATCTTGAATTAGGGTCAATTCTAGTACCAAAAATTTATGATTCCATGGAAAGCAAACTGAAAACTCTTAGCATTTAAGTTAGGCTGAGAAGGGCAGAATAAAGGAACATTTCTAAAATATTGCTTATAATGAAGTTAAAGAAGTTTATTAAATTTAAAAATCAATGAATAATGGTTGTTTTAGCAAGGGGATGTGTTTATATTATTTCTTTGTTTCTTAACACAGACATAAACATTCTGACCATTTCTAAAAGGCTGTTTTTAGAAAAATACAGAGGTGTGTTACAGAATGCCATCTGTAGCAGCAAACCTGCTGTCGATTACAGATTGATCAGGGAACATCATGTTTTGTTTTGTTCTTAAAGTTTTTTTTTTATTTATTTGAGAGAGAGAGAGAGCAGAGCTAGCGAGATAGAACACGAATGGGGGGGAGGGGCAGAGGGAGAAGACTCCCCGCTGAGCAGGAAGCCCGATGCAGGTGGGGGGGGCTTGATCCTAGGACCCCAAGATCATGACCTGAGCCGAAGGCAGACACTTAACCGACTGAGCCACCCAGACACCCAGGGAACTGCCTGTTAAGAAGCATGTGTTCAAATTACATTCCTAAGTTTAATGAGGTGCTATCTTCATATACTGTTGCTGAATACTTACTTTCATAATAAAGCAGATATAAATTGATGCCCAGGTAGTCTTACCTGTCCCTTTGCATAGGATGATAAAGAGGGAGAGTACATTACTATACACTCTTTGATTCACTCTGCCCTGAATGTAAAGTGTGAAAAAGACCCCTTAGTTATTTTCCTATATGCCATTTTTGAATATGTAAGGGGGTGTTCATTAGCTGTATTATCAAGTCCTAGAATTTAACAAGTCACTGCACAGTTTTTAGCTTCTAGATGAAGGTACTCCTATTCCTACATGTTTGGCACATGCGGGTGATGCATAGCAAAGAAGTGTATATCAAGATCTAGCAAAGACCCCTTCTCTGACTGGACTCCATTATTGAGAAATATTGCTTCTTGATTAATAGAATCCTCAAGAAGCCAAATATTGAGCACCCTAGCATTTGCTTGATAATACATCTTGACACTTTCCTTTTGAAACTCATTATATGGCTGTCTATAATTTCATTATAAAACAAATATTTTAGAGTATTTAAAACATTTGTGTAATTATATTAACATGTAATAGGTTATATTGATGTAGTAATTATATAATTAGGGTGACTAATACTGTCACCTTATTTTACAAAATTATTTTGGTGAGTATTGAGACCTGTAATCTTTGCTTTCAAAAGATATAGATCTTTTATAGAATAACTTCTCTGAATGTATATAGTTGATAGTCTCATGTAAATTATGAATATAAGAAGCCAGGATTAAGACAAAATTCAGACGAGATCGGGTGCGTTCAGGGTGGTATGGCCGTAGACTTAAGACAAAATTCAAAATCTTTGGTCAGAAAAACCATCTTAGGAAAGTTTAAGTACTCTTCAAGATGGAGAATTCCAGGTCCTGGGCATAGGGTATGGGTGGGTACCATTTATGAAGAAGGACCTTTGTAACCACAATTTGGAAGAACTGTTGTGGAAAGTATTAAATTTCCTTTTTATTTGAAAAATGTAGGCATCTTATTAGAAAGAGAGTTTACTGGTGGTTTCCGGATTTCTGGGATGAGGAATACATAAGAAGCCTTCGAGGTTCACCTGTATGTGCATTCATGTCTCAAGTTTTCTTTTGGGTTGCTCTTTAGTTGTTATATAAATGTGCCCTTTAAAAGCTGATTGGATCAGAGCTGTGTTTTCTAGCTCATTGAATCTCCTGAAATTGGAGATGGTTATTTAACCCTATGACAGATGGAGACAGCCTGTCTCAGCCTTCAAAGATGAAATGTGAATGAGCACAAGTGAGTAAATATGAGACTAATTGAAGTGAACCGACAGAGAGACTGAGGAAGGATGCATTCCTGGCACTCCTCAGACCCCAGCTTTGAAGCCAGCTACCAGTCTGTGTAAGTGACCCCACTAACCTACACCAGAAGGGGTTGGAAGGTTACCTAAACACACAGTCCTTTATAACTCTATTAGAAACACCTTTTGGTATTAGTATCCCTAAATATGTCTGGTCTGTCTTATCAATTATAAAGTAAGAATTTAGGAAGACTGTTTTTTTAGATGATCACCATAACTTTATATTGTTCAGATACAAACTTCTAGTGTAGTACAACCAAATAGTAACACTTTGACTTGACAGCATTGGTGATATTTCATGCCCTGCCACCTTCTCACCTGAAGTATTAGTATGCCATTTTGTTCCTTTTGCAGCAATATTCACCTCCTGGGAAAATAAGTAAAGGCCAAATAACAAAATGAAATTGAAAACAATGTGGGTTCAAAGTCCAGCTTTATAAATTATAGCATTTCATAAAAATATTAAATCAACAAAGAAGAGAAACAGTTGTGTTAACCAGAGCCACAAATTCAAACTGCTTAGAAGGGCCAGAAAGATTCCACACCAGGGGTAAATTCATTTGCACACACTGTGCCTATGAATGGTGAGGATTGTGGGAGACACACATGTTCCTTTTGTTAAAAGTAAAACTCAAATTATTTTACCAGCAAAAATGGGTTTATTTGGAAATAACAGAATTGTAATGCACGCCATGCAAGCTACAGCAAAGCCACAGGCAAGTCCCACAAACAAAGGAGAGGAACATTATTTTATGGAGAAGGCGGAAGAAGTTGGGAGGGGTTGTTTTGGCTGAAAGTCTGCTGGAGAAAAAGCAAGAGTTCCTGGTGATGATGGTTTCTCATTGGCTGAGTTGCAGGGATAGTCAATTTTTTGTAAGAGACACAACTCACATCTTTTCGCTGTAATTGACCGTTCTTTCCTGCTGGTGACTCTTCTGTTGGGGTCTGTAATTGACAGTTCTTCCTGTAATTGTTGTTGAGGTGATACGCTCCTCTGTATAACCCCCTGATTCCACTTTAATGAGGTTTCTCTTTTTTAATTTTCCACATTTTAGAAATCTATGGGCCCAGAAATGGGAGAGTTTTCTTTTTTTCAAGAAACAGAAATCTAAATTTGTATGTAAAACATATCAATTTTTAAGTGTTGGTTCAAAATTTTAAAAGCCCTCTATGGACCAAACCACATCTATACATGGTTTCAAGGGCTCTTTGGCCTTCAGGACACCAGTTTGCAAGTTCTGATCAAATGTATAAATAAGCACAAACTTAAAGCTTTGTGTATAGTAGGCACTCCAAAAAAATTTGTTTAACCAAGCTGAATATAACCAGGCATCAGAGTTTCAGGATCTCATTTTCAGACGCAGAACACTCATTTTGTTCATTATTGAACTTTTAAAAGTCAAAGTAAACTACATTAGATATATTCAGCTATGTAAGTTATTAACTTAGCCAAATTTCAGGAATCAACATTCACCTTAATGAAAATAAACTGTAAATTAATTTGAAATATTTTTTCACAATCCAATTCACCCATGTTTATTGTCTCCAGATTAAGAGACACTGCAGAGGTGACTAAAACACAGTTCCAAACCAAAGTCGTTTGCAATCCAGTAGATGAGAAAGACAAGCTTTACTATAAGGCAGATAAAAGCAATGCACAAATGTCGTAAGAGAGAAAAAAAATGATTTCCTTTGTGCCTTCACAGTACAAAGGAAGGGAAGATGGATTCTTCGCAGAGATCAAAGATCGAGGCATCCTAAGGAAGTGGCATTTCAGATGTATCTGAGAGAGTGAGACCTTGCAGAATTGGGGAGGTGGGAGATGGTATCCCAATCCTCGGCTGAGCAATGGTACATGGTCTGGCATGGCGGGAGCACAGAGGGACCAGTGTGGAGGTGAGGTGGCAGGCTGAGCTGGAACAGGATTAGAGAGAGCCTTGGGCATCGTAATGGCATGTTTGAGGATTTTATTATGTAGATAGAAAAGATCGATGAAAGGATTTTTAATAGATACGGTCTCTGTTTTACAAGCGAATGCTGAGGCATAGTAAAACATGGACTAGAGGTGAAGGAAAAATGACCAAAAGCAAAGAGATCAGTTAGGAGGTGATTTCAATAGTGTGGGCAACAGAAAATGAAGCTTGAGCTGTGGGGGCAGCGGGGCTTGAGAGACGATGGATTGGGGTTCGTACTAGATGACAGTCCAGGGAAAGTTTTTTCTTTCTTGCCAACACTGTGAGTGAAATAATTTGACCTAGATCTTGGTTTTTGTATTCTCTATCAGTGCATCATTCTCTCTGAATTTCAGCATAACCAGCATAATAAAGAAGAAATGAGAAGACAATGGGTATTTAGATTTTCCTACAGAGTCAAAAACAATTTCTATTTTCAGTTTCTGGGTTTATTTTATTTTATAAATGGGATTGATTGAGGAAGGGGGACAGAAAAGATAGAAAATGTTTGTTCTTGGGCGTCTGGGTGGCTCAGTTGGTTAAGCGACTGCCTTCGGCTCAGGTCATGATCCTGGAGTCCCTGGATGGAGTCCCACATCGGGCTCCCTGCTCAGCAGGGAGTCTGCTTCTCCCTCTGACCCTAACCCCTCTCATGTGCTCTCTCTCATTCTCTCTCTCTCAAATAAATAAATAAAATCTTTAAAAAAAAAAAAAAAGAAAATGTTCTGTTTCTATTATATGCTCTAAAGGTAGAGGGCTGATATGATTTCAGATGCATACACAGGTAAAAGTTACAATAAATGAGAACACAGATTACAAACGCAGAGATGAGGAGGATTAGAATTCCCAAACAAACTTGCATTGTTGGAAAGAAGAAACATGAAAATGAAAACAGGCAACATCATCTTTTAATTATCATACCTTCTTGGTGATGGTGTCCCCTTGTAGGCACTTAGGAAAATGGAAATCAAGACCTTTCAAATGAACAGAGTATACAATCCAGAGATGGCTGATGAAAGAATTATTCATAATACCCTCAAAAAAAATCTATTTCCTGTTTTTTTCCTTATGAAATGGAAGTATGAAACGTCTGGTCAAATTAAGATCACTGAAGATAGACATCATAGAGCAGATATCTTTATGGATCACATTCTCATTTGGCCCTATTAATTGCTATAGATGTTCAAATAAATGCCGCAACTAAAATGTTTCATAATTTTATTACTATTACTAGTATATGTTGCTTTCTAACATGTGCTAATTTAATTTAATGCTTCAGGACACAAAACTGTCACCTTTTCCCTTTCTCAGTTTTGAAATAGTGTAATAGAGAAATTAGATGCTTCCTTTATCTACTGTGTTCAATGCATGCACCAAAATGTAATCGAACACCTCTCTAGGTAAAAGGTGCCACATGCTACTGGGGTCAGAAAAGTGACAAGAGAAATACCGAATAAGCCATTTCAAGAATTTTGATATTTTTTTTGAAGCTTTGGAAAGCCAGATTAGCTTCTCTTACAGCTTTATATTTTCTGCTGATTCATTGGGCAGCAGGTGTTCTGAAGGAGCTAGAGAAGTGAAAAGAAAAGTTATGTAATTAGGATTTTGTAGACTATGAAGACATTTTTTAAAAGAACCTTAACAAAAACCGTAAAGAAGGCTGAGCTTAACAGTTTCTAGACGAAAAGATATCCAACAGTGTTTTAAACCCAATACATCCATTATGGGAATCATTTTTTCCTTTTAAGGAACTCTAATGTGTATATTTGGGAAAAGACACATACTGCACACTTGGGCAAGATGGACTACATCACAGCTGGAAGGCCACAGCATTTTGCTGAAAATGTGGCAAATGGTATTACTTATTTCACATTATGTCTTTGCTTTGAAAATTTGACTTTGTAAGTATTGCTATTATAGTTGTATTCAAATTAATTGTAAGCATCTGACAAATTCCTAGCTTATGGTTTCCAGAAGTATTTTTGTGGGTGATCATTCCTAAATATTTGTTTCCTGTTTTCCCCATCAACAACATAATGGAGATGCAATTCTCAAGTGAGCATCCAAGGTCCACACAGGTCTGGTCTCAGAATGTAAGGGATATAATAACTGTAGTTGATCGGTACCATACCAAAAGTAAAAAGCTAAAATCTAAATTTTGAGAGGCATTACCTGGAAGTAGCTGCAGAACCAACTAATTCACATGTTGATTGTATTTGCTTAAGCTGCCAGGTGGATGTAGTTACAATAAAGACAGTGAAAATACCAACAAAATGACTCAAACTGGCTGCCAAGTCAACAAACTGTTTGCTGATCTACTAACTCTGTATAGATTATGCAGTCATAAAATGAATGAAATTCAGCGTCTATACCATACTCTGTCTCCCCAGTGCTTCTCACTTCCTTTTATATTACAGAGATGATATCAAGGATAAAGATTTGGAGCTGTCATATACTCTTCCTCGTCATTATGATCTGTTTTTATTCACAGAACGTCTGACACCAAACGTGTGGGGTTTTTTCTCACACCAACCAATTCTCCAACTCTCTGGACACCAGCTGGGTGTCCTACAATTCAAAACAGTTCTGACACTAACTGCCTGGAGTTAGCCCAGACCTCACAGGTTAAAGGCTCATTCCCACAACACAGCCTCCATTTCAAATGCCAGCCACAAGGCCAGGCCACCAGTATTTTGACCAACCATAAAGTCTTGGGGGATTCCCACAATCCCCTCCCCAGATTCAGTAATTTACTAGAATGGCTCACAAAACTCCGAGAAGGGCTTTATTTACCGTTACTGGTTTATTATACGAGCTACAACTCAGGAACGGCCAAATAGAAGAGATGTATTTGGCAAGGTGTGGTGTTGGGGAGCAAGAGCAGAGTTCCCATGCCTTTTCTGGGTGTGACACCCTCCCAGCGCCTTGATGTGTTTATCAACTTTGATGTTGCCCATCATTTTAGGTGTTTTATAGTTTCATTATGTAGGCGTGGTTGATTAAATCATTTGCCATTGGTGACTAACCCAATCTCTTGGCCATTTCTCCTCCCCAGGAATCCTTGGGGGTGGGACTGAAAATTCCTCTGGCAACCAACTCCTACTCTATCACTGTTCCTACCAAGAGTCACCTTATTAGCATAAACTCAGATGGTTGAGAGGAGCTTGTTATGAATAACAAAATATGCTCCTGTTACTCTTAGCGGGAAATTCCAAGAGTTTAGAAACCCTGTTAGGAACACGGAACAAAGATGAAATATGTATTTCTTATTATGCCACATGTTGCTATTATTGTGCATTTAGATTTTGGATTTATTTAAAGGGGTTAAACAAGCTGCTCCTAAAAAAATATTCAAATCAATGCTCGATGGAAAGAGAATGGGCTTTTGTTAGCAGACTGGCTTGAATGAACTCTTGATTCTACCATATAGTAGTCTTATGGGCAAGTTACTTACCTTTTCCAAGTCTCAGTTTCTTCAACTGTAAAATGAGGACAATCACAACCACATCGCAGTGTTGTTAGGATTAAATGATATAATAATAAAACACTTAGTATAGTTCAGGGCATTTTATAATAGAGGTTCCAGGTATTTTTTTCTACTCTTCCCCTATTAACCATTGGTGATACGACTTTATGTTTCTTGAGGCAAATGAAAATAGTGTTTATTAGCCTTCAGTCTTTTATTATGGTCACTGAGCACTTACTGGGACCATCCTGAGTTGATGATAGTCTCAGCCACTCTTAAGATTTGATAACCCTCACTGCTTAGCTAAGCTAAGCTGGAACTAATCTAATGTTCTATGTAAAGTGCTATGAGGAATATAATGGTGGTGGAACCCTAGCCTCAGAGAATTTAAAATTTAATAAAGGGGTTAACATGTACCCAAATAATTCTACCGAGATAGAATATGATAAGTAACAATGTTTTGGGATTATAGAGAAATGATGTATCATGTCTGGTTGAGAGCTGTAGAAAGAAGATGCTAATCATATTTCCTAGTATCTTATCTTCCAAGTGTAATACGTGGGCTGGGAGAATCAGCATTCTGTGAGAACTTGCTAGATGTGCAAATTCTCAGGCCCCAACCAGATGCACTGAATCAATCACAGTCTTTGGAAGTGCAGCCTCTCAATCTGTTTTAACAAGCTGATTTTTACGCATGCTAGTACATTGCAGTTACTCAGTATAAGTAGATTGATTGTTGATTTTGGGGGGAAAGGGGGTGAAATCCTTTCAGATATTTTGTATAGTGAGCAGATTTCTTTTCTGCACAGAATTCACTGAGCACTGCCTTGTGCTTCACTACTGCCTTGAGCTTGGCTTTGATTATGACTAGCTTGGAAAATATGATAAATCTCTAACATATCGATTATTACATGTTTCTTGGCATCATAGGCTTGGACAAAAGGAAGTAAATTGATGTAATAGAATTTTTTCTAAAAAGTGTCAACTCATTTATCCTTTTAAAAATATTTTATGTAAAAATAATAAAATATATATAAAGTATTCATTTTTTAAAAGATCTAGCCTCAAACTAAGAGTTTAGAAGATATAGGTTTATATTAAAATGATGAGGACATTTGCACAGTCATCAGGCATTTCAACTACAGAAAACACTGGCATTAGGCCATGTGCTGGGAGAGTTTATAGATGTGAAATTTACTGGGCTGTTGTTTTTGGCAGTCAGGGTGAAACAGGAAATGACCTGCACACAGCAGGCTGCAATGAATTGAAATGATGCTAGTTCTTGTAGGTTTACTTCACTAACTCCTTATGATACTTTTAAAGTGATATTGCCCAGAGGGTTAGCAATGGTATTGGGTTTTTTTTGTTTTGCTTCAGCAGTTAAGTTTGTGAAAATTATATATATGGTTCAGGAGGCATTTTGCTGAGTACTTTGAGAGCCAGCTGAGAAAACCCAAAGTGCTAGATAAAATCTACAAGCCTAAATTATGCATTATCAAGGCTTTCTCTAAGGGAATCAGAAATTTTTGGATAACTTAGATTCTGTCATCATGCAGATGCATCCCAGGTTTTAAGAATTGCATGTGATATGCTGAAAATAGAGACAATGCAAATGACAAGAAAAGTAACATTTTAATTGCTTAGAAAGAAAAAAGTTTACTGAACATTCAATAGCTAAATCCAGTAAGTTAGTGCATAATAGACAGTAATAGTTGAGATTTTATGCTCCTGTTCAGAAATCCAGTGTGAAATTGTGAGTTTAGAATGACAGTGATTAATCATTATGGTGAACTGTCAAAAAAAGAGTTAAGGTCATTTATGTTAATAATTGTAGTATGCAATTTTTGAGCCCTAACATATTTCACATATAACAGTTAACCAAAAATGCAAACATCTGGAAAGTAATCTGCCTGAAATCTTGGAAGAAGTGGTATAAATTTAAATACACACACACACACACACACATGCACACACCATTGGAAGATTCCTTGGAATAAACAGTTGCATTATAAAACAGCATTTTATAAATAAACTGAAACATAGATAATTTGCCCAGTATAAGATAATTTCCCCAGAGCAATGTATATAATGTCAACAGTAACCAAAACCCAGATTGCATAGCAATATTTGTTTGGTAATATTCAGAAAACATTTAGATGCCATGGTTAAGATATGAAGGCAAATTAGGCAAATTTGTGGGCATTACCAATTCCCCAATATTTGTTTTAAATTGCTTTCAAGTAAAAACGTCTTGGTTATTATCCAATAAAAATGACTATATAATCTAGGTTATACATGCATGTACACAAACACACCCCCAGAGAATCAAATCCATAAAAGGGTAAATATTTTATAAGATTCAGTGCCTGGACATGCAGATAGGTATGAAAAGATGTGCTGTGGAACATGTTGTATCACAAAAAGTATAATTACGTAGTTAGTATGGTGGATACTAGGCAGGCTGCATAAGGAAGTACTTTGTTACCCAGTAAGAAAACATTTCTGTGTTGAGGACAACTTGTAAAAATTGTGTATAACATGTCAAAATAAGTCGTTTGGGGGAAAATAAATTTGTACCTGGGAACTTTCAGACCCATGGAATGCCCTTAGCAGTATGGCAGTATTATTACTGAGTTGTGGGGATTTGGGTTAAGTAGGGAGCTGAGTGAATAGCTTTGAGGCTGGAGAGAAGTCAGTAGTAGGATGACAGGAAAATAATTATGATGCTCTGAACACATCCTTGCCAATCCAGGTTGCTTTCAGCCTTAATTATTTAGCAAGCATAGCAATGGAATCACCACCATCCAAGAGTGCTTTGCGCTTAACTTGCCCAAAGTACTATGCAGTCTTCTTGGCTTTTAAAGATGTCTCACTTTTTGACATGTTCTGTTGACTTTGCACGAAGCTAGAAATAGTACAAGATAGTAGGGAGATAAAGATGAAGCAGAAATCACTCATAGGTACAGTGCTTGAATTTGGTAACTGAAGCCTTTTCTTATAAGAAAATGTGTGTGTGTGTGTGTGTGTATGTTTGTTTGTGTGTCCACGTGTGTGCACATGTGTGTTTAAATTTTCTTACCACGTTTTATGAGTCATCAATCAAATCTCCCCACAATTTACCCTAGCAAGCAGAGTTATGAGACCTGAATTTCACTGAAGGAGAATTTTATTTAGACTGATTTCTTATAAAATTAATCTAGATGATATAGATGATGATGGAGAAAATGGGTAGGATGACTTGTGTACTTTACTTACTTGATTTGACTTAGGTGTTCAGATAGATTATTATAGATGCATTACAAAACACCCTCTAGCCACTCCAGACCCTCAAAGAATTGGCTTTTGTTGTTGTTGTGTTTTTTTGGGGGTTTTTTTTTTTTTTTTTTGGCAACTAGTCTCTACATCTGGCTCATTCAGCAGAGATGAACAACAGGTTTTTAGTGAAGCAGTTGTAGGGGATAGGAAAGATCGTTGTTACTTGTATAGCCTTGGTCATTCGCTCGCCTCCAGAAAACTATTTCAGGAAAACCAGGAGTCTCTATTTGAAATATGTGCTTAGAATACATAAGAAACTTCTTGATTATTCTATTATCTCAATTTCTTTTTATATGAATGTCCTGTGATAAATCATTTGGGGCCCCATCTCTCCCTTACCTGAGCTGTTCATACCTATCTTGAGTGGTCAAATTACAATATAGATCAACAAATCCTTAACCCAAACTATAAAGTTTAGGAAACAAAGAAATTGTAAATATGTTATATTTAAAATAAGCATTGCAGTTCAACCACCTTGGAAACTTTGGCAATGTCTTACAAAGTTATACATACTTTACAGTATGACCAGTAATTCCACCCTTAGGTATTTACTAGAAAGAAATGAAAACACAGGGCGCCTGGGTGGCTCAGTTGGTTAAGCGACTGCCTTCGGCTCAGGTCATGATCCTGGAGTCCGGGATCAAGTCCTGCATCGGGCTCCCTGGTCGGCAGGGAGTCTGCTTCTCCC
The DNA here is from genome assembly GCF_054177405.1 of Leptonychotes weddellii. NCBI lineage: Eukaryota > Metazoa > Chordata > Mammalia > Carnivora > Phocidae > Leptonychotes > Leptonychotes weddellii. Next base: position 95,282,955 of record NC_138373.1, read on the forward strand.
TCTGACCCTCCTCCCTCTCATGCTCTCTGTCTCTCATTCTCTCTGTCTCAAATAAATAAATAAAATCTTTTAAAAAAAATAAAAAAAAGAAATGAAAACACAAATATGGGAGTTCTTTTAATAATAGCAGAAATCTTGAATTAACCCAAATTGCCCACCAGTAAGGGAATGGATAAATAAATATCGGTATGTCCAAACAGTGAAATACTACTCAACAATAAAAGAGAATCACTGAAACAGGCAGGAGTGAAAGAAGACAGACACACAAGTTTTGTTTGTATGGAACACTTAAATGAACAAAACAAATTTACAGTAACAGAAAGCAGATTGGTTATTACCTGGGGCTGGGTAAGGGGTAGGAAGGATTTACTGCAAAGGAGTATAAGAGGACTTTTTGGGGTGCTGGAAATGTTTTAGATCTTGATAATGGGGTGGGTACAGGAGTATATACACTTGACAGACTTGTCAAACTATATACTTACAATGGGTGTGTTGTAAATTTTATCTCAGTAAAGTTGATTTTGAAAGAATAGAATATTGAATGGTAGGAACAAAGGAATATGTGGTAAAAGTCATGCTGCAGTATTCAGTGGTAGGAAGTAACACCCCCAGAGGATCGAGACTTGAAATTGTTTTGAATCAAAATATTATTGAACTGAGATAAAAATTGTAGCAGTCAGTATTTTCTTCTATACTGCCAGAAAGATCAGAAACAGCAAAGCTTTATTATTTAGCACAGTATAGACATTATACTAAGCACTTGATAAGCCTAATATTATTTGCTCCTCTCTAAACCTCCATGAGGTAAGTTGTAAAAAAAAAAAAAAAAAGCTTAGAGAGACTAAGTGTAGTACTGAAAGTTACATGGCCAGTGAGTTGCAGTGCTAGGATTTGAATCCGATTGACTGAAAAATATCAATGCTTACCAGTCATACACAACTAAGTCTTCCTGAATCATCATTTCTTACACTATTGTGGAAATACTATTATTTAGGATTGTTCAAATAAGATATATAAAGACATATTACAACCTAGAGAATAAACCATTGTACCATGCACATTCGTCAATAAATATTTGACTATCTACTATGTGCCCGAAATTGTGTTACATTCTGGGAATATGACAGATCACCTGCCCTTGAGTGTTTATAGATGTAGGTAGTAAAACAAAGAAGCTGAAATACAGTGCAAGAAGGGAATCACAGTGCTCCAAGACCACATTGCATAGGCAATCACCCTGTTGGAAGTGGTGATTTCTGAGTGAGAGCTGATGGATTCATGAGTTTGCTCTCTGGGTGTGGGAAGAGAGGTTGAGTAATGCCCCAGAAGAGATTTATGGGAAAGGCTAGAGGAGAGAAAAGTTCAGTAAGGCTTAGTGGGGTTGGGGTGCAGAGGGAGGAAATGTGAGACAGAAGGTTGAAGGAGTGGGCAGGGGCTGGATCACATAGAACCTGCCAGGAGAGCATGCGTAATTGTCATCCAAGCCAGAATACAGGAGAGAGAAAGGAGCACCATTAATCATTATGCCAACACAACGGGTCTAAATTGAGGCTGGCCATGACCAGCTGGTTATTCCACAAGCCTTGAAAGGAAATTTGGGGTTTTTAGGGAGAGTAGGCATAATTGGAGGGTTTTAAGTAGAGAAGTAAAATGACTAAATTTGACCTTGCATCTTTTCTATCAGTATGCTTTGAGGGGTTGAAGGGACCTTTAGTACATTTTAACTTCCTCAAGTATATATTTGATGCCTTTTGAATCCTTGTATTCTCAATGGAAATTATGGTCCCTCAAGAAATAGTTAAGGAAAAAAAAACACTGAATATTTTTAAAACTTATAACAGCCAAAAGTGTAAAGTATTTGAAAAATAAAGTTATTTATCATTTCTTTTCTTTCCCAATCATGTAAAAGTGATTTTTAGCAAATATTCTAAATAAAAGTGCCTGAAAAATAAAATAGTTTTTTCCAAAACAACATTTTAAAATGGATAAAGTTTTATTTCTTCAGCAATTTCTAGGGCCCTGCTATCCCAGAGTCAAATTTTGATAATGTTGTATAATATAAAGGAAAATATTTAAGATTGTTTCTTGATTTAAAAGATTTGAAAGAGAAGGGTAAAATATTTTAATACTCTTTATACTTTGTCTTCATTCATTTGAATATTCAACAAATAGATATGCAATGCCTGAAATGTGTTATGAGAACCTATAATAACATACTGATCTCCCTACACACAGGGCAAATAAGAGCTGAATCTCATAGAGCTTTGCTGGCAATGCTGTTGTTATGCTTTTATCCTAGGAGCAAAGAGAAGTCACTTTGGGGTTTTTAGAAGCGTATTTATAATACCCTCCAGTTCCATTCACGTCGTCGCAAGTGGCAAGATTTCATTCCTTTTGATGGCTGCATAATATTCCATTGTATATATATACCACATCTCCTTATGCTGAGCGAAATAAGTCAATCAGAGAAAGACATGTATCATATGACCTCACTGATATGAGGAATTCTT
>NC_138373.1:95285964-95355110 GCF_054177405.1 Leptonychotes weddellii
TAGCAGGACAGGAAAAATGAAGGAGGGGGGGAATCGGAGGGGGGACGAACCATGAGAGACTATGGACTCTGAGAAACAAACTGAATGTTCTAGAGGGGAGGGCGTGGGGGGATGGGTTAGCCTGGTGATGGGTATTAGGGAGGGCACATTCTGCATGGAGCACTGGGTGTTATATGCAAACAGTGAATCATGGAACACTACATCAAAAACTAATGATGTAATGTATGGAGATTAGCATAACATAATAAAAAATGTTTAAAAAAGTGTATTTATATCTACTTTTGAAAAACATCACTTTGGCTGCAATTTGGAGAACACATTGGTTGGGGTGGGGGGAAGAAGTGAATATAAGTAGATCATTTGAGAGGCACAGGCCAAGTGAGTAGCCGAGGCTGGGTTGAAGGTTGTGAAAAGAAGTAAGTGGATTCCAGAAATATTTAGGAGACAAAAGCAATGAAATATAGTGTAGATAGAATAGGAAAGTGGAGAGAGAAGAATTGGTCACAGGGGATTGTATGGTTTATTTAACTGGCCAAATGGTCGTGCCATTACCTGACTGAGGCAGATGACCGAGTTGGTAGAAAACTTCAGAAGATTGTTAAGAACTGTCAGAAAGGCCTTGAGACATCCAAGGGAATAGTCAAGTAGGTAGTTGATATGAAAGTCTGGAGACAGTGATGGTCTGGCAATATAAATGTGTAAGTCAGATGCAAAGAGGGGGTAACTAAAGCTTTGGGTGTGAATGACCTATGAGAGATTAGAGCTAAGAATTCCTTGGAATAGACTTAAGAGGGAGAAAAAAGAGTCCTCAGGAAACTTATTTAATGACCAGATGAAGGAGAAAGAGCCTTTGGAGACAAAGAAGAGATGGCCAGAGAAGAGGGAATAAAACCAGGGAAGTATGGTAATACATAATTTAGCAAGTGCTATGCCAGGAGATTGAGTTTTTCAGTTGTACTGCATTTATGTTTATTTTGAAATGATTTCACTATAACTGCAGTTGGAGACAGTATTCTCAAATGGAAAGCAATTGTGATTCATTTGCCCCTTTCTATGTACTCATTTCGTTTTTCTGTGAGTGGGACCCAGCTAGTAGAAAAACTGTAAGTAGCTTAGAAACTGCTAGGTTTATAAATTTAACAGTTATTTTAGAAGCTAACATTTATTCAGTGCTTATTATATGCCCATGATAAGTGCTTGAAATGCATTATTACTTTTTACATTTTTAAATTTACATTCAATTTAATTAACATACACTGTATTAGTTTCAGAGGTAGAATTTAGTGATGAAATACATTGTTATTTCATCCTTTCAACAAACTATAGGATAGGTGGTATTATTATCCTTTTTATAAATGAACAGAGTAACAGAGAACTTGAATAACTTGGGCACGACCCTACAGCAAGTGACGGAGCCTGGATTCAGGCACAGTGAGCTACTCCCTATACAATAATTGCTAACTGAGAGTCACTCCATCATCATGTGTCCTAATGTGAAGCTGGCAGAGATTATACCAGACAGCTGGTATTTTCTAAAACCCAAGTTCTTTGTATTGTGTTATAAATTATACCTGCTGTCTTGCTATTCCTTCTTCTAGTATTCAATGGGAAACATCTATATCCTGTTTAATTTTGGACCTTTTGGATTAATAGTATCTATAGCCTCAATGTTTTATTCTGGTGAATAGAGTGAAAGAAGGAGAGAAAAAAAACAAGGGAAAGAAAAAGGTAGGGTATGGGGAGTAGGGAAACCATATCTAGAAATGAAATGCCTTATTTTACATATAATTCAGAGTAAGGGTCCTGACAATAGAAATCCTCTTTGTATAGATAAGGAAGAGAAAAGATCCCTTTTCCACAATCAGATCATAACCTAAGGTGGGGAAAAACAAATTCTGTAATAAATATAATTTTTAAAACATAAAATATTTGATAAAAATATAAATACTATTAAGATTAAATAATGAAATATGAAACTACTTAATTTATTCATTCCACAAACATTTATTGAGTGCATACTATTTGCTTGGTCACTTTTCTAGTACTAGGGATGTAGCAAGTTTCCTGCTCTTGTGGATCTTATATTCTAATGGGAAAGATGGGCAATAAATAAGCAAACAGGGATATAGTACATCAGGTGGTGATATATGCCATAAGAAAGCAGGATAAGGAGGAAAGGAAACAGTGGAGATGCTGTCCAGTTACTGTTATCAGATGAAGGCCATGATGATGGTGTAAGAATACAGACTTAGTTTATTTTTTGGCTCCCGTGTTGGTAAAGACATTAACAAGTGATATATGGAGGGAGTACTGCAGTGAGCTCTCTCATTTACTGCAGGTTGAAGCATCAACTTTTAAAATAATTGTATGCATTTAAAAATTAACCCACAGGTAAATACACACATACAAGAGACTGGAAGCAAACACCAAAATGGTAACAGTGGCCATCACTGGCTGGTTTTTATTTTCATCTTTATATTTTAAGCATTTAAAAATAGCTCAACAGTGTATAATTCTATAATAAGAATAACATTTAAACATTGCTGTAGTATGCCTATTTAGAGAAAAGACAGGGTAGAAAGAGAAAGAAAGAAGAAAATAAAGGGAGAGAGGAGACAGACACAGTTAAAAATAGACATAAAATTTAAATACACAGAAATAATCTTCATATTAAGAAAAAGAGGTGCAGAGAGGGGGGGAGACATGTCTGTAAATCTGCCCACACAGTTCTCCATGTTATAGCCTTTAACATACAGCCACTGAAGATTATAATTCTGCATCCTAACAGGACAAACATAGAAATATCGGTACTGGAAAATTATTTGTGTTGGATGAAATTATTCTGAGGGTTGGCTCTGGTAATAGAATTAAAACAGGAAGTTAAACCTGGGCCAGACTCCTACTTTGGTTCTCTGTTGGTCTTTTTGGCAGATACTAATTACATATGTAGACAAAAACTTTAAGACACCACAGAGACAGCTTTTTATTTTGTCTTTTTATCTTTTTAAAAAATTTTTAATTTTATTTTTTATATTTTTATTAACATAATGTATTATTTGTTTCAGGGGTACAGGTCTGTGATTCATCAGTCTTATACAATTCACAGCACTCACTCACTCACAATTCACCATAGCACATACCCTCCCCAATGTCCATCACCCAGCCACCCCATCTCCCCACCCCAACTCTTAAAAGTATATTAAGAATTAAAAATTAAAATAAACATTAAAAAAGGAATATGTTGGCCAAACTGTTTCTTTTATACTGTTTAATTATTTCACAAATGAATTTAGTCTAGAGGTACTGTTTTGAGCTAATCAGCTTAGTTTTAGCTCTCTCTTTCGATAGCTTTATCAGTAACTATTTCACTTACTAGGATTATAAAGTCTATTTATTTTGCAAGCAAATCTACAGAAATCAAAGTGACAGTTATATATGTCTTTTTCATCTATATTTCTGATGAGATTCAGAGAAAACTGACCTTGAAGGAACAGCTTAGACTTGTATTAGGTCACTTTCTACTTTATTTCAGAATACTGCCAGTGAACTGGTTTGTTCAGAATATCTGAAGAGAATCTTTGAAATTTTTCTATATTTGATTATGAAAAAGAATCAAATGCATTTTCTAACAAAAAAATGAGAGCAATTAAATTTGCATTTTGAAAGTGAGATCTTTCAGGCAGCCTTTTTTTTTCTCTTTCTTTTTCTTTTTTTGGCCAACTCTTTGGATAATGTTATTAGAAGGGTTTGCTTGTGATGTTTTGTTTTGACTTATATTTTAGAGGAGGAACAATAGTATTAAACATACCATATTTTCTAGTAGAAATTTGGTATAATTTCCAGCATGAGAGCAGAGACAAGGAGTATGTGTTCATTTTGGTACAATTTATGTGAAAACTTTAGTCTTGATTCCCTTTAAACAAAGGCTATAAGAAGTGCCATATTCTGGGTGGTCTCTGATTAAACAAGCTAGTTCTATTGAGTTCAAGTGTCATAGTTTATTTTATTTTGAAAATAAGATAAACTCAAGCCTTAAAGAAATTCAGAATGTAACAGATAAGTTATGACTCCAATTATACACAAGTTCATGTAAGATTGTGTTTCTTTTATTGTATAACAGCATTATGTAGCCAATGTTATGTAATTACTAGTAATAAACACATTCCTTGACAATAAAAATCACTATCCCACTACATTATCAACAAATAGAGAGGAATAGTCAGCATATTAGTCCCATCAAAATTTAATTGAGAGCCTGTTATATCCACTATGAAGCTAGGCAAGGTGATGCCATTATATTTTTTAAAAAGTAAGCACAAATAATGTTACATGAACTTATGTACAATTGTCATAACTTGGTCTCCTATAGTCTGCATTTCCTTTGTTTTGCCCACAGTGAAACATTAGTATTTCTCACACTTTTCCACTGGAAATGCTTCTAATGACAAGAAATAATGAGCTTCTAACCCCAGGGTTCTGCCAATTTACTACAAAGTAACCCCTGCAATCAGGGGTATTTTTTTTAAAGCTTGTGGGTTTTTTTTTAATTAAACTCCATCATGATATATCTTTCCTTTTTAATTACAAAAGCAACATGTTTTTATTAAATAAAACTGATGATCCAGAAAGATAAACTGTTTATTTTGTTGCTTCATGAATTCCATGGCATATCCCAGTTTGAAAAGATAAAGAATTCTCTATCCTATAGACTCATTAGAGATGTACCAAACATGTAGGGGTTCGAGAATTCCTTAGAATTCCTCATATGAATTTATGTAGATTTTTATCATTAACTTTTGTTAGATTTTTGAAAAAAAAATGCATGTGGTGTACTTGAGAGGAATGTAAAAACAAGACTTAGTGAGGCAGTTACAACTTTCTTTAGAAAACACCTAATCTCATTCCATATGGTTTGTTGGAAACCTAATAACTTGTGACAAAGGAATTATGCCACATCAGAAGTCACAGGCTTAATCAAGATTCAGGAATTAAAGGAATCAGATCTTATTCTTCTACAAAAGCAGTCAAAGTAATTCTATTTCCTTTTTTATTGTTTTGGAATCTTCTCAATTTGACCAAACTCAACAATTTACAGGGAACTATAATATGAGAAAGAGAAACACACTCTTGCGTTAGCAGATCCATGGCAGAGAACATGTGAATGGAGAGAGCAATACTTACAGTGGCGAGCAAGGGTAATGGGGCAGAATGGTAAGGAAGGGGCAGACTTCAGTACTGAAGATGGAGCTAAGGGCTCCTCATTGAAACCTGGGTAGAAATCCTGTGATTGCAGTTTCTTCTTCCACCTTCATCCTCCCATTGTCTCATCCCATGATTCCATTTGCATTCCTTCAAGCATCTGGTTCCCTAAATTAATGTCTTCTCTGACATCAGGACTGGTGTAACTTTTTCTACTTCCCAGTGGCACTGATGACATAATACTGGAAGATGTAACAATTACTACAGCTCTTCTTGCTGAAGGACTGTTGCCCCACTCCATCCTGTGGCAGAGCCTGGAGATAAGCAGTCACCTATATGTGCACAAAGCCAAACTGTGTGTCACTTTCCCCAGCATATGCTAGATTATTTTAGTAAACAAAGCTCATTTTAGATTGATCCTAAGTGAAACTGGTAGAAGGTAAATATAGATCACTAAAGTAAGGTAAACTAAGCTGTCTGGGTTTTTAGAGTTAAATAAGACAAATCTTAAAGATTAATAAATGAAATCAATTTAGTTGCTATTTTTAGCCTGATTTTTGAAGCAGGGATAAAAAGCACAATGTATATATTAAAATTCCTAGCCACAAAGTGTATGCTATTTAGGTGAAATATGCACAGTGTTAGAAGATTAACTCAGGCTACAATGATAAATTACAAGGGACCATGGTTCTTTGTGTATATTGGGTAAAGAAAATCATGGAAGCGGCTAATTCATTCACTTTAATTACTCCTCAAAATTATTACTGATTCCTATAGTGACTCCAAAAAGCAAAAGGATTATGTGCGTGTTTGTGTATGTGTGTGTTTAAAAACAGTCATGTCACTCGTTTTTTGTTTTTTTGGAATGTACTGATATAGTCATCTTTATTGAATTATATCTTGTATTCATTTAAAGAAAATGAAAACAGAGTGCATCAACTAGGCAAAAGCAAAACGCTGATGGGGAAGAATTAGCAATCATACATTTTTATGCTTATATTAAATTTGAAAACTCAAAACATAAAAAAATAAAACTCTTCAAATTGTGCAACCAAATATTTACCATATGTAAATCCAAATCTTTAATATACATGAAGGAGACTCCTCCCTTTCCCCTGTATTGGTAATAGGTTGAATCAATCCATAAGCATGCTGTCACATGTGTGATTAAGGACTACCCCTGATGCCAAATTAAGCGTGGCCAAAGAAACTAACAACCCCTATACATCCTATACCTTTGACCTAGTATCCTAATCCTTTGAATTCTCAGAACTATTTAAAAACAGAGAATTATAGTTAAGAATATGTGCATACTTACAAATATCCCCCATTTAGAAGAAGGGAAAAAAGTCTTATTTAAATTCTATCATTTTTTTGCTATATAACTACTTAAGGCTGCAGGTACAATGAACACAGTAAGTTTTTTATATGATAATAAAATAATGAAAGGATTTTATTGGCAAGACTAATAGTGATATCTAATGGCAAAGAAGTTCAAGTGGCCATGGCCTTTACGAAAGTCAACCTCAAAGTGAGTGTATACAGTATACAAGATGATTATATTAATTGGCTTTATAAGCATCATGAGTAAAGTATTCCAGGAATACAACAGGAATTGAGACCAACCTTATATTAGTCATAGGTCTTGAAAATTTACGTATTGCCACTGAAATATATTCTTTTTGCCATTTTCTTACAATCTATGTAGTGGTTTGTAGTAGTTCAGAAGATCCATTAGAGGGCAATATAATATTGCTCTGGAGCTGAGAAAATGTCCTAGTGAAAGGAAATACAGAACAACTCTGCCTCTCTGTGTGTGCGTTTTGAAAATGGGCTTCTAAATAACAAAGTAAATGATTTTAGTTTTAGTCTTCCTTTGTTAGTATTTGATTTTTCTGAAACACAAACTTCAGCTGAATTTTAAGCTTTTTAAAAAGAATTTAGAGTTAGAGAATATTCTGAATTTGGATTTCTATCTGCATGTGTGTTTTTGATTTGATAGATACAAATAGGTAGTACAGTAAATGTCCTCAAGTTTTAAAAGGTCTTCTTACAATATAATAGAAAAAGTTCCTTAAAAATGAGTATAAAACTTGTTTGGAGTTTATAAATTCAGTGAATATATATCCCCGTATATCTCTCCATAGATATATGAAATTCTGTGCTTCCTTTTAAAGAACCTTGATTGTTTGTTTATGTTAAAGGACATGTATTTTACATATATGGCTTATAAAGAAAATTAAGTGTTGTACTCAGTCATCAACCTGTTACATTTGTAAGTTTGAGATAGTCTTCACGTAACATGCTAGTTTCCATAATTTATCTTTTAGTTTTACTTAATTGAAAAATATTAAGAATGACTATGTCATGAATATGATTTTACTTTAAAGTACTGTTCTGTGTGATATCAGGGCACTGGAGCTCAAATCCTGTCTTAAATCCCATGGATTAAAGTATATTGCAACAGGGGCGCCTGGGTGGCTCAGTTGGTTAAGCGACTGCCTTCGGCTCAGGTCATGATCCTGGAGTCCCAGGATCGAGTCCCGCATCGGGCTCCCTGCTCAGCGGGGAGCCTGCTTCTCCCTCTGACCCTCCCCCCTCTCATGTGCTCTCTCTCTCATTCTCTCTCAAATAAATAAATAAAATCTTTAAAAAAAAAAAAAAAAGTATATTGCAACAACAACAACAACAACAACAAAATTTAAAGAAAAACAACCGGGCATTAAAGAACTGTATTAGGACTTCCGTTTTCTTCTGAAACTATAATGAGTCAGTTCTAGATTGTTCCTCAGCACAGGGGTAGTTGCTGCCTGGATGAAGGATAAGCTTCAAAATGATACAGGGAGACGTTTCACAAAAAGGCTGGTGAGGGCCTGAACTTGGGTGAAGGATAGGAATTAATCAATTAGACTGACTCTCTTTGGAACATGGGCTAGACCCGTGCCCCTCAAACTCTTAGTCATATCCATATACTGCTTATACTGTTATTTACTTCAGTGGGTCACTTTTTAAACTTAAATCAGTGTATCGTAAATTACCATAAATTACCATAAATTGAGATGATAAGCCATAAATATCAGGGAACAATAAAAATAAAGGAAAATGCATTAAATTTAAAAAATGAAATTAAACGATAAAAATAAATCACAAGGGATCCAATATCTATACAGAAATGCATAGCTGAAAATAAATTATTCAATGCATAGATTTATTATTAGTCCATAATAAAGGGATTTGTTTGGGCCCAGTGCTACTTAGTTTGTGCCGTTAAGATGAGATTTTTAAATCAATAAGATAATTCCATTTTGTGTGTGTGTTGATATTTACTGGAAGCAAGAATCCCATTTCACATATGCACCTTGTTAGATATTATGAGCCAGTTTGCAATTTACACTTTTAATTATAGACGGTGAGAGGTTCTTTGAGCAGGAAGAAGCAGATATGAAGCAGGAAGCTAGATCTCAGGCTACTGTTTGACCTAGGTTAAGTGCCCACCTCAGGAAAAGGTATTTTGAGAAGACTCTGAAATTATACAGCTTCCCTTTCATTCTCCCTATTGCCTATACTCATTCTGTGCCCAAAGTAGAAAAGCCCCTGAATGGGGAAGTGCCTGGGGCTAACCTAGAACTCCTTTGTTCTCTGCATGGTCCAATACACAACAAATCCCAAAAATCTGCATGCTCCCATCACCTTCTGTCTGTGAATCCACCACAGCTAAGGCTGCTAGCCTAAGATCCAAGGAGAGAAATGTCCCCTCCAGCCTGCTTAGCAATCTCAGCAGGCAAATATTCATCCTTCTATCATCTGAAGATATTTTACTGGCATGCATGTTCAAATTTGGCAAACACAGAACTAGAGACCATGGGGAGTGTTGGAAAGTTGTGAGTCAGAGGGAAAGGGTGCAGAGTCCGATGCTGGAAGGGCAATGTCGGTGCTCCATGGTCCCCGTGACATCCCCACTTTCGGCATCTGGGCCACTCACAACCTTAGACCATTCAGAGCTTTTCATCAGCATCACCTGGGTACATATCCAGACATCTGTTTGTTTATTTGCTGGAAAAGAGAAGCATCTTGTTCAAAAATAGTAAAATGCTTTTTGGGAATGTATCCAAATCTTGTATCATTAATAAGTGGTGCTATATTTTCATAATAACATCAGTTAGTAGTTTAAGAGTTTTTAATATAATGCCACAAAGCCAAGTTTTCTTTGCAATTTATTCACAAGTTTTGTGTTACCTTTTTCCAGAATTTTATTAGTCTGTCCATCCATATAGTTAAAACAACCAGCCTGTCATTTCTGTGCATCAAAGCATTGTATGCTCACGGAACTCTTCAGCTTAGGTGCCAGACAAGCTGTTAATTAAAAATAATTCAGTGCTGGCCTATGAACTCTCTGAAACATACCTATCCAGCCTTTCCCTGTCATCTTAGGTAGGTAATGTAAAAACTGCTTATGACTTTCAGCATATAATGAAGCAGAAATATAGCTGTAGTGGGATTTGGATAAGGATGGCAAATACTTGGCACACATAACTTATTTGCCCCCTCCTGTGCCTACAGCAGACATTGCTAATTGATATTCCTATTGAACCTGATCAGAATCCATCTCTAGATAGCCATTACCAACCAGTTAGAGCAGGCATGTGTTGCTTGAGACCTCCATGCCATTTCTATATTTGGAGGGAGAGGAAAAAAAAAAAAAAGGCAAAAGCAAGGATATGGAACAGAAGAAACAGAAAGGAGAATCAGGGTTTCCCAGTGAATCGGAAGTTAGAAAAGTTCTTTCTATGTGCTGGTGATAAAAATTGGAGTTGAAACAAAGGGAAGGAAAAGGAATGAATGAGAAAGTTAATTCTGATAATCCCTTTCACCATAGAGAAAGAATCCTACACAGAGTAAGCCAGTTTCCATGGCTGCCCTTGCTACCCTGGTGACCTGGGGGAAGCTAAAAACCTGTACTCTTGATCGACTTTATTATGTTAATTTCAACAGATATTTGTTAAGTGATAATTATGCTTACTACACATATGTTTCTACTATTCGAGGTTCTATGGTAGATTCAAAAGCGAAGTTTTTAAAAATGTAGTTCCTATTGATGGGCAAGGCACCATGCCAAGTCATTAACATTTGTTACTTTATTTAACACCCCTGGACCAAAGCAATGCCCTGTCAACTTTACAGATAGGAGACTTGAAAGACATTAAACCGGCTGCCAAAAGTCAAACAGTTACCAAGTGAGGCCAGATCTTGCCCAAAAATTCTTTTCACATTGTGTTGCCTCACATGGCCAATGAGATCATTGTACTTGTGTTTTTACATATCTCTGGATTCACTGAAACAGCGAAAGAGCGGAGATAGCATGGTCTTTCCTCCTGTTCATACACATCATTTCCATGCCACACCGTACAAGCTTCCAAAGGCTAAAAGGTAAAGGAAAAAAAAAATCAATTACCTCTGCTTGACTGACTATTCTGGTCTCATTACTTATAGTCTTTAATTATTTCCAGGTTTGAAATTTTTTTTAAAGATTTTATTTATTCATTTGAGACACAGAGATACATAGAGAGAGAGGGAGAGAGAGCATGAGCAGGGGGAGAGGCAGGCTCCCCGTCAAGCCAGGAGCCCAATGTGGGCCTCGATCCCAGCAACCTGGGATCATGACCTGAGCTGAAGGCAGACACTTAACCATCTGAGCCACCCAGGTGCCTCCAGGTTTGAAATTTTTAACAGTGTTAAAATGTTAATAATAGTTGTTGAAATACAATGTTAAAATGTTAATATTAATCATTAATATTAAAATATTTTAATACTTTAATGATATTAATATTATTTTAGTGGAGCCACCCTTCCTTTGAAGAGGTTGAGGTATTTTTTTAAAAATTCAAATTGAGTTGGAGGAAGAACATTATAAATGAATCAATGAAGGATAAAAACATGGAAACCTGCTTGATTCAAACCTAGACATTCCACTTTGCACCCTGCCTTATAAATTATCAACTGGATAATACGATTCTGTATAGTCACCCTCAGTCATTAATTTTTCACTTAAAATGTATTGTCTGCTTCACCTAGCTGCTTGCCTTGAGCTTGGGGAGCACAAACAAGGATATTTGGGTTTAGCCTAGAGCAACTTAAAAAGAAATGAAATAAAACCTTCTCCACATCTCTGTGTAGTTAGTGGCCTTCAGCAGAGTTGGGTTATAATGGTTCTTAAGCTAAGAACAGTATTGCTGGTGTCCATGAAAATGGAAAGCAACTATAAAAATGATTGACACATTCTATAAAGTAGACTTTCATTGTCAATCATCTAAATATGATTCATTAATCATACTATAAGCATTTGACAGCTGACTGACAGTAACAAATTCTCCCCAGAGAAAGCTGTATAGAAACTTAAGAGCAGCTTATTAATGTTGATACTATTTAAGCTGGATGTTATGCATCCTACAGGAAGCAGATAGTTTCTTGCAACCCAACATAATTGATTCCAGCAGAACTTTTATTACCAGAGTGTGCATACACGACTTCTGATGCATTTCCAATCATGGAGGACTGATTGGTTTTATGAGAATCTGTTTTACAAGAGAAGAAAACAAAAAGAAGATAGAAAATACCTCTGATCTAAATTAAATTATTCAAAATACGCTTTTTCTAAAAAATGTGTTTTCTCTTTCCTTCAACAATTCAAGAGCCTTAATATTATCAAGCAGGTCATGTTAAGCTAGCGTCAGTTCCTCTGTGTGGCATCACAGTGTACCAGAGTTCAAGGCCTCACTTTCTCCCCAGCCAGTGGTCCTCTGCATCAGGACTATTGCTTCCAGAGGATTCCAAAGAAAGGTGCAAAGTCAAACCTTATTTAAGGCACAAGGTAGAAAGATTAAGTGTATAATGGTAAAGGATTGTTATGCATAAGCCCACGGGTTGTCCTTAAGGAAGACATCAGTCAACATTAGGTTTTGAACTACAGTAAGCGTTCTGACACACACACACACACACACACACACACACACACACACACACACACACACACACACACACACACTACATTGCTATAAAGTTTCTAGAACGTTAATTAAATGTCCTAAAGAGGCATTTTTTCCTCCTCCTTCTCCCGCCACCCCAATTCTCATTCTGGCTTTTTTGAGTAACTTCGGATGGGGCACTATTGTAAAATAGAAACAGTATCACACAGACCTGGATTTGAATTCAGGTTTCAAGTTTTACCCATTTAGTAGCTATGGATGAGTCAGTTATTCATCTCTAAAGTAGCGATAATTTATTTGCCCATCCCCAAGATTGTTATAAATTAAATGAGCTCATCGAAGTAACAGTGGTTAGTGCTCAGTTAACTTTGCTATTATCCAGGTTAACATTTGGACTGTAACTATTGTTTGTGCTAGCGCGTGTATCTTTAGAATTAGGTTTTCAATGCATATAACCTGGCCATAATTCAAGAAATTTATAAAACTTAGACTCAGTAAATTTTGCAGCTGGAAGGAGTTGTTAGAGATAATCTAATTCTCTAATTTTAAGGAGAAATAAATCACAAAAGCAGGTAAATGACATGCCTAATTAAAGGTTTGTTTCTTTAATTTTTTTGAAGGAATCGTACCCTAGAATTTTTGATTTTCTCAAAATTGCTGTGTGTTTTTAATGAAGATACAAGATTAGAATCTTTTCATTTGCTCCCATCTTACTATCATTGCAGCTTAAGAATTCATCATTCCGGGGCGCCTGGGTGGCTCAGTTGGTTAAGCGACTGCCTTCGGCTCAGGTCATGATCCTGGAGTCCCGGGGTCGAGTCCCCGCATCGGGCTCCCTGCTCAGCAGGGAGTCTGCTTCTCCCTCTGACCTTCCTCCCTCTCATGCTCTCTGTCTCTCATTCTCTCTCTCTCAAATAAATAAATAAAATCTTTAAAAAAAAAAAAGAATTCGTCATTCCAAACTAATTGATCAACCTCATAATGAATTTATTCACTCTTGTAGTAGCTATTTCTTGATATTTTATACCCTAATAGGATAGAACAGAGATACATCTAATGGGAAGAAGTGATACAGATTCCATGCAAAACTCATTAACTCTTTCATTCATTTGTTCAGTGAGTCAGAAATCTGAAAATACCTTACTAAGAGTATAAAAACTCAATATATGTGGTGGGGAAGTAAGATTTTGAATGGGAAAGGCTCTTTCCTAAAGTGTGTCTCATATCTATCTTTAGATTTAGTGACAACTTGGTATTTAAAAATAAGACAGTATAGCAAAATTGATCATTAAAATGTCAAAGCCTTGTTCATTATAGGTTAAAATTACTATTTTAGAAATCTGAAATATAAAGTTTTATAGCATCACATGTTTTTCAGGATTACAAATAACTCTCATTGGCTTAGAGAATTTGTTTTTATACCATTTTTTCTTCTTGTGTTTTATGTATAACTGATTAAATAAATTCCACCTTCCTCCACCCCCTACAACAAGCAGAAGGTAGAGACAGGATACATTAAATATCTTCCAGTTTATTGCTTTATGAATAGCTGATTCTCATTATACTTTGCTTCTTTTCCTTAGGTACAAAAAATGTGGGTCAAGTCCTATTTTCATGGCCTTATTAAATCACAACTACAGGTAGCATCTTTAAGTATCCATGGCATTGGTTTAGAGTTATTTTTCACATAAATGTGGGTTTTAAAAAACAACAACAACAGCACTCTTCCTTATATTTTTCATAATTGTTTTCTTCCAAAATTCAGATTTTTTAGCCTATTCTGTTTTAAACATTTTGCCGCTTGCCAATTAAAATGCTAGCCTCTTGGCCCTGACTTCCTTTCCCTTGTTCCCAGCAAGCATCTGTTTTTCCACATTCTTGTATAGTTTAACCCAAAATGCCAATCAGTGATGATTGATCACATTTTCAGACAACAGCCTGGACCCTGATTCTGCACTCCACATGCATTTGCCATTTTGATTAATGAACGTAAATCAGGGGTGACAATTCACATTTGCAAATGGATGGAAAGAATTATTAGAAATGCAGTGTGTTAGTAAGCTAAAGCTTCCCTTCATTCTATTACAATTGCATTGAAAACAAATGCATGCCCCTCAGAGAACCTTGTGGTTATCATCAGGGAATATCTGAAATATAGAAATAAAATACATGCTGCCCAGGCCTGTTTTCATTATTTTGATATAGTAAAAGATCTTGATATTTCAACACAGCATAAGCACCAAATGATCTTGAAACATCATTTCAAAGTCTACATAAACCTCTATTATACAGAAAGCCTCAAAGAGCCAGCTTCTTTCTCTACCAAATAATGAGTATGTAATTATTTTGCTATGAAAGAGTGTCAAGGAGACATATAAATTTGTTTTTCTTAATTCACATGAGCAATAAAAATCAAGGATTATTGAATATTCATTCAATGAATTATTTGCTTCTTTTTTCTCTGCCAAGATAAATTTTAAGAACACAAAATTCAAAATAAATAACCTTTTTTAAAGCCAAAATGCCAATGATACATGATGAATAAATTTGAAATTATCTGGTGAAAGTAGTTTGTTTTCTTTGGCTATGAAAATTTTGACCTAATAGGAACTTGCATATCTGGATCCTCACATAAAATATTCCTAAGTGGCTTACGTATAAAGTATGATTCACAGACCATATGTATTGATTCCAAGAGTGATCTCTTGACACATTAATTTTAAAGCATCATAATTATAATGGTCCATTCATTGTATTAAATGAGTATTAAATCTTTACAACTACTTAAAACTGTTTCTAAAGGGTCATAGATCTAATCACCTCACAAAATATATACCTACACCAACAGTTATCCCCATCTCTGCAAAAGGCAGAAGTTCTACAATATTCAGTAAGTATAACCTACACTTCTAGTTAAAAAAAAAAAAAAGTGTGTCTGTTTAAAGCACATGTAACCAGTACTACCAGAGAAATTTTTACAAATTCGTCACCATTTGGAAAGTTATTAAAGTATTTGCCATACTTGGATTAGGTTTCTATCTTAACATATTTACTTAGGAAATACTTTGTTTTCATTCTCCTTTGTGGCAGCCAAATTGTCCCTTGAAGGCATCTGGAATGGACACGGGAAGACTTGGTTAAATTGTTATACATGTGAGAGAACAGCAAAATAAGGTACTGTTGAGTATTAATCTGAATTTCCAGAAGTTACATTAAAGTTAAAGTCCTTCTATTCAAAACATGTAGGAGGAAATTAACTTCTGCAACAAATGAGCGTTATTGTCTTGGGAGTTCCTGAGAACCTCCCTCTCTTCGCATCTTGCTTAGACTCGTCTGGGCCCCATTTAGTAGTCTTTTCATGTTAAATTTATAATAATGAGCATGGAAAATTAACAAAGTGCTGAGTGTCCACTGGATTAATTTTATTCATGCAAAAATAAGTATTTTATGAGGCAATGTGTTAGGTACTGCAAATAGAAATATCAAAGAGCCTGAGTTTTTGCTTTCCAAGTATTCTTAATCTAGAGGGGAAATATTCATATCACGAAAATGAGTTGTAATCCAGCTGGTAAGTTTAACAATGGAAATATGCGTAGACAGAGTGCTAAAAAGAGAAAGAAGGATCAAACCTGGTAGGAAGGTGTCATTAAAGACATAACTAAACCCTGAAAATACAGTTCCCCTGACATAGAGAAGGAAGGGGTCTTGGGAGAGAAAAGAAATATTGAATTTAGAACTAAGCAAGAATGAAGCATTGTGGCATGATAGAGAATGGCAAGTAGTCCTAAGTGCATATGAAACCTAAGACATAAAACAGAGATGGAGGAAATAACAAAGCTTGAGTAAGGAGCTTGAGAGTTTAGATATTATTCTAAAAGTGACGCAGAAGCAGATAAATGAGGTATTTTCCCAAAGAAAAGTATATTTAATGAGAAGTAGTAATTTTAGAATTTTGGGGATACCAACAAAAAGGCAATATAAAATGTATTTTTGATAAAATATTTTGTCAGTTCCATCAGCAAAAAAAGTATGGTTGATTTTAAGACATCTCTTGTTGTAGGAGAAAACCACCAAATGAATGCAATTTATCATTAAATTTACCTTCACTGCGGCAGATGCCAAAGAACTAGTTCAGCAATTATGCCTTAATGTCATCCCATTATCATTTATCATTTTTTGTAATGCATCAAGACCTAAAGTGTAAGTCCATGAAGGCAAGCTTGGTCAGCAACCATAGAAATATGGGGTTCATTTTGCTTTCCTTCCTTTTGTTATAAAAGGGGTCTTGCCTTCTTATACATGGGATGTGACATTTAAGATAAGTTCATATAACCTTTTAAGTGAGTACATTATTTTTTTTTTCATTTTGAAGTAGGATAACTACATCACCAGTAAGTGGTAGAATAAATTGTAACCACATGTCAAAAAGTAGGTCATCCTAATGAGTGGGTAAAGCTGGTATTTTCCTTCAGGAAATACCGGGTTTATTTTTTCACAGAACAGTAATATATTTTATTAATAACTGCTCTGTGTATTGCATAGTTAAAATTATTGACTTTATAACTTCTTCAATGCCAAACATTATTTAAAATAATTCTTTAAAAATTAACTTGACATGACATCAAGGTACAATTTAAATTGAAATATGTAGATTTGATATCTATGAATGGAAAACATTTTAAGTGCTGAGCTCTTAACCTTGCTTCTCTGTTAGTGAATACTTTCTAGTTGAAAATAGAAAGAAAGAAAGAGTACCCTGAGTTAGTAAAAGGTCTATAATAGAGAATACAGCAGTCACCCCTTATCTAAGGGGATACACTCCAAGACCCCCAGTGGATGCCTGAAACTGAGGTTAGTACTGAATCCTATATAATTTGCTGTTTTTTCCTATGCATACATATCTATGATAAAATTTAGTTCATAAGTTAGATACAGTAAGAGATTAACGATAATACTGCTAAGAAAATAGAACAATTATGACAATATACTGTAATAAAAGTTTTGTGAATGTGGTCTCTCTCTCAAAATATTGTACTGCACTCTTCTTATGATAATGTGAAATGATAAAATGCCATATCATGAGATGAATTGGGGTGACATGGCATAGGAATTTTGACATAATGTTAGGCCACTGTTGACCTTCTTATATTATGTCTAGACTATGGTTGACAGCAGGTAACTGAACCCATGGAAAGCGAAACCATGGATAAGTGGGGACGACTATACTTTGGAAGCAAATATAATACCATAGACTCTCAGGGATATTAGAGGTCATCCTCTAAACAGCACCCCAAGTCTCTATCTGTGTCATCTCTCCCTGTGGGGTCCCTAGACCTCACTGAAGCACCTAAGTCAGTGATGGAGTGCAATACTCATAAGGCTGACTGCATCTTCTTCAGATGGCTTCTTCCGATTAGAAAATTCTTCCTTATATTACTCTAGATCTGTCTGCCTATAACCAGGATTCTCTGCCAGAGTTTGGCCTGCTGGGGCCATAGAGTATGAGCCCTTTAAATATCTGCAGACAGCTAAGGATGAGTTTCTTTCCCTTTTTACCAGATCACTACACTGACTGGCAACCAGGGCAATGTAGTAGACAAAAGTCTGAATTCAGCCAAATATGAGCGAAGTCTCTCACTGAATCATCGTAGACAGAAAAGTGTTGGCTGACAGCACAGTCCAGTAAATTCATAACTAGAGATTAATTAATGGGTGGCTGGTGTCAACCTGGAGAGTTGAAGTATCCACGTAGCTTGCATGCTGTATCGATCTGTCTTTAGACTAAGATGCTCAACGTTTGAATCCATGACTGAGCTGAGTACCTTGATCGATGTAGGATTAAATTGACTTTAGAGGCAGCTCTGAGAGGGAGGGTGGATATGCTTAAGGACACTTATACTAGAGAACTGCATGGCTCATGTTCTCATTTAAGTCTGATAAAAAGTCCATATTTCAGATAAGGTCTTTCTAATCACTTTACACAAATTAGCATTCTCCCCCATCATGAGAGTCCTCCTCCTTTATTTTCTCCATAATACTTATCATCACTTGGTATGTTATATATTTATCTTTACTGGAAGGATCCCTCCACTAGAATGTAAGCCCCAACTTTTTTTTTTTAGTTTAAATTGCCAAAAATTCAAACATTCAGCTCTTTCCCATTAAGTGGTTGAATGGCCAAGTCATTGACATGAGCTTTGCAGTAGATTGAACAATAAGCTTAGAAAAAGCAAGCTCATGGAGTGACCTGGTGGGGTGGCAGGAGATAGAGTCCCTCTGATACCCATCCTTACCCATTACATGCTAGGGTCTATGCTAGGTGGTTGGTGTTATTTTATTTATCTCCTCTAAAATTTTATGAGAATGTGCTGTAGACATTTAAAGAAAACAGAATCTGAGGGATTATTGTATCATATATAAGGCAATAGATATGTAATAAGTGAAGGATATAGGACTCAAACTCAGATATGGCTGGCCACAAGACTGGAGGAGAGCTTTTTGATACCTGACTATAAGGGTCACAGTGAATGTGTAAAGGGGGTTTTTTGAAAGAAAAAATGAAGCACAGTTGATCCTAAGAAAATCATTCAGGGAAAAGGTAAGGCTTGATATGAAGAATGAAGGTGATTCAGAGGGATGGGAGAATAGTGAAGATATGAGAATGCTTGTGAGCTTCGGAGTTGGGTAAAAGTCACAGGCATGGAGGAGGCTCCAGATTTATATATTTCTATCTTTGTAGATGTGGTTAACTAGCAGCAATTTTATGTTATTAAGAGGAAGGGTGAATGGTTTGATAAGCCTAGAGTATTCTCAGTGGGGATGATGATCAGCCCCAAAGGGGCAAAAATTGGTTCTTGGAGGGCAATCCCCCTCGCTTCCCAGATATTACAATAGTTCATGGCCCTCCAAAGGACCACAGTATATAAACAGACATGCAGTGTATCTGTGGTGCTAAAATTTCATGGGGAAGTGCAAAGGGGGAATTTTAATGGAAAAAAAAAAAGAAACACAGGCAATTCAAGAGAGTAAGAGAGTAGAAGCCATAAGAGAAAATAATTTATACAAAGGAAAAGCCAACTGGCTGTTCTACAGTGTCTTAAGAACTCCCGTGAGTATATTATAGTGGCTTAAGGAGTAGACTCTGTCCTTAGATAGATCTGGAGATTATTTTATGCCCACCATGTGCCATAGACACTTCTAAATGCTTCCTGTGTATTCATCGATTAAAGCCTTGCCATAAATTTATGAGAGGTTCTTTGAATAAAATTTGCCCAAGGTCAAATGTTATAGTGTTAGGGCCAGCATCACTATGAGCTCTATTTTCCTAATTGGGAGAATGGGGATAACAAGATAGTAATACCTATTTAGTGGGCTGATGTGAGAATTACGTGGGCTTATGTATGTAAAGCAGTGAGCACAATGCCAGGCAAGAATGTTAGCTATTCTGAATGACTCACTTGTGGTTCATACCCTACGTTTGCTTGGATAACCAGAGGCAGCAGGATTTGTCATTTTCAAGGACCCATTTCTACTTAGTTAATAACAATGCCTCACTATTGTTAGTGTGACAAATGTACCATACTCATGTAAGATGTGAACGATGGGGAAAACTGGATGTGGGTGTATGGGAAACTCTTTGTACTTGGTTCACAATTTGTTTCTAAATCTGTTCTAAAACAAAACTTATTTTTAAAAAGATTAATTCCTAGCAATGAGTTGAGTGTGTTCTTTAACTTGTAATTTAAAAAAAAATCAACTTCATAAATCCTGCTGAACAATGAAAATGTCCAAAAAAAAAAAAACACCCCAGTAAGAATGTACCGGGATTTTAAACATTCCATACATAAGCCAGCAGATGGCAGAGTATCCAAGCATCTGAATTTGGGCCTAAAACTCCGCTTCCCATCAAATGAAGCCTTTTTGTTTTTCATGGAGTTTGAGCTAATTTATAATGCTAAAAATATAAAATCCTGTCGCCTCTAAATACAGGGCTAGTGCTGAAAATAGAATGGGCAAGAGTGTGGGGCGGGTACTTTAGCTTGGAGACACTGCGGTAGTGAATCCCTGTTGAGGCAAGAGGCGGCTTTGATTCTGAGCGCTGTGAACTCAGGTGCTCATTCACAGTCCAGGTATGGTGTCCACAAACAGATGGCGAGCCTCCTTGTCCCAGTCTCTTCCTCGCCTTATGCTCACTATGGCGATTTCTCACCTGGTGCAGGGGGGTGGGACATCGACCCCCTAGACTAGGGTAGCGGGACTAATCAGTGCACTATCTCCAGCTGTGCCAACACTAATCCAGAGTTACTGATGGAAGGAAGGTGTAAACTCCAACTGAAATAAGGTTGGGGAATGGCTCTGGTTGCAACGACCGAGGAGACTGCCCTTTGGTGTGGAGCAAAAGCAGTGTTTTTTAGAGGAAATCAATTTCTCTTTGGTAGATTAACAGCCACGGATAGAATTCACACAGAGGTTCAGTATGGAGAAAGATGATTTTTTTTTCCTTATGTCTGGGAGAAAGGAAGATAATTTATGTGAGCATACGAAAGGTAATGTAGAATAAAAGGGATAGTTAGACATTTTAGTCCTCAGCGAAGAATTTAAGGCTAATGGCCTCCATCTCATCCAAAAGCCAATTATGCTAATGGCTCTCTTAGATGTAAAAGCTGTGGCCATAAGTCAGCACAGACCTTTGGCACTCAATGTGTTTGCATGGACACTTGGGTGATTCTTTTCCTCCCATTCCCTGGCTGTACTCAAAGTTAAATCATTTTTACCCTTTGATATATGCATGACCTGGAAGGTAACAGGACTGAATGCAGTGGAGGCTTTTTATAAGGCTATGATTGGATACGTTCTCCAAGCTGAGTCTTATGGTACATTCACAAGCCATAGAAGGAAAAACAGACACAAGATGCAGTGAGAAGAAAAGTTGTTATCCAGGATGATGTTTTTTCACCAAATGCAAGAGGACTTTTTAATTTCTTTTGTGCAGAAGGTTAATCGTTGAGATGGGTTAATGTACAGGCATTAGTTCATCTCAGCAGTCTGTTAAATGAACAGGTTTATTGACTTTACAAAAGGTTACTTTGTGTAACGATTACATTGAAAGAGCAGAACTCAATAGAGTGCAGAATAAAGCAGTATTTTCCCTTCTGCCCCTAAAACCCTGTGGTGGGCTGCTTACATTCATGCCTCTGATGAAATGTCAAAGCAGTCTCGTAGCTTCAGTCACTTCTGATGACAAAACAGCTCTTAATAGTCAAAATTCCCCCTTCACTCAGAGTTAACCCTTCTCCAGTAGTTCCCTTACAGCCGCTCTTCCTCAGCTGGCAGCGAGGGGATGGTGGGAAGACAGGAGCGTGCAACAGCTCACACCGAAGAGATTCTGTCCCAAACCGTCCCATTCCCTGGCTCCTCTGATTTCTGAAGATCTTCAAAGTACAGATTGAATTTAGGGTCTCAGTATTTGGGACACCTGGGTGGCTCAGTTGGTTAAGCGTCTGCCTTCAGCTCAGGTCATGATCCCAGAGTCCTCAGATAAGAGTCCTACATTGGGCTCCCTGCTCAACAGGAAGCCTGCTTCTCCCTCTCCCTCTGCCCCTCCCCCCTGCTCATGCTCTCTCTCGCTCTCAAATAAATAAATAAAATCTTAAAAAAGCGGTGGGGGAGGGGCTCATATTTGGTTTGGAACATCATCTTTGCAAGTCTTGCCTGGTGATCTAGCGATCACTCAGGTTGTGAGGGTAAAGACGCTTATCTCAGCCTTTGGGCCTTCAGCCAGAAATGGAGGAAAAGAAAACAAGTTCTATTTCAATATCCTGTCATATTAGTAACTCTGGAGGATTTCTAAGACATTAAAAATAAGACCATGTAATGTGAAAATAGCAACATTCTAAGCTTCTTGTTTAGTGAATCTCGAAGGCCAGTGGGAAGTCAGAGTCATAGGCAGGCTTGGGGACACACTGTTTCTCAAGTGTTTGGGCCGATTAAGTTTGGGAACCACTTCTCTTGTCACTCTTTAAGCAAGTCAAACATTTTGGCATACGTCATCTTATAAAAGAAGGATGAGCTGGAGAGACTCTTAGGGTTCCCTGCAGCTCCAAAATATTTAAGAATGACAAATCAAACAATAAAAAATAAAATAAAATTGGTGAAATATTATGCCTAGTTATCTTAGCTTTGATTGTATGCAAATGAAGGAGCCAGTTATTGAAACCTAAAAAGCTAAAACACCTTCGCACAATTTATGAACCTAAATAAGAAGTAGCTAATCTTCATCGTATAAAAAATGACGGCTGTGGTGGTTAAAGATAAGAGCTAATTCCCAGTAATAGGTGGGAGCAACTATTCTTGAGTTCATTAATTTCTATTTGGGTTTCTCTAGAGAAAGCTATTTTTTTTATTTAAGTCTCTATGTCCTCAGGTGAGAATATTAACTGAACCTGGGTCCAGTCTGTGTGAAGTGTGAATTTTTAAAACTGAAAATGTGGAAATCAAACACATTACCATTTACATGTGAACACTAATGCTTTTAATGGAGGAAAATGAGATTTGTTGAGACAAAGAAATAGAGTTGAAGATAATTATAATAGTATTCAGGATAGAGTATAAAGAGACTATAGTGATTAAAACTATGATGGTTAATAAAAGGGGACCTGCAAGACACATCCAGAGTTTTTTGTTTCTTTTTCTTTAGTTTAAAGACTTCCTTCATCACTCTGCAGAGCTATCCTATTTGGTAGAAAACAACAGCATAAAATCTGACTTGGGTTCTAGGGTAGATACTAAATGAGGATGTTGAGACTCAGAAGGTTCCCTTTCTCCTTTATAGGTACTTTTTCCTTTGGTGGGAGCTCACTGCAAACTTCAGCAGCCATGAGAGACTTGCCCCTCCCCACTCCAACCCCTTCAGAGATGCTCTCGTTCTCTTCCCCACACCCGGACCCTGAAACTTCCCCAGCTTATCTCTGCCCAGGTCTGCATGATAAAATGGGGCACAAATCAAAGATCTGTGAAATAGTGAATGCACATGGCTGTTCGAGAATCCCATTTCATTAAATGAAAGCAGGTTCTGTTTAAACAAAGTTTCTGGTTCTCTCACTGCCCTGGGAGGCACATGTGGCTGGATGTGTACATGGATGTGTCACCACCAGGAAGAATAAATACTCAGGTGCTCCCTGGAAGTCTCTGTTTCGGACGTCACTGTTGGCAGAAGATCCACAGGGCAGTGAGGGAGCACTGTGTGGAGATCACTGTGGCGGATGAGCCGGGGGACATGTGAGGAGATACCCCATATACACAAAGTGATGGCCATTTACGTTTTTAAACATATGGCATGTTGTTCCGTATCAATCATTTGATATTTTAGTCTTTATGTTATTTTTGTAGTCTATGTTATTTAGGTTTGGAAGTGTGTTTTTTTTTCTGGTGAGTAAATTTTCCTTACTTAGACATAAAAACACATCCCAGGTAGATGTTGTAGCCTTCCCATGCTGGCTAGCCTCTGCAGCATAGGTAGAAGTAGATCATTCTATTCAAACATCATTTAAATCATTTTATATGTATAAAATAGTATTTTAAACTCCAGAAAGGCCACTCGGAATAATAGACTAAATTAGACAAACCTGCATTCTAACCATGGCTCTGCTAGAGGCATGACCTAGAGCAGTCACTTGACTTAAGGGCTCAGATTTCTGATTTGTAAAAAGAAGTAGTTAAACTGATGAGCTCTAAGATCATTCTCAGCTCAAAATCATATCAGTTGGATTCTTGATGTCTAAAAGAAACTTGCCCTTATTAATAGTATCAATTACTCCAAATTAGCTTTTATTTATGACATTTAAACTATTCCTTCATACATGGAATAAAAAAAGGAAATTACTAAATTTACTTTGCAAAGATCCAAACACCAGTTGGCTGTTATGCAGCCTGACTAATGTGAAAATAAGTTGGAAAATGGAAAACTGCCAAGGAAGTCTGAGTTAATGGAAAATTGCTAGTCTTCTTCAAGGACCTTCCTCTCAGAACGTTTTAGAATTAAGCACCTCACCATCTAAGGCAAGAAAAGAAAGAGAAAGAAACCAAATAAAATAATAACAAACTCTAACAGGAACTCTCCTTCATACACTAGACTTCCTGTTCTTTACTTGAGGACCTACATTTCCTCCAGGAGCCTTACTATTTAGCATAGAAAGCACCTCCCCCCCGCCCCCGCTCAGTGAACCCTGGGTAGAAAATTACAAATATCACTTGAGGTTTTCCCCGAAGTTTTTCCCTTATTCAGCACTGACATTTCTGCAATTCCCTTCTAAACATTATGAGAGAAAGAAGTAGCTTTTTATTTGGAATGCTAGTTGTGACTTAGGATTATTGGAGAAGCCCCTTTGTTTGGTTTTTATTGAAGCGTGTCGACAGCTGTCAGCAATAATACTTGCTCCGCCTGCTGCAATGTGATATATTGATATGTATACAACAATATGTTATAAATTGAAATAAAATATGCATTTTTTCATAATTTATCAGCATTATGATGGCACAAAAAAGGCAGTCTTATGAATAATACAGAGCTCTTCAGCGGGCATTATGTACTGTACGTAATAAACGAAGCCTCTCCCCTGGACTGCCAGGAGAGTTGTAAAGCAGAATGCATTACTTCAGCCCTGTGATAATAAATCATTTTGGTATGTCAGTAGGCTCTGGCTAACTTTTACTCCTGAGGTCTGAAAGAATAGTGTGCCATACGGCTCTGGATGGTTTCTGAAGTGTTTAGACTGGCCCTGAGTCTCCTGGGTCATGTTTTGAGTGAGCGATATGGGTAGATAACAAGTGGCAGTATTTCTCAGGTATCAATACTGGGATGCCTCCTGTTGTTTTATGGCCTAGAGTGGCTGGTTTCGTCCTAATTGGAACTGTAGTTCTTCTTTGTGTCTCTATTTGCAATATGGTGCCGTGTTTCTTTAAAAAATATACAAATTGCTCTGTAATACTATGCACCTGCTCTAAGTGATGCCACCCTGCCTCTCCGTTATCTTTTCGTGGATAAGAAATCAATAAGTCCTTTCCGTTCTTATTTATCCTCTTAAGTATAGCCACCCTTATAGGAACTGTTTTTCTTAGAGCTGTGATGGCCATTAGTTAGTTCATCATTACTTTGTGTGTTTTGAAAGATAACAGCACAGCCTCGTTGGTAGCAGACCTCAACTGATTGTATATGATTGAAAGCATCATCTTTATATAAACTTTGTTAGCATCTCAAGCCCTGTGTGTGTGTTAATTTTTCCTAGAGTAGAGTAGCAGTTGGGGTAATGGTTGTTGTATATGTAGAAAAGGTATAATTTAAAATCACTCTTTTGGCTTAGAATA
This sequence comes from Leptonychotes weddellii, assembly GCF_054177405.1. NCBI lineage: Eukaryota > Metazoa > Chordata > Mammalia > Carnivora > Phocidae > Leptonychotes > Leptonychotes weddellii. The sequence continues at coordinate 95,311,509 of NC_138373.1, forward strand.
CCTGCCTTTTTTAAAGCATGTCACAGTTTTCTCATATGGTAACAAAAATCTGAAAAAATTCGTAAGAAACACTGGATGGATATCAACAGCTCTTCTGAAGGAGGGGAACCATACATAGCATTTTATCATTATTTTCTGATGTTCTAACTGTGTAAACTAATTATGAAAAGTACATTAGCTCTTTTTGATGTGTAAGACTGCTTACCAAGCCTCTGCTGTCTTTGAACATTGAGTTCATGCTGATCCATGAACAGTTAAGAAAACAGTGATCTGAAGCATCCACACAGTACCTACCATTTACTGCAGGGTAATAGCATGGTTGATAACTTAGGCTCATTTTGAACATTCAAACTAATTAGAGTCATGAAACGATAATAGTAGTGTGTTTTAATCCACTGGTATATTACCCATTGTGGAGGGGCGGGCATGCTTTTCATACAAAAGATACTGAATGAGTCCTGAAGAATATTTGGATTGAAACAGGTGGGAAATAACAGTTCAGGCCCACTGCTCCTTCAGGTCCCTGAAATATAAATGCAGAGACTTTTAGCAACTGCACACCAGCCGAGCTGCATAAGGATGGCCAATTTCTAAGAAAACCAGAATTTGGGCGCCTGGGTGGCTCAGTTGGTTAAGCGACTGCCTTTGGCTCAGGTCATGATCCTGGAGTCCCAGGATCGAGTCCCGCATTGGGCTCCCCGCTTGGCAGGGAGTCTGCTTCTCCCTCTGACCCTCCCCGCTCTCCTGCTCTCTCTCTCTCATTCTCTCTCTCAAATAAATAAATAAAATCTTTAAAAAAAAAAAAAGAAAACCAGAATTTATGTAATACAAGGACTTTTAGAACATATCAACTCAACTTCATTTGGAAGCAAATATGTAACTGGTACAGCTCACAAAGCACGGCGTGGCTCTTTCGCATTTCAAATGGCTTGTGTGGCCTCCGTTCTGCACCAGCAGGTCCCCAAAACTGGATCCCACAGAAGATTGCTGCAGTCCAATATAGGGATTAGGAAAGCATGGAACACTGTGGTGACAGCAATTTTGAAGACAGATGTCTTCTATCTATAACCAGATTGGAGATAGTGAAGAAAATAGCTGTGCAAGTTGTTTCCATCAACTTACCCCTTCCCTTTGCTTATGAGTGTACCCTAGAGAAGAGGAATTCTGACTGCATTATGGAAGCTGGGTTTCCCGTGATTGTTATAAAGTAGTTGGAAATTTTGACGCCAAAGAGGGCATGCCTTCAAATAGTAAGCCTAAGAGTATCTACTTAGTTGTGAAAAGCCACTGTGATGCATAGTAAATGCTGATGATGGGCCTTTCCTTTGGATTCATATGTAGCTGGAGATTTATTTGATGTTTGAGATCCACTGTGCTTTGGAATAAAATCCTCTTAGCATCCCTACCTTAAGCTCAGAGGAAAGATGATTTCAGTGCTGTGGTTGACTAGCACGCATTGCTTCTACTTATGAGAGATTTTTTTTTTAAATAAAATTTCAAAGAAAAATATCAAATATGCCTTAATAAGGAATTTGATACATCATTGGAGGGAGGCTTTTCTTAAAATGCTTTTATTCAAAGACATCTTTTGTTTGGAAAATAGAAGTTCTGAAGCCGGTTACTCTATTTAACGATACTTTAAAAGTAAAAAGGTCACTGATTTATCACATTTTTCTATGAAATTCCTTTTTTGCCATCTTATTTAGGAAAATGTAAAAGAAACAGAAAATTACTTCACATATATATGAAAAAATCATCCTTAGGAAAAAAGCATATATTTCATACACATGTGTTCTAGAGTGTACATACATTTTGGCTTTATATGCAAGCGCTTTAACCTGGGGAAAGATCTAGAAAAATGCAAAATCCAGTATTGGTATTACTTAGTGAACTTTCATAGAATAATAATTCTGAAATGGATCAGGACTAAGTCTATGAGGGATAATTTAATATATTTACCCTAATCCCAGAAAAATAGGCAGTCAGAATCTTTCAAATATAGAATAACCTGTCATTTCTCACAGTCTTATCAGGAATTCCTTTTCCTGGGTCTAGCAAGCATATTTCTGCTTATGCTTTCAGACTTTCCTCCATTTCTAAAAATTTATAATTTTCTAATTCTAAATAATTTGATTCACTTAAGTATTTTTCAAATTCTTTATTTCTCTCTAAATTGAATAAAGCACAAATTTAAATGACAGAATAAAAGGCTTTTTTAAGAAATGGGGTAGATTGTGCTTGTTTCCAAAGTTGCTCTTATTTCCTTAACATTGAGTAATGTAAATTCTGAGATAGAATTTATAAAATATTTCCAAGATACCCAAGGAGAGTTAAGATGGTGGAGTAGGAGGAGGACCCTAGGCTCGCCTCATCCCTTGAACACAGCTAGATAAATATCAAATCGTTCTGAACACTCAATAAGTCAATCTGAGAATGGAGAGAACAAACTGCACAACTAGAGGGAGAGAAGAGGCCACATCATAGAAGGTAGGTGGTATGGAGACGTGATTTAGGGGAGAAAAGAATCGCAGGTGCAGCTGAGGGAAGGAAACCCTGATCACAGAGAGAGGAGAGAGAGACAGAGACAGAGAGGGAGGGAAAAAGGGAGGGGGAGAGAGAGAGAACAGTGCACAGGAGATCACCAAAGGAAAACACTTCCCCAAAACCATTGACTGGGAATACGAGAGGGGCTGATTATCATGAGTTTTTATAACCAACAGAGCTCAAAGACTGAAGTTTTAGAAGTCTGTGCCATGGCTGGTGTTGAGCCCAGTAAGCACAGCAGTGCTGCTGTGGATAAGGAGGGCAGAGGCCCAGGAACAGACAGTGTAATCTGAGGATCCCCTGGGATGCACTAGGAGAGACTTTTCCCCCTTCTTGGAGTGCATCCGGGAGAGGAGGCATTGCCTCTTCGGGGACAAAAGAGCCAGCGGGCGTTATTGCTCTGCCCCATTCCGTAGCACAGGGGCAGAGACACCTGATGAGGGTGGCTAACCTGGACACCAGCTTTTTGTTGTGCTTTACTCTAAACCCCAAGCTCCTGTGCATTGGTGTGACTGCCCTTCTGGACCAAACGGGCAACAACCCCAGTATAGTGAAACCCTCCCCCAGAGGACCAGCAGGGGTCCATGTAGTGCCGGATCCCTAAAGTTTGGAGTTTTGAAACTCAGTGGGTGTGCTGAGATAAAACACAGGTATACTGTGCTGCTGGGTAGGCAAATGGCCCAGACGCAGGATGAAGTCAGGGATCTGAGGGACACCTGGGACACATGAGGATAGATTGTTTGCTCTTCTGTGAGGGCTTCCTGGACAGCATTTGGCACAAACTCCCCTCTCCAGGGATGAGGGAGAGAGCTGGCACCATTTTTCTGCACCATCCATCAGTGCAGATGGACTTCAGTGAGCAGCACAACACCCACAGCAGAGGCCTGAGCCACATACACCAAGCCCCACTCCCTGTGCTCTGAAGGTGCTTCTTTACTAGGGCAAGTGTGCCTGAGAGTCAGAGCAGTAGTGGGTGCCTCGTCCAGAAGACCAGTGCAAACTCCCCACACACACCAAGTCTACTGACCATAGAGTGCTGCAAAGCTTCAGCTCTAGTGGAAATAGCATCAGGTCTCTCTTAACAAGCAGACCAGAGCACACCTAGTTAAACTCCACACTTTGGACAAGGTCCAAACACTCCCCACTGTAGGCATGGAGAAACTTTGCAGAGGACTGACCTGAGGGAAAGAGCAGCCAAAACACAGCAGCAGAGTACACACAACATACACCAGAAACACTTCCTAAAGCATCAGGCACTGGACGGTATAAGACCTCTTCTTAATAAAGCCATTACTCTCAGGAGCAGGAAACATAACAGGCTTTCCTAACACAGAAAAGAAGACAGAGACCTAGACAAAATGCCAAGACAAAGGAATTCATCCTAAAAGAAAGGTCACGGCCAGGGATCTATTTAAAACAGATATAATTAATATGACTGACCCAGAATTTAAAACAACAATCTTAAGGATACTAGCTGGGCTTGAGAAAAGCATAGAAGACACCAGGGAGTCTCTTACCACAGAGATAAAAGACCGAAAAACTAGTCAGGCCAAAATAAAAAATGCTAGAGCGGAGATGCGAAACCAACTGGATGTAATGACCATAACGATGGAAGAAGCAGAGGAACAAATAAGTGATATAGAAGATAAAATTATGGAAAAGAATGAAGCTGAAAATGAGAGGGAAGGAAAAATATTGGATCATGAAGGTAGACTCAGGGAACTCAGCTACTCCATAAAGCATAATAACATTCTTTTCATAGGAGTTCCAGAAGAAGAAGAGAGGGGAAAAGGAAGAGAAGGTTTATTTGAGCAAATTAGAGCTGAAAACTTCCCTAATCTGGGGAAGGAAACAGACGTCTAAATCCAGGAGGCACAGAGAACTCCCATCAAAATCAACAAAAGCAGGCTAACACCAAGATATATCGTAAAATTTGCAAAATACAGAGAGAAGGAAAAAATCCTAAATGCAGCAACAGAAAAGAAATCCCTAACTTACAAGGGAAGACAAATAAGGTTAGCAGCAGATCTATGCACAGAAATTTGACAGGCCAGAGGAAGGTGGTATGATATATTCAACATGTTGAATGGGAAAAATATGCAGCCAAAAATACTTTATCCAGCAAGGCTGTCATTCAGAATAGGAGAGAGAGAGTTTCCAAAACAAAAACTAAAGGAGTTCATGACTACTAAACCAGCCTTGCAAGAAATATTAAAGAGGACTCTTTGGGAAAGAAAGGCCAAAAGTGACAAACACTAGAAAGGAACAGAGGAAATCTCCAGAAACAACGACTTTACAGGTAATACAATGGCACTAAATTCACATCTATCAATAATCACTCTGAATATAGATTAAATGCTCCAATCAAAAGACATAGGGTATCAGAATGGATAAAAAAAATAAGACCCATCTATATGCTGCTTAGAAGAGGCTCATTTTAGACCTAAAAACACCTGCATATTCAAAGTGAGGAGATGGAGAACAATTTATCATGCTAATGGACAGGAAAAGAAAGCTGGAATAACCATACTTTTATCATACAAACTAGATTTTAAACCAAAGACTGTAATAAGAGATGAAGAAGGACACTACATCATAATAAAGTGGTCTATCCAACAAGAAGGTCTAACAACTGTAAATATTTATTCCCCCAACTTGGGAGCACCCAAGTATATAAAACTATTAATAATAAACATTAAAAAGCTCATTGATAACAATACAATATTAGTAGAACTTTAACACTCCACTCACAGCAATGGACAGATCATCTAAGCAGAAAATCAACAAGGAAACAACAGCTTTGAATGACACACTGGACCAGATGGACTTAACAGATATATGCAGAATATTTCATCCTAAAACAGCAGAACACACATTCTTTTCAAGTGCACATGTAACATTCTCCAGAATAGATCATATACTAGGTCACAACTCAGACCTCAACAAATACAAAATGATTGAGATCATACCATGCATATTTTCTGACCACAATGCTATGAAACTTGAAGTCAACCACAAGAAAAAGTTTGAAAAGACGACAAATACATGGAGGTTAAAGAACATCCTACTGGGGCACCTGAGTGGCTCAGTCATTAAGCATCTGCCTTCGGCTCAGGTCATGATCCCAGGGTGCTGGGATCAAGCCCCACGTCAGGCTCCCTGCTCAGCGAGAAGCCTGCTTCTCCCTCTCCCACGCCTCCTGCTTGTGTTCCCTCTCTCGCTGTCTCTCTCTCTCTGTCAAATAAATAAATAAAATCTTTAAAAAAAAAAAACATCCTACTAAAGAATGAATGGGTTAACCAAGAAATTAAAGAAAAAATTTTAGATTTTCTTTTTATTTATTTGACAGAGAGAGAGATAGCGAGAGCAGGAACACAAGCAGGGGGAGTGGGAGAGGGAGAAGTAGGCTTCCCACCAAGCAGGGAGCCTGATGTGGGACTCGATCCCAGGACCCTGGGATCATGACCTGAGCCGAAGCCAGATGTTTAACAACTGAGCCTCCCAGGCGCCCTAAAGAAAAAATTTTTAAAAAATAGTTGGAAACAAATGAAAATGAAAACATGACAGTCCAAAATGTTTGGGATGCAGCAAAAGCAGTCCTAAGAAGGAAGTATATAGCAAAACAAACCTACCTCAAGAAGCAAAAAAAAATCTCAAATATGCAACCTAACCTTACACTTAAAGGAGCTAAATAAAGAACAACAAATGAGGCCTACAGCCTGCAGAAGAATGGAAATAATAAAGATTAGAGCAGAAATAAGTGATATAGAAACAACAACAACAACAAAAACAGATCAATGAAACTAGGAGCTTATGGAGCTGATACTTTGAAGGAATTAATAAACTTGCTAAACCCCTAAACAGACTTATCAAAAAGAAAAAAGAAAGGACCCAAATAAATAAAATCATAAATGAGAGAGGAGAGATCACAACCAACACCACAGAAATAAAATTATAAGAGAATATTGTGAAACATTAGATGCCAACAAATTGGGCAATCTGGAAGAAATGGATAAACTCCTAGGAGCATATATACCGCTAAAACTGAAACAGGAAGAAACAGAAAATTCGAACAGACCTATAACCAAAAAAATCAAATCAGTAATCAAAAATCTCCGAACAAACAAAAGTCCAGGGCCAGATGGTTTCCCAGGGGATTTCTGCCAAACATTTAAAGAAGACTTAATATCATTGGACACATGTACCCCAATGTTTATAGAAGCAATGTCCACAATAGCCAAACTATGGAAAAAGCCTAGGTGTCCATCAACAGATGAATGGATAAAGAAGATGTGGTGTATATACACAATGGAATATTATGCAGTCATCAAAAAATTGAAATCTTGCCATATGCAAAGATGTGGATGGAACTAGAGGGTATTATGCTAAACGAAATAAGTCAATCAGAGAAAGACAAGTATTATATGATCTCACTGATATGGGGAATTTGAGAAACAAGACAGAGGATCATAGGGGACAGGAGGGAAAAATGAAATAAGACGAAACCAGAGAGGGAGACAAACCATAAGAGACTCTTAATCTCAGGAAACAAACTGAGGGTTGCTGAAGTGGGAGGGGGGTGGGAGGGACGGGGTGGCTAGGTGATAGACATTGGGTAGGGTATATACTATGGTGAGAGCTGTGAATTGTGTAAGACTGATGAATCACAGAGCTGTACCCCTGAAATAAAGAATATATTACATGTTAATAAAAAAAGAAATCTGAATAAAAAAATAAAAATAAAAATTGTAAAACAAGAAAAAAAAAAGACTTAATATCTATTCTTTTCAAACTGTTCCAGAAAATAAAATGGAAGAAAAACTTCCAACCCCATTCTATGAGTTAGCATTACCTCAATTCCAAAACCAAAGACCCCACTGAAAAGGAGAATTATAGGCCAATATCCCCAATGAACATGGATGCAAAAATTCTCAACAAAATACTAGCAAATCTAATCCAACAGTACATTAAAAGAATCATTCACCAAGAGCAAGTGGGATTTATTCCTGGACTTCAAGGGTGGTTCAGTATTTGCAAATCAATCAACATGATACACCGCATTAGTAAAAGAAAGTATAAGAACCATGTGATCCTCTCAATAGATGCAGAAAAAGCATTTGACAAAGTACAGCATCTATTCTTGAAAAAACCCTCAACAAAGCAGGGATAAAGGGAACATACCTCAACATCATAAAGGCCATATAATCATAATACCATCTTCAATGGAGAAAAACTGGGAGCTTTTCCTCTACAGTCAGGAATAAGACAGGGATGTTCACTCTCACCATTGTTATTTAACATAGTACTGGAAGTCCTAGCCTCAGCAATCAGACAACAAAAAGAAATAGAAGGCATCCAAATTGGCAAGAAAGAAGTCAAACTTCCACTATTCACAGACAACATGATACTCTATGTAGGAAACCTGAAAGACTCCACCAAAAAATTGCTAGAACTGATACATGAATTCAGTAAAGTCACAGGACACAAAATCAACATACAGAAATCTGTTGCGTTTCTATACAACAATAATGAAGCAGCAGAAAGAGAAGTCAAGGAATCAATCCCATTTACAATTGCACCAAAACCCATAAGATACCTAGGAATAAACCTAACCAATGAGGTAAAAGATCTGTACTCTGAAAACTATAAAACACTGATAAAAGAAATTGAAGATGACACAAAGAAATGGAAAAACATTCCATGCTCATGGATTGGAAGAACAATATTGTTAAAATGTTCATAATACCCAAAGCAATCTATACATTGAATGCAATCCCTACCATCAGTGTTTTTCACAGAGCTAGAACAAACAATTGTAAAATTCATGGAACCACAAAAGACCCCAAATAGCCAAAGGAATGTTGAAAAAGAAAAGCAAAGCTAGTGACATCACAATGCCAGACTTCAGCTCTGTTACAAAGCTGTAATCATCGGGGCGCCTGGGTGGCTCAGTCATTAAGCGTCTGCCTTCAGCTCAGGTCATGATCCCAGGGTCCTGGGATCGAGCCCCACATCGGGCTCCCTGCTCCGCGGGAAGCCTGCTTCTACCTCTCCCACTCCCCCTGCTTGTGTTTCCTCTCTCGCTGTGTCTCTCTCTGTCAAATAAATAAAATCTTTAAAAAAACAAAACAAAACAACAACAACAAAAAAACAAAGCTGTAATCATCAAGACAGTATGGTCCTGGCACAAAAACAGACACATAGATCAATGGAACAGAATAGAGAACCCAGAAATGGACCCACATCTATACGGTCAAATAATCTTTGACAAAGCAGGAAAGAATATCCAATGAAAAAAAGTCTCTTCAACAAAAGGTGTTGGGAAAACTGGACAGCAATGTGCAGAAGAATGAAATAGGATGACTTCACACCATACACAAAAATAAATTCAAAATGAATGAAAGACCTAAATGCGAAACAGGAATCCATCAAAATCCTAGAGGAGAGAGAACACAGGCAGCAACCTCTGTGACATTGGCCATAGCAACTTCTTACTAGACACATCTCCTGAGGCAAGGGAAAGGACTTTGGAGAAGAGTGTGGCACATTAAGTGTGCATTTTAGCAGGGTTCGGCAATCATGGAAAATACATCCCAGAGTTGTACATTAGGCCAATGTGAGAAATGTTTTAGGCTCTGTATTTGACAAGATCGGCTAAGGGTTGAAATAAACAACCTCCATTTCTCTGGGACTTACCCCAGTAAATGTATATTTCTTATTCATGAAAAGTCCTATGGGAGTGATCCTGGTCAGGCAGCTCCCCTGCTTGTCTCTTTTCTGAGATATGGATCAGAACTCTGAGGCCCTTGCATTTTGTGGCTCCACTGCCGTCTTGAAGTCCCTTGCTTCCAGCTGCTCAGCCAGAGTGGAACGGAGGTGAGTGGGAGATGGGAGAGGCAGCAAAGAATGGAAGTTCACTCCATTTTATGGCCAGGACTGAAAAAAGCATTCATGACCTTCATCCACTTCTATCAGCCAGAAGTTAGTAATGAGGTCCCACCTGGATGCAAACTATTCTGGGAAATGTATTCTTCTCGGCACTGTCAAAGAAAACAATTTGGTTGGGGCACACGCATTACTGTATCTGCCACAGTCTCTGTAAAGTTTAACCACCTTCACTCAAGTGACTGGGCTATTGTTCTTTCCCCATTCCCATCTACAACTTCTCCCCTTCCATCTGTGCTTCTGCTTTAAGGAAGTCAGGAGCTGTCACCCTAGATGTCTATAAAGCCAGGGGCCATTCCCCCTCTCTCGGCCATTTAGAATAAACGTTGTGGCAAGGTGCCATCCTTTTGGGGGATTTCCTTAGAATCTTAACTGTTCCCCTCCTGTTTGAAAAAGTAAACTCACCATTAATGCATATCCCTTGTATGCTGTACTCCAAATAGTGGCAGAAATAACTCATTCTGGCAAAAGGAAATCACCCTGGAAATTACCAGAAGATGTGACATGGATTATTTAGTGTAATGGCTGAAGGTGTTTTCAGTAAAATGCAGTGTATGCTGTGTTCCCTGATCCCATTTGTCCTCTTAAAATTAATTTCTGTAGTGTTTCACAGTTACCTGTTTAATTATTCATTCTGGATGTCATGGAGAATGATACAGTACTGCAAAATAAAGCCAATAACACAAGTTTCTAATGCTAAATATCGAAGCCGGAAAATATGACCATTACAAATAAGCAAGGATCTGTCTTCCCTTTTCATAAGTATTCTACAAAGACATGCCATGCAATAAACAATGGTGTTGCTTGGATTAATTTGAAGATGTTTGCATAAATATGCTGAGTTTTATAGTTCTCTTTCCCACTACGGTTTGTTTGTATTACAAGAATATGTGTTTCCCAGGCAAAGTAGTCACCTTAATCTTTCATACCATTGAAACTCCTAACGTCTCTTTGCAGTGTAGTGCTATGTGAGAGGCATGAGCTTCTGGAATCAGACAAACCTGAGTGCGAGTCCTGGGTTTATCACATTTGATGTTCAGACTACTTATTCAGATAGCTTCTCATTTGTAAAATATACCTCACAAAGTTTTTGTGTACATTAAACTGAACGATATCACACAGAACCTTAATTTAGCATGCTGACTTGCTTCTCTCTTAAAAAAATGATTAATTTCTACTAATAATTTTACTTGAATTATAAATAACAAGATTAATTTCTGGGATGCCTGGGTGGCTCAGTTGGTTAAGGGTCTGCCTTTGGCTCAGGTCATGATCCCAGTGTCTGGGGATCGAGTCCCACATTGGGTTCCTTGTTCAGTGGGGAGCCTGCTTTTCCCTCTGCCTGCCGCTCCCCCTGCTTGTGTGCGTGCTCTCTCTCCCTCTCTCTCTCTGACAAATAAATAAATAAAATCTTTAAAAAAAAAACAAGATTGATTTCAAAGGATAAAAATATAAGTAAGAACAGTGTGAGAATTACTATTTTATGAAGATTACTAAATGATATGAAGGAATTAATTCATGGTAAATATTTAACATTTAAAATTATTTTATTTAGGGGTGCCTAGTGGCTTAGTTGGTTAAGTGTCTGACTTGATTTCAGCTCATGTCATGATCTCCGGGTCATGAAATTGGACCCTGTGTCAGGCTCCACGCTCAGTGTGAAGTCGGTTTGTCCCTCTCCCTCTGCTCTTTCCCCCACTTGCGCTCTCTTTCTCTCTCTAAAATAAATAAATATTTTTAAAATTATTTTATTTAACTAAATTTCTTTAGAAATACTCCAAACTTGATTAACTGAAATATTATCTCCTTTTAAAGCTAAACTCAAGGAATCACACTTCTAGGGGAGAAAAACTCAGAAGTTGAGACAGAGCCCTTGTATGTCAAAAACAGGATAACAAAAACAATTTTTAAGTCTCCTGTAAGATCTATCGGATTTTTTTTCAAATCTGTTATCAAATTATCAAAGAAGTGATGGAAGAAAATTCCCTACTTCAATATAGAGACATGACTCTTCTTCAGACCCATAGTTTTTCAGAAAGGAAAAAGTGGCCACCAAACAGGTGTAAGAATCACAGTAGCGTCTGACTTCTCAGAAGTAGCATTGCAAGGACAATGGAGCCATCCTTTCTATTTTGAAGGGTAATGACTTTCAAAGAAGAATTCTACACCCAAACTTTTGGTAAACTGTGAGGTAATTGCAGAAATACAAGAACTCAAAACTTATCTTCCACTCATCCTTCCTGAGGAAGTTACTTCAAGGTGTACTCCAGCCAAGCTGTCATGAAAACCAAGGAGTGAAATTTGATATATAAGAAACATTGGAACGAGTCTGTTGAGTTCAATTACAAAAATTCCCATATTGTCATCCATAAGCCAAAAATAGCCCTCAAGCCAAACAGAAAGCAAAGAACAGAGGAGGACAGAGTAGAAATTGATTCAGTTCAAAGATAAAATGACTAACAAGCTAGAAGCTGTTAACCGTGAAGACATATTTTTTTTTTCTCAACAAAAAAAGAAAGTCCCTTAGGAAAGCCGGAGAAAGCAAAAGAATATATAAACAGAAATATGCAACCCCTACACTCCTCAAAAAACAAAACAAAACCTGAAACTCTATACCAAAGCATGGCTTAAAAATATATATATATTAAGACTACACATATACATATATATACATATATATACGTGTGTGTGTATATATATATACACATGCTTTTGAACAGTTGATGGAATATAAGAAAAACAAATGTTATAATGTTAGAATATTGAATTTTAAATAGCACAGACATAATAACCTTGAAGTATAAGAAAAAAAATCAGAATGGAAAAATAAAATCCTTAACCCAAGAGACCACATATCCCAGTGACCCTGTTCTGGCTGTGGCCTTGCCGTTCACTCCAGCTTCACTGTTGTGAGGTCCATAATGATGCTTTGATTGTTTGACGTTTTCCAGGTAATGTACAAACTACTAAAGCCTGTTCTCTGAAGCTTATTCTCAACTAGTTCTCACACCATTAAAATTTGGGGAGGACGGTAAACCAGTTCTGGCTGGCCTAAAAGGTGGTATGAAATTGAAAAAATGGTTTGTTAAAATGTATTTTCCTAGCACCACTGGTGGGACACACAAAATATTCCTTGTCAGTGGGGAGGAGAGAATTCTTCCTTCCCCTCTTTCTCAAGCCTATCTCAGCAGAAAACTGTGTCTCTATAACTTGGGCCCTATGCCATGTTCGTATGATACCCAAACACTCAGTCCCTTTGTGGGAATAAAATAATGTAAAAGTTTTGACTAAATTGACAGGTTAAAAAGGAAAATGTGATATTTAATTATAGTCAACCTTTAAGAGACAGGAATCCAGATGGGAAGGAAAATCCATGAAGCAACTTCTAAGCAGCCTGGAGAATCACCCACTTTAGATTTAGTGCCATAATGAGATGGTGACATCTTTGCAGTCCCCTAAAGTAGATTTGTTACTGTTTTTCAGTGTCCCTTTCAGACCCATTCCTAATCTGCCCTATAGATTAGAGAAGTCAATACCTAGTTTCTGGTTCAAATATATTTTTTAAACTTTAATGACAATTTTTATATTATAGAAATAATAGAGGAAATTAAAATTCCCAATAATCCCACCCTAGAGAAGAATATTATTAACAGATGTATTTAAATATAATTTTAAGAATTGAACTGCAGGATTGCTCCCAGTGACAGTTTAGAGCTTGAAGACTTTTTTGTGTGTGTATTCACAAACTTTACTATTTGCATGTTACACATTCTTTTCTTGTTTTCCTAAGAATGTGCTATTCCATTTGAATAATCCCGAGTTAATAATTTGAAGGTTTAACAATGTCATGGCTGCATTGCCACTCAAGATTATGTCTTAATTTGGCATTTGCATGGATTTTGGACTTCATATCCTATAATACTGTTATATACATTTTTAAGCTAAATTTTTTGGTTGACTTACGAATTTTTTTTTAACGATGATGTGCTTTTTGTTGTACATTTCTTTACAAATTACCTGATAAGAATTGGAAGAGAAATGGTATCTAATGGAGCTAGAATATAAATTAGAATGAGGTTTAAAAGCATTAAAATGAGCCAAGCAGGTGAAATAGACTAGCACGTTGTCTTTCAGAAGGGGCATAAATATGTCAGATTACAACTCACGTTTGAATTTCTTCTATTCATCAATTAAAAAGATAAGATTTTGGGGAAAATACTTTTTCTTTGAGAAGGCAGTCAATACTTCTCTGTCCTTTGAGCTGGTTTAGTGAAACTCAGTTCTCTCAGGACCCATTCCTCATTCCTCTTCGAGCCCTCCCAGTCTTCCTATGATCATGCAGCAGCCCCCTTCTGCCTTGTTTTCTAATTCCTCATGTAGTGCAGCAGTTTTTTTCTTTTTTTTTCTTTTTTTTTTTTTTCTGACAACATTCAAGCAGACTCTCTCAGAAGCTAGTGCAAGATGCTCCATGCATCCTTCAGTAGGAGCAATAAGCAGGGAGTGACCCTGGGTTCTTGGAGGAGTTATCATTTTATGTAACATTCTAGGGTAAATGAGTATTAAAAATAGATAACAGAGCTAGCTAGTCATCTTCTCAACTACTTTAACTTCTGAACATAATTAATCAACTTTCTCTGAAATGTTCTTACACTTGGTTTCACAGTGGAAAGTTTAAAAAAAAAAGGAACATCAAAATTTTCTGTAGTTAAAAGGCTTTTTATCTGGACTCTTCATTTCTCAAATTTTTGCTTGGGAGTCAGACTTTTTTTTGTAATCTGTGAAATCGTTAAGATTTGTTGAATCTCAGAGTGTTCCAGTTGGACACATATTTAATTTGTGAAGGTATTTTAATGATTGGTTCTGACTTCAGATCCAAATTGATTCTGGATATTTTCTTTCCCAGAATTAATTTATTTTATAATCCTCAGGTTTCTGAGGCTTAGATGGTATCCTTACAATCTTTCCTAATAGCGAATTATGCTTCATTATTCAGTAACAGAATTGCTATACTCTTTTACATGTTCTTAAGGAGTAGAACTTTCAGAATATATTTTCAAGTAATAAAATTATTTAATTTAATCTTATGGGAAACAACTATAAGTAATCTTACTGTGCTTTTGCATTTTCAAATTAAGTTTGTTTTCAAAGCATATTTCACTGTATATTTGTGTTTCATGATAACAGACTCAGCAAATTTAGCTGCCAAAAGCCATTTAAGTATATTTATATATTGAGATCTTGCACAATTTATATTTTTCATGTCTATAAAGCAAGAATTATATTTGATAATACTATTTTATGATGTTTTCATGAACAAAAGTATCTTTCAAAAATAGGTGCATGTCACCATACCCCATTAAAAATGGACCTATGTATATATATGTTGTTATTTAATTGTTTTATCTATTTTGACCTCTGAGTAACCTCTGCCAGTAGTATTCCAAGAGAAAGCATATATTATTTACTAATTTATATGTTCATTTACTTGTATCATGTTTTATGTATTATATGTTCTTATATCTTTATACATTGCGAATAAATATATTTTAAAAAGGCAAATACTATTAACAATAAAAGCAATGCTACATTGCTTTTGCATGGCTCTTTTAATGACTGTTTTGATATATATTTTCTTTTATCTTCTTAAAACCTTTTGAAATGAGATTTATAATCATGTACAATTGTTTTAAGAAAAAACTGAGATACGATAGCCATAAATGATATGCCAAAGTCACAAAGCCTGATAAATTCAGTGCTAGAATTAACACAGTTTTCCTGAATCACGATTCAATAATGTTTCAAGTGCAGATAGTCAAAAGTAAGGATTAAAATAAGTTTAACAATTCCATTTGAAGATATGTGTATGTGTCCACGTGTGTCTGTGTGTATGTGTGTATCTTTATGATATTTTTATGTGAAATGGTACAGTAAGCTGCCTGGCACACCCAGAAATGCCTCCAATTAAAATCAAACATATATTAGAAATATTTCATAATATGTAGGTTTTATTTTTTCCCTTGGCCACTAATAAAGATATTCATTTGGCCCCAGGATATGTGTACATTAAGGAAATAAAAACCTCAAGAGTTCTCCCTTCCCTATTATATCCATTAGATATTTGTCAAACTTCCCTAGGGCCTTTCCTATTATGGTCAGCTGTGCACAGAGATCATTATGAAAACTTCACATAGTTTTGCAGTATAACTTTGTGATCCTTCAGAGCTATTATATCTTCTAAGACTTCCTTGTGCTTTATTGAAGGCTTCAGGGAAAATAAATATGTCTTTCTAGACCCAGAACTTGAAATGACAGTGGACTCAAGAGATCAAGGTTATCAAAACACGAGTTCTGTGTTATAGCTTCTGTTTATCTGCAAGAAAGCTGCCAAGGTGAAAGGGGTTGTTATTTTTAAAGTATTGAATTATCTGTAAGAGGAATTTCTTATCAGTATAGATTATTTTTATTTCCAATTCTAAATGTTGACCTTATTTTTGATATCATATCTGTCCTTTGACAGTTATTAGCTTATAGATGATTGTGGGAAAATAACTCTCAAACTTGTACACCCAGAAGGTTATTGGGGATGTTTGGCTATGTGTTTGCTTTCAAAGAGGGGAAAAAAAGAGAGGTGGAAATGATGAGAAAGATACTGTTAAAATAAGACCTTCACACTCACCACATTTTAAAGTAAAATCATTTACTCCAAAAGATACTTAATATTTATTTTGTGGTTTCTTGTGCCTTTTGTTCACCAATGTACACTCAAAGGAAAGGATATATACCCCGGCTTTCAAAGTATGACATTAATGATATTTTGAGGATGATTTGTATGCAGTTTTTTTAAAAAAAAAGAGTTATAAGAGGGGTGCCTGGGTGGCTCAATCGTTAAGCGTCTGCCTTCGTCTCAGGTTGTAATCCGAGGGTCCTGGGATCGAGCCCCGCATCGGGCTCCCTGTTCAGCAGGGAGCCTGCTTTTCCCTCTCCCTCTGTGCTCCCCCTGCTTGTGCTCTCTCTCTCTGTCAAATAAATAAAATCTTTAAAAAAAAAAAGAGTTGTAAGAATTAAAGGTTTGAGGATGCTATTGAGAACTATGTGATCTCTACACACCTCATATAGATACTTAAATTATCCTGTATGTAGTGAGTTTTTATAGGATCAGAATTATAATCCCAAAAGGAAGTTAAATCTATTTCACTCCTGCTGACTTTTGCACAATGGCTTTTGGGAAAAGTTCCTTTATGAAGTTAAAAATTGTTTATTCAGTGAGATAATGCAGCCTTGCAGAAATATTTTCTGTCTACAATTTTTTATAACTCTTAGTTCATCAGTTGTTCATTTTAGCCCCCTACCTCTATCCATAATGGATGGGATCAGGTGCAGCTGATCCAAGTGAACCTTCATGTGTAACCTAAAGGGTAAGTCACATGCTTAGAATATCTTATAAATTTTCCTCTCAAGAGGATGCCATTTTAGGTCTGAGCTGATTTAATTATAGGCCTTGGCTTACTTATGTGGATTAGTACAATATGTAGATAATTTTGTTTGTTGAAAATATGAAAGCTGCAAGCATTTAGTCCATGAAATTGGCCTTAGTACTGAAAGTCAGTGAGCCATGATACATATGATCTGAGGAATTATCCACTGGAAGCACATGAACTCATGGCAGGATAAAGATGGTCTTCAGGGAGACCTCCATGGCAGGTACAATTATTGTTCCAAGACTTCTATTTTCATAATGTTGTCAGTGTTGGCCAGTAAATCAGTAAAACCACCAGTCAGACCATGCCCTTGGCAAAATATGAGATGGCATAATTACAAAGGAGAGTTTTAGAGAACACTCCCCAGAGTCCTTTGTGCTAAGCGCCAAAGGGGGTTTTTCTGCTGGCCTATGATTTGATCCCGGCCATACGTGCATCTCCTGCCTCCAGGCTTCCTTTATCTGTGCACTGTATTTTGAAATTTTTATAGCTTTACATAAGGCAATGGGCACATACATACAATTATAAAAATGCTGCTTATAAATAAAAATAGTGAAGAACCCACCTGTTTCCTCTGGAAGTCTCACATTCAATTAGGTTTCAATAAGATTTGATCTGGCTGATCACTCAATATATTATTATTTATCTAAGTGTTAGAGGAACCAGGTGTAATTTGTCATCATCCTGCTTACTTGATAATAATGCTAATCCTGACAACATTTGAACATTTGATTTATAATAAAAAATAAATTTAAAAAATTAAAAAAATTAAATACTATTTTTTTTTTAGATTTTATTTATTTATTTGAGAGAGAGAGAATGAGAGAGAGAACACATGAGAAAGGGGAGGGTCAGAGGACGAAGCAGACTCCCTACCGAGCAGGGAGCCCGATGCGGGACTCGATCCTGGGACTCCAGGATCATGACCTGAGCCGAAGGCAGTCGCTTAACCAACTGAGCCACCCAGGCGCCCAAAAATTAAATATTATTTTGGAGATGTGACATCCATCTAGGGTCCTGCACATACACCAAAAGTAGGCTTTGTTGGAGGATGTGCTTTTGCTTTTCCAGATTAGCTCATAGGAAACTTGGAGTTCTGGATAAGTTAGGTGGCAGATTCTTTATTGTCACTCTATGTAGAAGTGACAGAGGACTTGGGAGGCTATATTACCACCTACATGAAAGTGCCCGCTTTCACATTCTCTCATTTTGGCACCTGTTATGGATGGGACTCAAACTCGGCACTCAAAATTCTTATGCTCTGGGTAAGGACCACAGACATATAAAGATATGAGAGTAGAGATATTTACAAAAGAGCAATTTTCCTTTAAAAGATCAGAACATACTTCACCAAAAGGGCAAAGTTCTATCTTAAGGACTTGCTGAGTCAAGAAGATGGGGAAAAGAATTCTGATGGCATAGTCCTGAAGCATGGGAGAGTCTGTTATTTACCTTATTTTTGAGTTTACAAAATGTTTTCCAATACATTTTATGCTTTAATATCTCACCAGCCTTGCATGACAAGCATTTTGTCAGAGAAGTTAAATGGCTTATGCAGAGTCACCTAAATAATAAGTGTCAGAACTGGAATTTGAATTAATTCATTCCTTCTTTTGCTCAAAACATTCATTAGATATTAAAAAAAAAAGAAAAAAAACAGGTGCTTACTTCAAAGTAGTGTTTCTCAAACTTTTTTTAATAATCACTCCACCTAAAGGAGCGTGTGGGTGGCTCAGTCAGTTAAGTGTCTGCCTTCAGCTCAGGTCATGATCCCAGGGTCCTAGGATCGAGCCCTGCATCAGGCTCCCTGCTCAGCAGGGAGTCTGCTTCTCCCTTTCCATCTGCTTCTCCACCTGCTCATGCTCTCTCTCACTGTCTCTCTCTCAAATAAAAAAAAAAAATCACTCCACCTAAGGATCCTTTTTGGACTTTTTCTTTTAACTAATTGCCCTCTCCCTAGGAAATTCTGATACCTCAGATAGTCTTTATTTCTCTTTTGTACTGTGGCTCTTTGGAGGGGCACAAACCATTGCAATAGCTAAGATTTTTTTCATCCTTTCCCAAGAACCAAGTTTTGCCACCTTGGAGGTGCTATCTCCCTACTGGGATAGTGTGCTATATACTCAAGATAGAAAAATGAGTAGGATGTGGTCCTTTCTCTGAGTCACCTCAGTGACCAATGGGTAAGAGGTACAAGCAAACAGATTATCTCAGTAGAGAGTAGTGAGCACGACAAAAGGATGTCCAAGGCCCAGTGACAACACAAAAGAGGCTGTCTTCAGCTCTGGCTGGGAGCGGGTAGAAGAGGATTCATGAACTCCCTTCACAGTTAAGCCTGGCAGTATGAGAATGTGACCACAGGTGGAAAAATGGAGAAGGACGTTGCAGACCAGCAAGAACCATGTATTGAAAGACAAAGGGGCAGTGAAACCACATGGCCAGTTTTAGGGTCTGCAAAAAACTTAAGAGGGGAGGGCTTGAGATATGTTGGGACCATATTATAAACTGGGAGCCTAAACTTTGTTGTGGAATCAGTGGAGGGGTGACATGATTAGTTTTGTGTCTTAAAAAGATCACTTGGGTGTTTCACTTCCTGTTCAAGGTGGCTGAGTTTGAAAGCCAGCAAGTTTCTCTCTTCTCCCTCCTGCCAAAATCCTATTGAAATTACAGGCACACCCAAAAACTCACTGCATCACTGGAAATCTGGAAAGATGCCATTAATAAACCAGAAACAATAAGGAAATTTGGAACATTTGGAAACATAAGTAAATTAAAGCACCAGAACAGTTCCTGACATACAAGAAGCACTGTTGTTAGCTATTATTTCATGGGAACAGCTAAGAAGCCATAGTTAAAGCAAAACATGATGAGATTCTTACCTGAGGCAGGAACTTGGGCGGGGTGGGGGGCAGATTAAAAAACGATATTGTGGGTGCCTGGGTGGCTCAGAAGGTTAAGCATCCAACTCTTGATTTCAGCTCAGGTCATGATCTCAAGATTGTGAGATTGAGCCCCGTGTCGGGCTCTGTGCTTGGCGGGGAGCCCGCTTGAGATCTCTCTCTCCCTCTTCCTTTGCACCGCCCCCCACCATGCTTTCTCTCTAAAATAAATAAAATCTTAAAAAAAAAAAACAAAAAAAACACCAAAAAACGGTATTGTACCATAGCAACCTCACACAGTCTGGGAACTCATATATTGTTCTTTATGTCACATTTCTTCCACAACAGACTTTGTATAATATCTTACAGAGCCTCTCCTAGTTACATATGACAATATCACTGGTTAATTTGTAGTTATACTAATAAAATAAAAATAAAATAATAATCATGACTTAATTGCTTCCAAAGGCCTTACTTGTAGTCACATTGGGAGTTAGGATTTCAGCTTATGAATATTGAGGGCACAAAAACACTGAGACTATAGCAGTTCTTAATAGGAATTTTCTACTTAAAAATTGACCATATTCCCAAATTCTTTTTAATACTAAAATCATGATTTCGTTTACCTTTCTTTAAGCTAGAATTTAATATATCTGACCTGTGTGTAATATATGTGTTTTCAGAGAATGGAAACAGTAAGACATTAATATTTATTGTCTGACTGCTATGTGCCAAACACTATGTATGCTGGGCCCTTTCCCATGAACTTTTATTTCAGTCTCAGCATTAGGATATCAAGTGTCAGATGAGGAACCTGAGATTTGAAGATTTGTAATTCTCATTGTGTACCATAGTATTTATATTTGGAAGGGAAAAATGCTTATGTTTAGCACTAACAGTTCAAAACAATGAATCATTTGTGAATTAGATTATAATGTCAGAAACAAGAAATCTCAGGAAGCAATATCAAAGATGAAATCCTGAGGCAATCTTAAATTCCAACTCAAGAACAATAAATGAATCCCATATTGTCAATTTGTCTTTATAAATGGGAGAAAGCGGAGGCTTAGACAATGTCAAATCACAAATGATACAAGAATAGATCAGATTCATATGTGATTTTAAAAGCTTTAGGGTGGGATGTTGGTGTTCTGAGAAGAGCATGTGCTTATATTTGAATATTTAAGTGACAAGTACTCTAGAAATTATTTTCAAAGAGAGTTTACCTAGTGAAATTAGATTCATATTCTCTTCCTTTTTATACTTCACACAATATCCTGGGAATAAAGGACACTATTCATTATTTTCTTCCTAAAAATGCTGTTATACAGAATGTGACTTATCACACCGAGGGGTAGGGTTATAATGAAGTATTTCAAGGTATTTTATGTTCACATTTCAATTTGGAAAAAAAAAACCCTTTTTTGTTTAAAACCGTACATAAAAATAAATTCCAGATAGATTAAACCTCTAAATTTAAATGCGACACTCTTCTAATAACAATACTATCCAAGTACTGGAAGAAAATATAGGATATGATGTTTTATGTCTTTGAGTAGAGACGTCCTCCTTAAGCACCACAAGAAACCCAATTTAAAACTTGAAAAAAATAACTGTAAGCAAAATTAAAGTTAAAAATATAATTGAAAGGAAAAAGAAAAAATATATATGTGTGTGTGTGTATATATATATATATATATAATTGAAAGGAAATATTTGCATCATGAGTAACATATAAGGTTAATGTCCCTTAGGACATTTGCATCATGAGTAACATATAAGGTTAATGCAAAGAGCTGATACAAATGAATAATGAAAAGTTAAACAATCCCATTGAAAAATGAGCCAAGGCTAGATTAGGTAATGGTGCATAATGGTAAACATATTTTTAAAAAATATCTCATACTAATGATCAAGTAAATGCAAATTATTAGTTATCAAGCCGACAAAAATGAAAAAGAATGACAATATTCAACATTGTTGAAGATGGCAAGAAAAAGTAAGCTCTTTTTACTATTCAAGAGACTATGAAGAATTTTCATATAAATGTGTATGTGTGTGTACTGGATGTATTATTAAAACTTGACTATCATAAATGTCTACCTATGGATTAAAAATAATAAAGTGATGGGCTTTCCATGTTAACAGTATATAGAATTTTTTAAAGATCATGTCATGTTCTTAACCTCATCCTCCTTTTCCTCACCTTGTGACTTGCTGTATTAAAGAGCTCTATTCAGTCTCTCTTAACCCTTCCGGACTTGCAAAGAGGATTTAGCCTGGATCATAGTTACATTTGCAACCACCATCCACAGGACCTAAGTACATTATAACTGCATTGATGGTTCCATTATCACAGCTTGACCATGCCAGGCTTTATACGGTTGCTAAGTAATCAGTGTCAATTGATGCTCTTGAGGATGAAGGACAAAATATTTCTTAAGATAAAAGTAAAGCTTTATGAAAAAGTAGAGGCTACCTTTTACCCACTGTATCCTATTTCTAAAACACTACCATGTTTTAATATTTTATTCATGAGACAAATTCTTACAAGTATTCTGTCACTTTCTTTAGCAACTTTACCTCGGAAACCATTTTCATTTAGGGCAAAAGATTCTAACAAACATAAAAGGGTTTTTTGCATGTTCATGAAGTTCATAAAGGATTAAGGGAAATATACAGATCTAATGTTGAATCTCATAAGCATATGACTGTTCTGCTACCAACTTCCTCTGATCTGGAATGTAAAGTAGGCCTCCTGCTAATAATGTATTTACTTCAGCACATATAACAACTATTAAAAAATCTTTTTCATAAATTTGCACAATTTCTTATTGCACTGAATCATCAAAAATAGATGAAAGCATTTAACAGTCTGAATATCCTTACCAACAATTTAGGATGTTACATGATTTTACTCAAAAACTAACACTCCAGTACCCATCGTTATATAGCTTAATTTGGTTTCAGTCAATCTATGAAAAATCACACCAGTCAACAAATATGTATACTAAGTCTGATGTACTATGCTACAGGCAAGGAAGGATTTAAAAAACAACGAAAAAAGGCAAGACCCTTGTCATATGGGGAAATGATATTCTTGCCTACAAAAGGTAATCAGCAATACCCAGGACATTATGCTTGTTCAGCATAGAGGGCAGGGCAGTATTGTGTGCTGGAAAATATGTTTCAGGATATAAGAAAACCTGTCTGTCTTCAGTAAGGTCGGGTGGGCCTGTAATTTTAAAGGTCCACAAGGTGATTCTGATGTGTACCTTGGGTTGAGAACTACTTCCTTCAAGCATATGAAGACTGAAATATTAGGTATCACTATATTAGAATGATACATTAAACCTTTAGTACTTCAAGGGTTGACTTTCCAATTTACTGCCTCGTCTTCTAGAAAACAAAGTATCCTCATAAAATGTCAGAATTCAATGTTCCTCTGGAATTGTGTACAACCAACATTCAGATATAAGAATATGGTTGAATCATTCCCTAATTTGTTTTACTTGTTATATGGTATATTAATATCTATAGAAACAAATTTGTACTAAGCATACAAGTCTGCTCACTTGACAAAGACTCAAAAGGAAAAGGAGTGGAATTTAAAAGAAAATCTATTAACAATCTATTAGAAAATGATTATGTTCATTACAGAGGAATATTTAGCTTTATAAAAAATTATTGCAATTTATTTTAAACATGGTAGATACAGAATTACTTTATCTGGAAAAAAAGGCAGTTTTTATTTAAAGAAAACATTCACTGCCACTGATTTGACATCATGTTTTTATGGCCACCAGTCAGCTAAGTGGGAAGAAAAGAGTGGGTTGTTCTTGATGCTGAAATCAGATTTCCCTGGATCAGTGTTAGGGTTCTTTTTCTACCATGTCCAGATACTAAAAATGTAAATAGGATTAATTTAAATACATTTGTACAGTGCATTTCATTTGTTCAAAGTGTCTTCATGAATATGATATTTCATTTGCTTTTTTAAACTTTTTCTGAGTAGTTTCATATCTATAGGCAGTGTTCCCCTTATGCCAAATGCTTTTATCGAAAAGAACATGCACATTTTACATTTCTCTGTAGCAAAAAAAGAACTTCCAAAATCATTCCACTGAACTTGGCAAAGGTTGGGTTTATTCTTTTAACAAATCCGGGTCTTGTAGTATCTTCATCTGCCTGCCTTTAAATATGTTGCCTGCCTGTGCATACTCTATGCCTTCAGGCCAAGCATGCGGCCTTCTTCTTTTCTTCTTCTCTATATTCTATTCTTGGACAATTTTACTCCTACAGCCTCTAGAGACTGGTGACTCCAGTGTCCATTATCGCCATACCACACTGCTTTCTTTAGTGTTAAACTCAGAAATCCTAGCTGCCCATTCGGCATCTCCAAGTGGATGTTCCATAGGCAAAATAAATTCAGGGTATTGAAGATAAAACTTACATTCTGGACTTTTCCTTCCTCTTGTGTTATCCATTTATGTAGACCAGAACATTCACACTCACCTCCAGATCAGAAATATGAGAATCATCCTATTGGTTAAAGATCCCAATCCTTAAATGCCTGTTGTATCTCTTATTTCCTATTCAATACTGACTCCTGAACCTTTCTTAAGTGTGTCCTTTCTTCATCATTCCCACTGTGCCCCTATATTAATTCACCCCATCAGCAGCCTTCATCTTTTACAAAAGATTCAAAATTCTCCTTCCCAACTCCAGTGTTCCACCCTTATGACCCCCAAGAATGATCATTATAAAATGCAAATATGCTTTGGTGATTGCCTTGCTTAAAGAGTCCTTGCTACCTGAGGCAGCGTTCCAACTCCTGAGTCAATCTTGCTCATAAGTCCGTCTTATCTCCAGGGGAGTTTTACTATTGGCAAGACCTGTGTGGGTTTTTGACTCTGCCTGGACCTTTGCTCATTTATTCCTTATGCTGAAAAGGCTCCTTTTGTTTTATTTTCTCTGTTTGTCCTTATTTATTAGAAAAAAAAATGCTTTAAGGCCACTTGTTCCTTCTGTCCCAGAAATGACCATCTGTTTTCCATAATTTAGAGGTCTTAGAATCAGGAAAATCATGATACAAATCACCAGACAGCATAAATAGTACAATTTAAGGGTGTAGAAATTGCTGTGGTAACATAGTCAAGGAAGTGATTATTTATTGAGTAGTGAGGGGCTTCCTTTCACCCGAGAAGTGACATTTTAACTAAGTCTTGAATGCTGAATGGGAATATTCCAAGTAGAAAGAAGGAAGAGGACATTCCATACATGAACAAAGATTTCAACTTCCAAAAGAACGTGGAACATTTGGGGAAGACTAAAAGTTTGTGTGGCTGTGAAGCTGTGTTTCATAAAGGTCTTGTTAGTTTATCCTTATTTTAGTGACTTTTCTTTTTCCTGAGTAAGATTATTTTTGTTTATATTTTCTCCATTGAGATTTTCCCAATATTGAAACATCCAGGCTCTTCATTGAGTGTGTGTGTGTGTGTGTGTGTGTGTGTGTGTGTGTTTCTTTCCATTTTATCTAAGTTCCCTGTGGTACTGGCCCAGCCTGTCTTCTGGAAAGGAATAAAGTACTTCTTGGGAGATTTTAGAGTTTAGATATTACATGAAAAAAAAATTAAAAACTAACTTAAGTCATTAAGAATGGTGGCTCATGCAGGCAGAGGTCATGTGGGAGAAGTTGTGACTCTCGAAGGTCTCATAGGCTTGGTGTGCAGTGGTGTAGACCAAACCAAGGCTAGACTCCTGAGGAGAATTCATCTGCATACAGTTTTTCCCTCCTTTCTGAGCTCCACTCTGTTATATTATCCATAGTTCCAATCTGAAATCATATGAAACCAAACCTACAGGAAACAAGTGAACATATATTTCATTGTGAAGTGACATTTTATGAACTCTACGTGTCCTTGTTCGCATGCATGCCTACTTCATAACAATGAAAACCTCTTCTGCCAACCAGTATATAAAATTTAGTTTATTCTTTCTACTGTCACTATCATGATAGTGAAAAAGCCAAATGACATTTGATTTTTTTTCTATTCTTGTTTATTATATTTGATCCACACCACTGGCATCTGACCTTTGAATTAAATGAAGATGTATATGAAAGGTATGAGAGCAAATGAATATTATAACCCCTTTTGTTTGAAGTAAAATATAAACAATGACCTAAACATAAAGATTTCAAAATCATTTATCATTATCATTTGATATTTAATCTTAGTTAATAAAGAACTATAATTCTTGTGTTATTCATTTAATAAATTGTAAATGAAGTTTTGATGTGAATAAGTTTGTAGCACTGGGAAAATTAGGGATCATCAGGTGATAGGATTTATTACAGTACTAAGAGTTGTAAAACAGTGATTATTCTGGAACTATATAAAGTATTATTTAGGTAGCTCACCCTCATACTAAGTTATTGTACTCATTTGTATTGCATTGCAAGTTGTTTTTCTTTTGTTGTCATTCTTGCTTTTTGGATTGGAAAGGTAGAAAAGTCCTGGTCAGAACTTAAATTTGCAACCCAACATAAATCAAAGCTCCATTCTCCAGTCTGAAAACTCCTGCCCCCACCTTCACTCCCAGTGACCCTGTGAATGTAATCTTTTCACAGTGAACCTTGAATCTGGTCTAGACAGCATGTGACTTATGAAGTGAGGTAGGGTGAGGTGTCTAGGGAGAGAGGCAAATCCTTCAGAAATGAGTCTCAAAATAATGTATTTTCTTTCTTGGAGTCCTAAAATAGGTAGACCTCTAACCCATTTCCTTTTTCATAAGCTGTTTACTCAGGTTTGGATGCTTTCTCTTTCTTCCAGAATTCATGCCTTGTGTTTGTAACCCATTATTATGTTGCTTCTGCTTTTCATTTATTGACCCCTCTGGTTTAGAAGACAAGTCGATATAAATAAGTAATTTGAGGTAAGACTGAAGTGTGCATTAAAATTAAAAGAAGGTAGCAACAGGTAAGAGAGCCTGCCTCTTCCTTCTTAATAGTTTGAATGGTGCTTTAATTGTATACATGACGGAATAATCTAGGGGACATTTCTAATGAGAAGTTCTGGAGGCTGGTGTGATTACTGGAGGAAAAAGGTAAAAAATAGAAACTGTAGTCCAGGACAGTAAATTCCCTAGAGGGAGAGACTATATGTAAATAATATTCATTTTAACTTATGAATGTAATTCAAATGTCAATTTCAAGAGTATTCCAACTATAGGACATCAATGAAAGTGATTCAGTCAGAAGGGCACCTATATTTGTATGGCTCATAAGATCTCTAATACTCTACCTTTATTTAAGTTGTTAGTACTTTTAAACAATTTAATCTGGTTGGTTCCTGTAAAAGAGATTGAAATCTTATTCCTCATGGCATTCAGGGATCCAGGTTTGATAGTGTCATTTTAAATTCTTGTACCTCAGTCATTCATGAAGTTTCATTCATTTGCCGGAAGCACTGGGTTCCATCTTACTAACTCTCCTCAGTCTTTCTTAACTGTGTGCTATCCTTCTCCAACATATAAGAGCTAAAGCAGAAGCAGTGACCATCTTACTATGGTGGAAAACTTTAATTATCTAATACCCAATATCATTTCTTCATTTTTTATTTAGGGACTGGAAGGTGGGAGTAAGGGGAGTGGAGATTTTCCTTTGAGAAGCAAAAGCGAAGCGAAGCAAAGCAGAGCAAATAAAAAACCTGTGAGATTTATCCTATTGTCCCTAGTCGGCCAGTAAAATGTTTCTCTAGTGTTTTCAGTGTGATCCTTTTAAACAGCTATCTATAGCGTCTGGGCTAATGCTTCTCCACTCTTTGATTCCACACACTGAGAGAATCAAACACATTAACATTAGGAACAGTGGCTCACTATCAGATTTTCAACCATGTTCACCATTTTAAACCACTCATTTATCTAAATCTGGAAAAAGATAGTAGCAGATGGGTATAAGATGTTCCTGCAGGTTTGTGGGCTGAAAAACTCTCCAGGTAATGTTGATGTTCCCTGAGGAACCAGGTAACATTTTACCCTTTACCCTTCTCTATGCCCTGTCCCTTAAAACAATTAGTGGTATATTCACATATGCATTTTTCATGAAATTGCTTACCAAATAAAATATTTATTGGATAAAACATTAAAAAATCAAACAAGTTAATATAATTGCAGGAAAACTGTTGCTTAGGTGGCTTATTATTACCTAGATTTGGGTACTGGATGTAGTTTTCAAAGGACAATCAAAATAAGCTGGAGTTTAGTGTATTCTTCATCGTTTTTCCTTCTATAAAAAAAGAGATTTATTTATTTGAGAGAGAGAGAGAGCACACAGAGTGTAGGGGCAGAGAGAGAGAGGGAGAGAGAGAATAATCAAGGAGACTCCCCACTGAGTGCAGAGTCTGACACAGGCTCTGTCCCAACCAGGAGGTCATGATCTGAGCAGAAATCAAGAGTCAGTTGTTTAACTGACTGAGCCAGCCAGGTGCCCCTTCTTTGTTTTTCCTATAGACTTGTTTATGTGATAACCCATATGTACTTCTATTTAGTATGCTTTCACCATGATTACTCAATCAAAAGTCATTTTCAAGTTATAATAAACATTAAATTTAAAAATCAAATCAACATTTAATAGTTATTTTCATGATTAGGAAGGACACAAGCTAATTATGAAAAAATGGGAGGGACACCTGGGTGACTCAGTCAGTTAAGCCACTGACTCTTGGTTTCAGCTCAGGTCATGATCTCAGGGTCTTGAGATCAAGCCCCACATTGGGCTCCATGCTGGGCATTGGGTTCCAGGCTGGGCATGATGCCTACTTAAAAAAGGGGGTAGGAAATGATGAAGAAAATAAAAATCACCCATGATCCCAACACCCAAAGAGAAATCAGTATTAACATTTGATGTGCTCATTGAGCTGCTGTATGTGCCAGGTCCCACAGTAAGTCCATGCGGTGTGACACAGGGACTCAGTAACCACATAACCCCTCCGTGTTCTCAATCTCTCCTCCTCCCCACGAGCCAGGAGATTGGTATCAAGCTTTACTTTCTGTACTTCGTATAACAAAAACAGCAGAGGTATTGCTTATGCTTCTCAAACTGTGCACACCCAGATTCTGATGATTCCTTGCATCACCTCCCCTCTTGCTTCCTTTGAGGATTACAAGTATTGGGGGGAACATCAGAAAAATAGGGAAACCTCTGATTGGGAAGCCTCTTACTGTTCCGACTGCATCACTGAAAACTTTGCAATGCTGGGGGCGCCTCGGTGGCTCAGTCATTAAGCATCTGCCTTCGGCTCAGGTCACGATCCCAGGGTCCTGTGATCGAGCCCCGCATCGGGCTCCCTGCTCCTCAGGAAGCCTGCTTCTCCCTCTCCCACTCCCCCTGCTTATGTTTCCTCTCTCGCTGTGTCTCTTTCTGTCAAATAAATAAATAAAATCTTTAAAAAAAAACAAAAAACAAAAAACCTTTGCAATGCTGGGTAGGTGATTACCTCCCTGAGGTATAAACCTCAGTCATTATTTAAGTTATTATTTAACATTATTTAACAATTTACAAAACGGCTTGTGAGGGTTGACATAGAAAATGCATGTAAAGTTCTTTGCACAGTGTTCCTGAGAAAATATAAAGTAGCTTCTTCATGCCAGGACCTGGTTTGGACCCTATCATTTATGTTATGTGGTTAATTTCTGAGAATGACTATGACCAAGAATAAGCATATGGATTTTTACGTGTAACTTGAATGCCCCAGGCTTTACCATTCTATGACCGTAGATGAGACTGCAGTCATATTAATACCTTCTTTCAGCAGCGGCCTTTCACAGAGGACCTCATCTGCCCTTCAAAATTGTCCTGGTTCTTCTACAGGTCTGCGGAGGGGTGTGGGAAGTTTTACTCGGGTTCTGCTGTTCCAGAAGTCTTTGATGCCTTCTGTGGAAACCTTTGTACCCCTCCGTGGAGACTATAAAAATGAACACCCACGTGCTCCCACTGATGGGCAGATTGGCTTTTGCAGAGTGGAGGGAGAGAAGGAGAGCCTGTGATCTGCTCTCACTCAGCGAGGACCTAGGTCGCCCAGGCCTGGGTTCTCAGTGTCTGTGGCCACAGTCTCACAGGCCCATGTGAATACAGCCCCTCTCCCTCATTCTGCACAAACTGCTTGCTCTAGAGCCACTCAAAACCAGCCGGTGCTCCTCCTCAATGCCCACATCTGCCATCTTTCCCCAGTGCTATAGCACAAATCTCTTTCCTCCTTCTTCCACCCAGAGGCAAAAGCCCACAAGCATACTGATCACCCGCCCCCCGCGCCGCCCCCCGAATAACCAGCCCATCAGTTCCACAGTCACCTAGAGTTTACATTTCTGTTCTTGTTTCTCAGGACACTTTTGTTCGTTCAGAGACAGAAACTGAGGCTGGCCTTCATTATTAAATATGCATAAAAGTAGAAACAACTCATTCAGCTCACCTGCAACCCTGCAGTGCATTTGCAGAAATAGATAAGTCTGTGCCCTGCTTTTTAATCTTAGGGTTTCCATGCTATTTTTCTGCATAAAAGGGCCTCTCCATATCTAAATGCTTGTCTTGGGTCGGCCCCTCCTGTTGCTTCCCAGCAGCCAGCAGCTGTGCAGCATGGCTTTAGACCGTGCTCCCGTACATCCTTAGGCATTTCGTCTGCCTCCTGGGCTCACGGCCACCGCTCTCGCTTGTTATGCAACTGCGGTCCCAGGTGCCTGCTTCAGCCATCTTCAGCACCGTCCCACCTGGGGGCTGCGGTAGAAAGAACATCTTTTTAGCACCAGGGCCTTGGCTGAGCGCCAGGTGCTCACCAGTGGTCTTGCCACACCCCCTCACGCTGCCTGTGGCTCAAAGGAATTCAGAGGCCGCAGGACCCCCCCCGACCTGGACCGTGCTACCGGTCTCCTCAGCTGTGTTAATGGAGCAAAATCAGATACAGTGCTGATACTATGCTGTCATTTCCTCTCCCATGACGTGTGTACTGACTAGAGTCTGCTTCCTCAGTCCATCTGTCTATAAATGTTTGGATTTCTTGTTGCTGACAATTCAGGTATGGTTATCAGGGGTTTTTTAACGCCAGTATTAAGGAAAAGCTCTGTTCTCCAGGATGTTGTGGAATGGAGTGTACCAGGTAGGCAAAAACGCCATTTGCGTCACCTTGAGTGTCTCCTGGTCATGCGTTGCTTTCCTGGTAGTGACCAGTAACTGGGAACGTGGTCAGAAGGGAGCGATGTGTATTTCCAGCAGACCTCAGGCTGGCCTGCAGTCAGAGACAAGCAGATGTCAACAGCGAGATCGTTGACTTGGTATAGTTTTTAGAGATTGAACATGTGAAAATCTCATTAGGTAGGAAGTGAAAACACAAAGGAGGAATTTCATCTTTCCCTTTGAATGACAATCTCTGAATACAAATTCATTAGACTATGTGAGTAAAGTTCATTAGAATAAATAATCGTATAACTACAGAAGTGTCAAGATCTCATATAAAAAATTAACAGTGATTATCTCTAGGTGATGCAGTTATATGTAATTTTTAATTTTCTTTTTGTTTGCATTTTCTAGCACTTCTACAATAAATATATATTACTTCTATAATAAAAAATAAATACATAGTAGAACTTCTGCAAGTTTCAATAATCATATCCCCAAAACACGTAAGTATAAAAAAATTTCCTTCACTTTTCAGTGTGCGTTTCTAAAATTTTTTTTACATACTAGAAAATCCCAATATGACCTAAACACAACAGATGAAAAACCCTCATATGCACTTTTAAAAAATTAAGTGTTTGCTGTTTATGTCACAAGTGCTGGACTATGCAGATAAACAATAAATTGCCCTCCAGTGTTTCAATTTTCCATCTGCTCTCTTACTAAATTAGGTCAATCATCAGAAAGCCATGTGCCTGGACCACCTCACCTCAGGAGCACTGAAATGCCTTCACTGAGTTACGATTTAATGGTGTATTTTCTGATTCTAACCATAGAATCATTATAACAATATCTCTGAGTCCAGTGTTAATACTGTAATTTAAAATATTGCCCAGACTCATTGTTCTTTACACACAGACTTACATAAAAAATCTCATTTGTGAATTATTTCCAGGAAACAGTTTCCATAGACAGATTTTTGTGTACTTTCTTATGGCAAAATGAAAGCTGCCTAATCCAAACCTCCTATGCTTTAATTCCTAGAAATTCAAGTCCAATTCACTGCTCATCAGTAATCTGTATATTCACCTAACTAATAGTCCCTGCTCCTCTGCTTTCTTTGCCCATTTGCTGGTTTTAGTTTTGGTTCTTTGAATGAAATCTGATCTGTTTTGATCACTGTAATTTAAATAAATAGACTCATATTTTCTTAGACGATCTATAACAAGACAGTGATCACATGTATAAATGAGACATTAATCTTCAATTTAACAAAAATGATCTTATCACCGAGAATATTTTAGCATTATTATAATTCCCTAATTTGAGTAAGTATATTGGGATTGCTGGTTGGAAAGCTTTCGATTCTACCTTCTTGTTTGTGGATATGGTTGTAATGTCTCCTCATCCTGCAAGAGTGTCTGAATTTATATATTTAAAGCTAGTTCTTCATAGCACACCTCAGTAGCTAGTCCACCAATGCTGTCACTTACCAAAACTTTTTGTACCTGGACATTGAGGATTGCCTATTGGGCTCTTTAGACTCATACTAGCAATATACTCCAAAATGTATAGCTGAAGCTCATTCTATACAATAAATGCATTTGTGAAGTGTTGCATAAAAATTAATTTTGGAAATTTTGACTCTATTAAGATCATTAGAAACATCTTTATTTAAAGGAATCCCAAGTCTTGTCATTTTCTTTTTATATTTTTGTGAATCTTGAAAAGAGTTCTCTACTGCTTTGCTAGCATACTGAAAAACATCACAGAGGGCAAATAAGGCCAATCTGGTAAAGAAATATATTTCCCCATTCTACTACATCTGATTGGTGATGAAGGTGGCTAGATTAGTGGTTGCATTGCTTTTGTTTCAGACTTTCTGGATCTTATCAAAATATTGCATTTCTTTTAAGCCCAGAAGGATAAAGCACTCTACCCCCAAGGTTTATATCTCAGTTGCAGCTTTAAATTGACAGGAGGACTGTGTTGGAACAATCTTTTATGGATAGAGTATGACTTAAAGAAAACATCT
Source organism: Leptonychotes weddellii (assembly GCF_054177405.1). NCBI lineage: Eukaryota > Metazoa > Chordata > Mammalia > Carnivora > Phocidae > Leptonychotes > Leptonychotes weddellii. The sequence goes on from NC_138373.1 coordinate 95,344,557, forward strand.
AAATAAAATAATTCCTCATTGTTATTGGATGAAAGATCAAAGTCAATTTTAAAAATAAAAATATTTTAGCTTCTTAGTATTCTATGAAAACATTGAGCCCATTCTTGAAATTTACATAAGACCTTTAGTTGAGTTTGATAGGCATTTTAAAATTCATGTGATAAAGGAACAATAAAATAGAATAAAGTCTAAAAGTAATGAAGCTATTGAAATTGAATGCTCCTAAGGTAAACAGAAGATGAAAAAGTAATATTTTTTGCCAGATGAAGAGATAGGTTTCCTTATTGTATTGTTCAGGCAAATAAAAGCAAGAAATAATCAGAGCCATGCTGTAGAATAAGGAAAGTAAGATAAATTTTCATACAAATTGAAATGATAATATATGTTTAAATCAGTCATAAAATTATTTATTATCCAAAAAGTATGTCACTAATACAGTAACAAATGCTATAGTTTAAACGTTTAAATTTCTCTTTTTTGGTAATGCGTCATAAAATATCTAAACATTATCTTCACATTTTTATAGTGATACGAATTGGTATCATTTTATTAATAAATCTGGCTACAAAAATGTCTCATAGAGATGTGATTTATATTAATTTTCTAAAATTTTAAGGATAATACACGAAGTGACAAGTTAACCTAGGTTAGTGTATTATAACACTAATCTCAAACAGAAAGTATGTTATAAAGACATTGTCCAAAAATTTAGCTATATAATTCCTTAAAAAAAAAAGCTAAAGTTTATTTCTTTTGAATTCTGTGTATTTAGCTATTTTGGACATTCATATCCTTGTAATTGAACTTTCATGAAGCATTTATTTATAAGACTACACCTTCAGTAACATATGAGAAGAGGATTTTATTATTATAGCTAATGTTTTTAATATGATGTCACAATACACCATAACACAGAAAGATTGTTTGAATAAAAGTTGTGTCTAAATAAAAATGATCTAATTTTTCCTTCTTTCATTCCTCTGCATGGTACTTTGGTCATATTAGTAAGTTCTTAAATATTTCTTTAATTATTATATTATTTATATCTCACTTTATAGATTATTTTATTAAATCTGTGCAAATTTATATGCAAAACAGTTTTTCGAAAATTAGGCCATATCTTAAATTCAGGAAAGACATTGCTATTTTAATCAGTAGTTGCAGCTTATTGAGCTATTGAAATAACTGGATATTCCAATGTTTTTTGTGAAACATTATGAAAAGAGTAGAAATTTTACAAATATATGAAGAACACATTTTAATAGGAAAACATTTCATCCATTAACTACATTTTTTGTCTTGTGACCCTGGAAAGATACTATGATTTTTCCATTGTAGACATGGATTACTGTAACACATTTACCAGTTTTCATAGATGCATCTCTCAACTGGCTTAAAGGAACTTTATGGTAAATATTCCTATAAATCCAAATAGTTACCTTCCTGATCTGTGCTTTCCAATAGTAGCCAGTAACTACATATGGCTATTTGACTAATTAAAATAGTACAAATTTGATTTGAGATTTGCTAGGTCTCAAAGACTTAGTATAAAAATACCTTATTTTTATATTCATTACATGCTGATATGAGAATATTGGGATTAAATATTTATTAGAAATAGCTCCACTTCTTTCTCTTTACTTTTTTTCATGTGGAAACTCAAATATTTAACATTTGAAATTACATATGTGGCTCTCATGTGTGCTCATATTATTTTTGTGGAACAACACTGGTCTAGATACTCACCTTCAGTATATCTATTTTATAATTAACATAGTAGAGCAAATCTGTCTTTGAAGTGAAGACCAGCTGTGGAGATATTTAAATGTACTTTGTTAATATTTGCAAAATAATATTTCAAATATTTTAGCATGATCATTACTTGTGTTTCTCTACTATATAGTAATCTTAAAAATAAATATTCCTGTGCTTGGGGCTTTATTTATATGCCATATCATTATGTGATAATTCAGTGGCATTTGAATCTTTACTTTAAAAAAATTAGAAAACCTCGTTAGAAATGAAAGTTTCTGTATGAGTTGTTTGCACCAATGTGTTTAGCATGATATAGTTTGAAGATTTTTCTGAAAATAGAATAAACCAAAGTTGGTTTGTATGCATCAATGACTACAATTACAGTATCTCCATGCATATTATTTTCTTTAACTGAATTCTTAGAAACACTATAATAATTGATTTTAAAAACACATAACAATGAGTTTCTGAAGAAATAAGATGAGGTAGGTTATAGGGAGGAGGGGACCAGGAGTTGGTAATAGCTCGACAAACTCCTGTCAGCAGAGAGGAGGTTGACTGCCAGGCCAAGCCAGAGAAGACAGAGGCTTCTTGTAGAGAAATCAGCTAAACTTAGTTGTTGAGCAGTATTCAAGACCCACAAGTTATAGTTTCTGCCAAAGACCATTTGCAAGAGAGTCTAATCATTGATCCGTCTCAGTTCATGTTATTTTTATTTAGATATTGTGAATACAAAAAGTCAAAGTGATCCAGAAAAAAAAAAAAACATTTTAGCCAATGTTATTATTCCTAATATGGGACATAGACTATAATAAGAAATGAGCAGGTTTAAAGTGTATGTGCCTTAGAGAAATTGAATATGGTAAATATATTATCAAATAAATTTAAAAAGCTTTCTAGGATAATTCCATTTTGTATGTTTTTGACTTTTTAGTTTCATGGATAAGTGTTCTATGGGGAGTGATTTTCAAAGATTTTTGACCCTGACCAGCAGTAATACATTTGCATCATGACACATGCACACACAGTTTACCTAACCATATTTACCATAACCACAGCTGATGGACTTTGATATTTTCTCTCTAGTCTACTCAGTTTCATGTTCTGGTGATTATTCACTGAATTTCCCTTACAACCACAACTCACAGCCATTAATTTAAAACACCCTTCAACCTGAAAAAAAAAAAAATACTGTTCTTTGTAGATTATGACCCTCATTTTATGGGCAAAACCAGACCGAGGGACCCCTGCCCCACAACTCTCCAATTTGTGTATCAGTCAATCACATGTGGATTGTTCCTCCAGTGATTTCATAAACACTGGATGAGTTTGAGTAATGTTAAGAAAAATGACCAGTGAGTATAGAATTCAGATTTTAGCAGATTAATCAAGTGTTATTCTAATGTATGTGCACACAGAGCACATGCTCACACATGCCTCAGAATTCCCAGCTCTCGATTGGTGAGCTGACTCAGGGTCATATTCTGGGAAAAACGGGGACCACTTTTGTTGTACTTTTGGTGAAATGGCATTCCGTGTGTCATTCTGGAGTGCTGTTCTAGGTTTCCTTCACCTGGACATGGGCTGTGTGCTTCATGTCAGTCTTTTAGTTTGCTGCTTGAATGCCTGTGTCTATGTAGATTTTTTTTTTTTTTCATTTTGGTCTGTTGAATCTTGATTTAAATTCCTATCATAGGAATACAATGCAAGTGTCTGAGAGGAGTGATTTTGCTTGGTAATGGTGATGAGATCTCTCTTCAGCCAGCCTTTTTAAAACAAAACAAAACAAAAAAGCCATCTCTCAACTTGGAAAAAACAACTGTTCTATGTAGATGCCAGGCAATAGGCATCACCAGGTCAAGCTTGAAGATTTGAACAACAAAGGATCAAAAGCAAGTAAAAGGTTTGGAATCAACGCATCCTATGGACAGCGAGGGCCAGGGGATCAGAAGGCTCCCTGAGCACCAAGTACCTGTGATTAGGGCCAAGTGTAATTGTGGTATAGTTATCTTCTACTCAGTACATTTGCCTCCATGAAACCAAAACAGCCCTAACCAGATGTAGCAGATAGAGCAACATACTTCCCTGCTTAGAGCTGTAAAATGACAATGCAAAGAATTCCTCCTCGCAAAAGTAGACTCTACTTGAAATTTTTAAAGGAAGATAGTAAAAGAATCATTTGCTAAAATGAATGGCATTATATACTATACAACTTCGGATATTCAGATACTAGTAAAGTACATGGACAAATAGCTTTAATTAAATTCTGAATATAATCAGGAAAATGAAAACAGTCAAGACTGAGTGATGTATTATTTGGTCCTGAGTTCTGAATTGAATTATTTCTTTCCCTGTCCTTTCAATCAGTTCCTCTCCAAGGGAATATGGTCATTTGCAATTTCTGTTTCTCTTGAAGGTACAACCCCTTTACTTGTATCTCCCTGTTTTTCTCCCGTGAAGGAAAAGGCTTTTTACTTCTTTCCAATTTTAGTACATATTCCACTTTGCTAAACTGGAGTGGTAGGTACAGCATTGCTCTTGCATCATGCAGGCCATTTTCAGATTTCTATTCCTAGCATCCCTTTCTTTTCTTCAGATAGTAGTGATTGTAGTGATTGGAAGAAAGCTTGCACAGAACCTCCTGCAGGCTTGTTCCTTAAGGGAGAGTCCTTTTGCATTGAATCCATGATACTGAAGCACAGGCCCCTCTCTGCACTTTTCATGTTTCATCTTTGCTAAATCTTTTCCCTTTGTACCTGAGACACCTGAGCCGTAGCACATTTGTTGAAATTTAAAGGGCAACTCTTATTGTTACAGTGTGCTACTTCATTTCTCCAGCTTTAATTTTGGGGAAGTGGTTGTAGCTGTGGACATCAATCAAACTGAGAGGCCTCTTCAATTTGAATAAAACCTTTGTGCAGTTTGTGAAGGAGAGGGCTGAACAGTGAAAAGCCTGTGAGTTCTCAGCACATCCTGAACCACTGGATAAGGCTAGGGGCTTAAAGTTGAAATGGCTACTATTTCTTTTAGCTCCCTGTGGGTACAGAGCTCAGAATCACTTCAGCAACTACTACCTCTCAATGGTATCATCTTTGAAAATGAAAATCATATGGTATGTATACTAGGGTATAGCTAGGGTATAAAAGAATGTTACACTGCTTTATGTTGGGGGGGGTGTGTGTGAGAGAGAGAGAGAGAATATACAGCATGAATATACGTATATGGGATACCTTACATATCCACGTCATACATAGTTTTGTATTCAGAGGTATTTAAGTTTACTGAAATCATATGTTTATTTTCTGTCTATGCTAGGGCATGGTTGATATTAACAAAACTATACTAAATGAGTCAAATATGAAAAGAATCTGGCAAATATGATTATGAATTCAATTGCATTTAATATGATGCACAGGACAGGAAGAAGGTTTATCCAACTGTATTAGCTATACATTTAAAAAGAGCAGTGGAAAATAAATCTAAAAGTAAAATCTAATTCCAGTGATAAATATGGTTGTTTCAAATATTTTATCAGAACCATTAATGTTGTACAAAATGCACAGTAAGACTGTTTTGTGTTCCTTGATATTTGATGCCTGTGTACTAGCTGAAATGTGTTTTATATATATATATGTACACACACACACACACACACATACACTTAAAAATATAGAGCTGCAGTTTGGGGAGTTTGTTATAAAAAAGTTCAACTTTGTTTAAAAAGTGAGTTGTCAAAATTCTGCTTATACTACTGCCTTGATCTTCTCTAAAAAGGTGTGCCCAGGTTGCTCCTGAGAGTTTACCAGCATCGAGAATGGTGCTGCTTTCACTGATAGACTTAACTATTTCCATGTAAGAGTATTCTTTTTAGGGTAAGGTAAAATGTATCTGAGGACTCAAAGAAGACAAATCTGATGGGACTTATGAGACCCAGCAAGACAGGAAACCATCATGGAGAGCATGTAGGCAGAGCCAAGTGGATTTTATTTTGTGACCAAAAGTGAGGCTTTTCTGATTTGTTACCTTATTTTGCCAGAAAGTGAAGACTTACAATATTTTTTTAAAGTTTTATTTATTTATTTGACATAGAGAGCACAAGTAGGCAGAGCAGTAGTTAGAGGGAGAGGGAGAAGCAGGCTCCCCGCTGAGCAGAGAACCCAATGTGGGGCTTGATCCCAGAACCCTGGGATCATGACCTAAGCTGAAGGCAGAGGCTTAATGACTGAGCCATCCAGGCGCCCCGAAGACTTACAATATTATTAACAATTCTCTAGGGAGCCACTTTCACAGAGAGTCTGCGAACAGGTTTTATAATTTGAGCAAATTTGGACTGAGTAAAACAGAATGGAACCAACTTGAGGAAGTTGAGATGATTATTTTTTGCTTTTTGATATCAGACTTGCTCCTTACCTCCATTTCAGCTTCAAAGTCCTACTTCTTTAAGTAAATTTATGTTACTTGCATGTTCATATTCTTGATAGTATCCTCTGCTGGGAATTTGGTAGTTTGGGTTGATGTTCATTCATTAGGGAGGCATCAGAGATGGGAACCTCCCTTAGAGAAATCCTGGTTTGCCTATAGTTTGCCTACATACTCATTCTCTTAAAGTAATTGGGACTGTATTTAATAGAGGAATGTGGTTTTGATGTGTTCTTCCATGGCTAAAGCCAACTTTAATACCTATACATTCTTTTTTTTTTTTAAGATTTTATTAATTTGACAGCGAGAGAGACAGCGAGAGAGGGAACACAAGCAGCAGGAGTGGGAGAGGGAGAAGCAGGCTTCCTGCAGAGCAGGGAGCCCGATGCGGGGCTCGATGCGGGGCTCAATGTGGGGCTCAATGCGGGGCTCAATGTGGGGCTCAATGCGGGGCTCGATGCGGGGCTCGATGTGGGGATCGATGCGGGGCTCGATCCCAGGACCCTGGGATCATGACCTCAGCCGAAGGCAGACACTTAATGACTGAGCCACCCAGGCGCCCCAATACCTATACATCTATGCTAATACTTAACATATGCTAATACACTAAGAAGTTTCTCCACATTATGCTTTTAAAAAGGAAAGTTCATCAAAGAGCATATATTTGTCAGAGCATGTATTTACAAATCCCATGGTAGTTAGTGAATTTTTCTTCTGCTTAGTTAATTCAGCCATCTTAGTCACTTTTAATCAATCGTGTTTTTAAAAATCAGTTCAGCATGCTGTTCACAACAATAAATATATCTATTGTCATTTTTGGTGTGTGTATAGTAATATAGTGTTAATGTGCACTTTTTTTCTTTAAGATAATCATAGAATAATACTAAAATAATGACATTAAGAACAGGCAAAATGAGATTCTTAATTGTTGATTAAATTCCTTTTTGTTTCTTTAAGTAAATGATGTTTCATCTGGCATTGCTTATACAAATCCAACCCCATTAAACTTATGAGAAAGTAAAACATATAAAACCATTGTGCAAAGAAAATACTTTAGTATATTAAACTATCACAAGTCAAACAAGTGTTTTTACTCGAGTTGCTCAGACCTGACTCCTGAAGATGAACCCCCAATCCTCCCCTGTAATCTCTTATACTTGATTTTCTCCTGATAGCAATGGGCCAGTCTTTGCCTGGAAGCCAGAATTTTGATTAATCTCAGAATTATGGTATACAGAGATACAATGTGATTTTTTTTTCTCAGGAGATAAGCTAGACCATTTAAAAATCCTTTGTTATGTGATTTTCACTAACAGTGAATAATTTAGGATTATTATGTATTGTTTAAGGAACGATTTTCCCTCCATGCTTCTAAGTTAGCATAATGAGTGTTACTCAGGATGACAAAGTACAGAGAATTATCTGATAAAATCTGAATGAATTGAACCATTGATAACCCAATGTTGCAGAACTCAAGAGTTATCATTGATCAAACTTTCCCATTATAAGAAAGTTATCTTGACATTTCAAGTGTTACTGGCTTTTAAATTTTTCACTTCTTGAACCATACAAAACTGGGTATGACCTTGTGTAATCAACTTTACCTTTCTGTACCTTAGAATCCTCATCTGTAAAATGGGGATATTAAAATTAGGTTAAATCATATAAAATTGCATGTCTATAGGTCAAATACAGTTTATTTTTTTTAAAGCAGACAATTTCCTATTGTTTGCCCTAGGACCTATTTTATAAGTTTGATGAGAGAATTAAAAGAGCTAATGCAGGGGCACTTGGGTGGCTCAGTCTTTAAGCGTCTGCCTTCAGCTCAGGTCATGATCCCAGGGTTCTGGGATCAAGCCCCGCATCGGGGTCCCTGCTCAGTGGGAAGCCTGCTTCTCCCTCTCCCACTCCCCCTGCTTGTGTTCCCTCTCTCGCTGTGTCTCCCTCTGTCAAATAAATGAATAAAATCTTAAAAAAAAAAGAGCTAATGCATGTAAACTCTTAGCACAATGCTAAATATGCTGGAGTGAGTTTTCATAAATTTTAGTTAGTATTCTCATTATTAGAATAATAAAAGCCAAGAACTATTTGGTCATTCTGGGAATGAAAGAAATATATTCAAGGTAGCACCATCCAGCAGCCCAAAGTAACTTATAATAAATTCTTTTCTTACATTTCTCAAAGTCAGAATAATTAAAGTCTTTATTTGTATTTCTGAAAAGGAAATGTTTTGTTTTTTTGTGCATCCACCTGACTTGGTATGTATTCATTGCAAGAATCTTTCAAGAAATCAGCCCCCCAAATATTTTTGTTACTGCATTTTGCTTATATCATCAAAAGGTTTTTAGTATCTAGCTTTAAATCATGATATTTTGTGCAGTTTTAATGTAGCTTTTGCTTCCATCCCAGCTGAGACAAAACAAAAACAAGAAACACAAACACCATTACTAAGGTGGATTTAAGCTCAACACATCTGAAACACAGGGTTTGGGAAAGACCAGGTAACATCATAAATTGCAAATTACCCCAAGAGAAATATAATCAGTGCTGTGAACCAATCAGAGTGAGGTATAGGGGATATTTAAACTTTTGAGAACTTGAACTTAGATGATGTGAAAAGCAGAGAAGTAGCAGGTATGTTTGGGCCCTATTTCATTTATTTTGCTTTAGAAAGTCCTGTCTCATGGTTTTAGAAGTGTTCAATGTTCTCAGTCATTTCCTCTACTTCAGAAGCATGATCAGGCCATTTACAAATGAACATGCCTATATACAAATTTGTCAATCACCACTTAAACCCAGAAACAATCATACCCCCTCAAATGTTTGTGGACTCAAAGGGTTAAAACTACTGGATCTAAATTAGAAATGGGACTAAAGAGCTTGAAAGACAAGCAGGAATGGAATCTAAGCACTTGTGAAGTTATTGATATTTACATTTCTTAAATATAAAAAGAGGGAAAAAGAGAAGACCTGTGGTTATATAAGTTAACTTTGTAGAGCAGCTTATAAGGAACTCGACATCTGGTGATGTCTGTTTTCACAATAAAATATGAGGTGGGACTATTAGCTCTAAGTGAGTCAAAGAGTTTGGGTAGGACAGGAGAAGATAATATATGAAAGTCATCTCAGATATTGGGAACTGAGCTTAATGGAGAAACATGGAAGAATTGTTGAGTTGTGTTAAGATCCCATTCGAGATGATTAAGGTGATTAAGTTGAAATAAAAACAGTATGTCTGGTTGTATAATTTTCTCCAGCTACATTCAACTACTCAGGACTGTGCAGTAAGAAACCGGATGGTTGTGCTCATCTGGAATTTGAGTTTCACAAGAAGAGTACAATGGAGGAGGAGAGAAAGAATGTAGGTGAGGCTGTGATTATAATAATGGACTTTTGCTTGTACGTTGCAGAAGAACTGAAGACAGGAGGAAGTGAGGGAAGATGAAAGCTCAGCAGGCCCAATGCCCTGAGGATCTAATGTTCTGAGAAGAGTACTGTTTGAATAAGTAAGAGAGAAGGATAGGAAACTGAGGTCCCAGGGTGGAATGTTTGCATTTCAGATTTGGAGATGGTGCAGATTCTGTTGATGACGAAGTCCTGTCTGTGATCAGGAGAGAGGGTACTTGAGGTATTGGGAAGGATAGGACCGTCTGAGATAAGGAGGTCAAAAACCAGAGGATTGGTTTTGGAAGGATTAGAAGGATTATCCCAACTGATGATGAAGTTGTCAAGACAGGCTAGACTTTGTACAATGAGGAGGACAGGGTCTAGAGTTAAATCATTTGTGAATCAAGGGAAATGACCAAGAAATGAGGAACAATAGCTCCGAAGAGATACTGAGGGAAGAACAGCAAGTTTTGCAAGAGGCAGATAAAGAAGTGGTCTGGAAGTGGAAATTGGGGTGGGGGAGAACCAAGAAGGACAGTTTCTCTAACTTCTTGATCTGAAACACATAAAATAATAGTAATAATAATAATAATTAAAAAACCATCACTACCACAATAGTGAAATAGCTATTGAGAACTTACTGTGAGTCAAGTTACTGTCTCAAATGCTTTACATTGATTCACCCATTTAATCATTACAGTAACCCTTTCAGAAGTAAGTGCTATTAACAATATCCCCATTTTAGTAAACTGAGGCAACAATAATGTAAAGTTACTTAACTTTGCCAAAGTCACTGGGCGCCTGGGTGGCTCAGTTGGTTAAGCGACTGCCTTCGGCTCAGGTCATGATCCTGGAGTCCCGGGATCGAGTCCCGCATCGGGCTCCCTGCTCAGCAGGGGGTCTGCTTCTCCCTCTGCCCTCTTCCCTCTCGTGCTCTCTGTCTCTCATTCTCTCTCTCTCAAATAAATAAATAAAATCTTTAAAAAAAAAAAA
>NC_138373.1:95355210-95426186 GCF_054177405.1 Leptonychotes weddellii
GCCAAAGTCACATAGCTAGAAAGTGGTGCTGCTAGAGTTCAAATCCTGACAAATGGATTTCAAAGTCTGTGCCTCTAAACTACCACATGGCTGCCTTTGTCCTTAACCCGAAATTGAGAGAATCAACACTTCTGTAGAAGGATGTGTTCACTGGATTTCAGATTGCTCTGGAACCATTTAGTATCAGTGGGCTAAGCTCTACGATAGGAAAGCATGGGTCTCAGGGATTTATGCTGCAGGCGTGGAGAGGCAGGTCTTCCTGTAAAGCCTCTTTCTTTGCCAGATGATGGAGCGCACTGCTGTTTTGTGACTGGGGAGAATTCCGCTCTCTGTAGTTTTCGTTAACATTTGAGCATTCACTGTTTCCAAGTCCTATTAAAGAGTCCATATTTATGAAGAGATATGATAAAGAAAGCATATCATACTTTGGTTTTTCATATTTTGCTTTGCTTTGATCTAAGTATCAAGGTTCCCAAAGAATCTTGGCTGGCTTCACCAGGATGCACTTTTCATACCTAGTTATCTTTGTGCCAGGCACAAACAGACTGAGAATTTGGACAACTAACATTCCACAACCCTTGCTCAAAGTGAAATTTCCCTATCTTTCTAATTCCACTGGGCTTTCAGGTTGCTGACAAAGACCCACAAAGCAGCTGCATATCTAGCCCTCTATTGGTAGTTTTTTTGTTATGGTTTTCACTTATGCACACCTCCTGGGCAAAGGCCATCCTTTTCTGTGGAAGACTCTATCAAACCTTTGCCTCCTGATTCACATTTGAATCTCTGTGAGCCTACAACAGGGCCTTTGCTAGCATCACACCAGTTGGAGTCAGTCAGAATAGAATCTTTCACAGGCTCTCATGCTGCGCCTTTTCATTATTCTCAGATCTTTTTGGTGTTTTTGTCTGTGGCTTTGTTTGCTTTTGAATACCAAGAGTCTGTCTTTGGTAGCACACTAAACGTAATGAAGCTTGGGAAGCATTCGGTGAAAAGTTTTAAAAAAGAAAGGAAGAAAAAAAAAGCCAAATTAATGACTGTTGTTCTAAATGCAGATGGCACTGATTAGTTTGCCGAGATCCTTCTGTGAAATAAGCTCAGCACCATCACCTTCTTATCTCAGAATCAGCCTTCCTGCCAGAAGTGATGGCTGGGACAATGCAGATGGCTCTCAAGTAGGATCTTCTCTCAGAACCCAGTCCTTATCACGGCTTTGACTGGCAAAGGCTGTCATTCATGCTGTCACTCACAGTGGGTACACAATGGATCATGTCTGCCTTGCACATCATAGATAACTAGACTAACTGGCGCTGGATTTAATTCTTTGGTTAAAGAAGAGGAAAAAAGATAAATCATTGATTATAGACTATCTGATTTTCCTTTAATTCACCTGTCACTGAAACTGTAACCTTGTGTTCTAGATCAGTTAAATTTGTCAGCATCCCTAAGAGAAACCACCATTTTAATAAGATTTTTTTTTCAAACTAACATATATTGTGACTATGTGACTCTTTCAATCCTGTGTCTGGGTGACAATCTTTTCTTTGAAAAACAACAATGTGGTTTTGATGTGCTTTGGAATTTATATCCTAACATTTTAAAATAAAAATGAGCATTAATGATCTTGATAGAGCATTCTTGAAAAAAAAAACAGGTAAAAATGAAAATATGAAGGTATTAAATATAAAGGTATTTTGTGTGAAAGTCTACTGTTTATACAGTACTCTGAATGGTGACAGCAGAGGATTCATTTACACTTCTAAAGCAGCTTTGTATATTGACAAAGAAGGTGTTAGAGACAGAACCATCATAATAATAACTGTGCCTGTTCACCACCATTTTATGTTATTGTATGTCATGAATGTTGTACTCTATATAATATATTAAAATACTCTGATAAAAGGAACAATAATTCTTAGTTAGGTTAATTATTGAGTTTTTGAAAAGCTAATTACTGATGTCTGACCTGATTTGTTTTGCTGCTGAAGGAAGGTATTAAAGATTTTAAGATATGCAAACTCTCCTTAGTATACGATAAAACATATTTATAATGTTTGTCAAGGATATTAGTTTTTTTTACTGGGTTACAACACTGAGAATAAAGAGGCTAATATTACTTTATGTATCTCTCTTTGCTCAATGGTGGGAAAGTCACAATACTCAGCAAAACACATGGGGCTAATATGTCCAGTATGTTTGCATATTTATTTTCCTGGATAAATAAATTATGAACATGACTCTTGATGTCCTAACCAAATCAATGTGATAGCTTTACTTAGGTATCGAATTTCTGGTCATATTTTTATATTTTTACTCTTATATTCATTTATGCAGAGAATTTTAGTTAAAATAAGACAGCGATGGTCTATTAAAATGTTAATTAAAAGAAAAGAATTCCAGGGTGCCTGGGTGGTACAGTCAGTTAAGCATCTGACTCTTGGTTTCAGCTCAGGTCGTGATCTCAGGGTTGTGAGACTGAGCCCCATGCCAGGCTCTGCACTTAGCACAGAGTCTGCTTGGAACTCCCTCTCCCCATGCCCCTTCCCCCCATTCGTGCCCCCCCCCCAGTAAATAAATAAACCTTTAAAAAAGAAATAAAAGAGTTCCTTTCAGAGATAGCATTTTGGTCTACATAACAACTGCTTTTAGGATAAGGCATAGAGGATGTATTCTTTAAAAAAAAATCATAGCTATTTGTAAGGTTTATATATCATATGCAAATTAAGGAGCAAGGATGTAGTCCTTCTAATTTAATAATTCTCATTTAAAAGTATTTATAGCATGTCTATGCAAAGATACAATCCATTGCCCTTAAATTCAACAAATGTGGTCAATAATATGCCAAATTCTACAGAGTATCCCCTTCAATAATGTGTGTGTCAACTAAGGGTTGGTTCATCTTGACATGGGAGACACAGAAAGGAGAAAGAAAGAAGAGTTGATAAATTGAAGCTTTGGGAAAGAAAAATAATGCACTGCTCTTGTAGTGACCATTATAGGTCACCAGCCAGCTCAGGAATTGGTTACCCTTGAATGAGACGCTATCTCCCGCACCCCAGTCAAGTCCAATCCGTGGCTACCTTGGTGCAAAGAGCAGCCTGGGACTCTTTTGCAGAAAATAGGACACAATGTACAGGGAGCTGATGGCCAAAGGAGAATTGAACATGATAGTGATGTGACTGATGTGTCCAGAACATCAACTCTTCTTATATATGCAAATCTGACTCTGGGAGTATTTAAGAATTTGTAAGTTTGTGCTCATTCTTTCCAGCTTCTTAAACAGTACCCAAAGTAGAGGCTGTCCAGGTCAGATCTGTGTCCCTCAAAGAAGAAAGGCAATATCACAAAAAAATGTGTAAGGTTACTGGACTACCTAATGCCAAACAATATGGGTCCTCCAACTTTGCCCTGTCTCAGCTCTCAAAAGGACTTGTAGATTTAGGGATGGCATATAGCGTTCAGATCTCCAAGAATGAACAAGCTGGAGGAACAAAGGAGACTTGCCTCTGGGTTTTGATTTTATAAGTATGTGGGTTCTTCAGAGGAACCAGTTGTCATACAATAATTATCATCTCATCTCAGTTTTTACAGTCTCTGTTCTTCTTTGTCTGAGCCATGCCTTTGTTCTCATGAAGTCTTACCAGATGACTGTGATCCCAGAATTCAGTTTCCTTAGTTAACGTCCAGGATGAGAATGAAGTCATTCCTTGGAATCCAATGGAGTTAAACCCATCTTTGACCCAGTCCTGTCCTGGAGTATACCATACCAAGACTATGAAGGATGCTAAGCTACCAACATAGATGACTTCATAGAGGCTTCAAGATTCATTCTGTTCCTATGCTTGGTCTTTATAATTTCTTGCTAATGTGACATAGATGAGTGTGTATAATTAGAAAATAAATGGAGAGAAGATTTTCTATAACCTTGTTCTCTTGGAAAATATATCACATCTAGATACGTGGTTATAGTGTGTGTGTGTGTGTGTGTGTGTGTGTGTGTAATTTGGTTATTTAGAAAGGATTGATGGATATTTGTTCTGATCTTTTGTTTAAATATCTCACTTCAATAGTAAAATATAACCTGGTAGTTCAGTGAATTCCTTAATTTGTTCATTTATCTAGTATTTATCCAGTGCCAACTATTCCAATTCTCATGAATCTCAAAATTAGTCAAGTCTCCAAGCCATGTATGAAGATTAGCATTATGAATGTAAACAGAATGTAAAGGTTAATGCAAAACTCTTATGGCCTTGATTTTCCACTTTGCGTAGTAGTCAAATGATTCTTTATAAAGTCGATGCAGTAAAAATGCATGGGTCACAATAGATCAGTCATTTTTGTTTGGTTTGGTTTTGATTATACAGCCTATGTAGGCATAGCCCTGCATTGAAAAAGGGGGAAAAAAATCATCCATACTCATGATTAGATAATGGCTATATTAACGAGATTGGACCAGTTCCAGTCCCCAAGACAAATAACGTGTCTATTGGCAATGGATATGTGGTATTCTCTTTAGTACTATACTGAGTCTTCTTGGTTACAGGATGCTAGCAAGAACTGTGTTAGTGACCAATCACTGCATATCTTAGCAAATTAAAATAGCAAACACATTATCTCACCCAGTTTCCTGGGGTGAGGAATCTGGGGGCAGCTTAGCTGGGTAATTCATGTCCAGTGTCTCTGTGAGGTTGTAGTCAAGATGTAGTGTAAGGCTGCAGTCATCTGAAAGCTTGAGTGGGGCTAGAGAATCTACTTTCTACCTCATTCACATGGCTCTTGGCAGGAGGTTTTAGTTTCTCACTGACTGTTGGATGGAGGCCTTAGTTTCTTATCACATGGGCCTCTCCATAAGGCTGTTCTCACCACATGGAAGCTGACTTCTCCCAGAGTAAATGGTCTAAGAGGGAAAGCAAGTGAACTAAGACAAAGCTACAATGTCTTCATAAACTTATCTCAGAAATAATATACTATCACTTCTGCCATATTCTATTATTAACACAGACACCCTGGTCCAGTGTGGGAAAGGAGTACTCAGGGGCACAAATGCCAAGAGGCAGGGATCCCTGGGGGCCATATTGCAGTCTGGGATCAAAAGTTTCTGATTCGGTTCCCAGCTGTTTTTTGGAGAAGTCTGACCAAATATCTCTCTTTAAAGCAGTGATTTTCAAAAGAGGATGAAGAGGTATAGAGTTAGAGAAGCATGTTCTATATTATATAGAATTTTATATTTTTTATATTTTGATGTAAGAAAACATACTGTTTTTTGAACACGGGCTACAGAAAACTAAATTTAACCATGTTTCTTTGCTTGTGGGGATACACGTACATGCATATCAGTGATTATTTAAGGGAAAAGTAGACTCACAATTTTGGTGTGTGTGTTGGGGGCCATATTTTGTTGTAAGGAATATGATACTTTTAATACTGAAACTACTTTAAAACAAAATTAGAAACCTGTCATGAAAATATAGACCAATTATTAGACCCATTAGCAATTACTCCACTTAACCTCAATGAAATCAACCCATGTGTTTTATAGTTCTTTGATTAACAGGGATTTGTTTCAGGTTTAAGAAAAAAAAAATAGCCAAAATATCTGTATCAATTCATGTAAAGATATTAAGGATTTCTGGCAGCCTTATGGTATATAGATCTAAAAATGAATAATATATTATTATAGAATTTATTTCAGTCCTAAAACAATACAGCAAATATTTTAAAATAATGTACTTCTACTTGTTATTACCACAGGCATTTTGTATTTAGTTTCTTCATGCTAAAGCAGCTTCCTTGAGTTGAAATCTGGACCAGATATCAAGGAAGCTGATCATATCATTCTGTTGTGGTAGAACAGTAGGCAGAGTTCAATGAGGCTTTTTATCTTAAATTATATTTTCAACTTGACCTCATTAAATTCTTTTCCTTCTGTTTGTCATTGTTAGGCTCACTATATTTCATATTTCCTCTCGGCCTCTTTACCATTTTAAAATTGTCCTTTAGAAATAACTCTGGCATGGAGAGTTCATTATTTCTGATGGTGACAACACATTGAATGCCCTAATACACTGATTTCATTGTGCCTCATGACCTACATTTAGAAAAATTCAGGTAGATTTCCTAGTTACTGATTATCTTTTAGAAAATCATTGAGTGTCAAAAGCTATTTTCCTTTTTATTTTCAAATTTGTTTTTAAACTGTCTTTAGGAGAGGAGTGGCTATAGTCGAACAAATGAAAAAAAAATCCCACTTTTTTGCCTAGATTTTGTTTTTCAGAGTGGAGAAAATAAATAGTAAAATGGGGAAATTTTTTTTCTCTAACACATGACCTAAATTTCTGTTGCAATGAAGCTGATCTGCTTTAAATATAACACCTGCCTCTGTAAAATTTTGTAGTAATTTATTTTTCAATGATTGTGTATACAGTGTGGATGTAAATATATACTTTAAATATTTCACATAAGTATCAATGTGAGTCTAATTTTGATTTGAAAATAAAGTAAGTTATTCTGAATAAAGTAAAGCTTTCCAAGCATCCTTTAAAAAAAAGAAAAATTTAAAAGGGGAGAAAAAAACCTGACTGAAATATAATCAGATGAGCCAATGTTATTAGACACAACCACAGGAAAAACTAAAGCAACGCATAATGAATTAAAAGAAAAGGGCCATTAAACTGGAGAATCCCAACAATCAAGTGGAGTTGTTTCAGGCTCTTTAGACATTACTGCTGGAATAAATACGTTATCACACTAAGCTTTTATGAAAGGCTGTTACATTTTTACCAACTTTAATCTGTTTCATTTTTGTGTTTAAAGGATGGGAGTTGCATTAAAATAAAAATTCCATTTGGGTTATTATCTCCCCAGCTGTCTGTACAGACCATGGAGCTGGCCAGAGAATATTCTCATTATGTGTGTCGAGCAGTTACTCAGTGATTGATGCTGCATTAATGCACGACACAGAAGCCTTCCTTTTGTTACCGAATATTAGACAAATTAGTTCTTACAAATTCATGACCCACCCTCCCCCTCCTAGTCTGGGTGTCTTTCTCCTCCCTCTCTCAGCTCCCTACCTGCCCCCGTGCCTTCTGTTGGGCACCTGACTTGACTACCATGGAGATTTAATATTGTTAATAATCTTCAGTGAAAATGAACCCCAAGGCATTAGGAGGAGGGGTTTGACAAAGGAAGGGGCAGAAAACAGGCATTGGTCTTTTTAGGCAGAGTATAGAATGAGATTCTGGTCATTTTCCAGGATACCCCAATGTAGTAATGACAAAATGAATGTTTTGTTGTCCCAAACTAGTTTCCCCCTCCCTCACTTTATGTGAGGGACCATTTATCGTCTCAATTCCTTTAAACTTACTTTTGTTAGGATGGGGAGAAATGAGTCATAAAAAATTTGTATTTAGAATAATTTCCTTACCATGAAGCTAGGAAGTATGGGAGTGGAAATATGTCTCTTCCTCTTGCCCAAAATGTTTATATTGGAATTCTTCCTAGTATTTAAGAAAAGGCAGTGCAGATATTAAAATGCAAAAGTGGGTTTTGAGCATGATCAGTAGTTTCCAGTTGCATTATGTGTCATATACTTTTGTTTGGTTGTGAAAGATAGGCCCGTGATCATCAAAGGTTTAGAGTTGTCAAAATATATCATCACGTGTATATTTCTGGAAGAAAATGTTCTGTGCTAAACCTTACTGTTTTCACACTAAATCTTGAGAACGACAAACTTCCAGTTGTACATATGAGGATGCTGAAGCACAGGAAGGTTAAGTAACTTGCCCAGTGTTACATAGTCAAAGTAGATCTTGAACCTGCCTCTTGAAACTATATATTTGGTTTATAAAAGAAAATGAATGAAATTTACTTATTTTTTAGTTCTACGATGTTCGTTATTCCTGAAGATTCCTTTATGTATTTTTTGATGTTCTAAATTTTAGTTTCTGGGCACCTGGGTGGCTCAGTTGGTTAAGTGACTGCCTTCGGCTCAGGTCATGATCCTGGAGTCCCGGGATCGAGTCCCACATCGGGCTCCCTGCTCAGCGGGGAGTCTGCTTCTCCCTCTCCTGCTCCCCCCTCTTGTGCTCTCTCTCTCACTCTCTCTCTCAAATATATAAATAAAATCTTTAAAAATAAATAAATAAATAAATTTTAGTTTCTAATACAGTAAATACTGATAGATATAAATATTGTTATATTTATGTGATAATTATTGATATAGTCCATCCAACCAAAAGCTTGATGAGCACTGAATAATATTTTTAAGTTTACAGTTCAATGGGTATTTTTTTTGTATTTTAATAAGATTGTACAATAAACACTGCAATGTAATTATAGGACATTTTTGTTCCTATGAAAGCAGACCCACACCTTATGCAATTACTCCCCATTTCCCTTCAATATCTAACCTACTTTTACCTCCACAGGTTGGCTTATCCTGGGCATTTCATATAAATGGAATCATAAAACTCATACAATATATGAATGATTGCATGTGATTTCCTTCACTTATCATAATGCTTTCAAGGCTCATTCATTTTCTTGCACATCTTAGTACTTCATTTTTTTAATTGCTGAATAATATTCCATTGTATGGATATATCATATGTTGTTTATCCATTTATAAGTTGGATTGTTACTACTTTTGGCTATTATGAATTGTGCTACAGTGAATATCTGTGCACAAGTTTTTGTGTGGACATTTGATTTCATTTCTCTTCAGTATATACCTAGGAATGGAATTTCTGGGTCATATGGTAACTGTATATTTAACCTTTTGAGCCGCCACTAACTTGTTTTCCATAGCAACTTCACCATTTTACACTCATACTAACAGTATGAGGGTTCCAATTTCTCCACATCTTTACCAACACTTGTTATTGTCTGTGTGTTTTATTATAGGCATCCTAGTGGGTGTGAAGTGGTATCTCATTGTAGGCTTGATTTTCATTTTCCTAATGACATTGAACATTTTTTTTCATGTGCTTCATTGCCATTTCTTCCTTGGAGAAATATCTATTCAAATTCTTATCATATTTTTAAATTAGGTTATTTGTCTTTTTCTTGTTGAGATGTAAGTGTTCTCAACATATTTTAGACATATAAGTGCCTTATCAGATATATGCTTCACAAATATTTCTGTCATTCTATGGATTCATTTTCTTGATGGTATGGTTTGCTGCACAAAAAAAATCTTAATTTGGATGTAGCCATTATATTATCTTTTGCTGCTTGTGCTTTCAGTTTTATCTAGGAAATGATTACCTAACTCAGGGTCACAAAGACATATTCCTGGGCGCCTGGGTGGCTCAGTTGGTTAAGCGACTGCCTTCGGCTCAGGTCATGATCCTGGAGTCCCTGGATGGAGTCCCTGGATAGAGTCCCGCATCGGGCTCCCTGCTCGGCAGGGAGTCTGCTTCTCCCTCTGACCCTCCCCCCTTTCATGTGCTTGCTCTCTCTCATTCTCTCTCTCTCAAATAAATAAATAAAATCTTTAAAAAAAAAAGACATATTCCTATGTTCTCTTCCAAGTAGTTTTAGCTTTTATGTACATTGTTAAATTGTATTTGAAACATCCTATAAAGGACTAATTGTGGTATAGACCTAATTCTTTTTAGTTTTGCCAATTATACAAGTCAATTCAAAAACATTCACAAGAGTTAGTTGTGAGTGACTGTTCAGGATACGTAGTGAAGATGATTTCCTAGAACCTGATAAGTCTGCACTGAAAGAACTTGGCCTAATAGGAAGTAACAGACATAACACAAGTAACTAACATGTAAGGGGAAGTGGGACATGAAAGGAATGGGATATGTGTCTTGGGAATTCAGAAAGAAAGATTACCAGTAGTTGTGGGAAGTGATCTTATTCATGCTTGATTTGAATCTCTAAATAAAAAATCACAGTAAAGTTTTGTCAGACTCTGCTTTGCTAAAGATCGCGGTCATCACTGATTAGTTGCCCTTGCATTGTGGTTTCTGGAGTGGTCAGGATGGCTGGCTTTCAGAGTTTTGTGCCGGAGAGAAGCAGTTCTACAAATGCTGTTGGCAGAGCACTGAAAGTCCCTGAGAGGGTTACAGGTGGTCTGCTAGGTCAAGACAATTTTCCTAATAATATTCAGACGTGATTTGCCTTTTTCATTGTATTGACATTGTGCTGGTTATGCAGAAGCAATGATGGGTAAAACCACTGTGCATTAACATGAATGAAGACAGCACCACCAAACTGTGTGAGTAGTCCTTGTGTCAATAAACCTGTAACTGTTCTGACTCTAGTGCCTAGACAAGACAGCACAGGACATAAGAATTCCTCATAATTCATTTTGATGGATGTTTATAGGCAAACTAAATGAAAAGGCCTTATAGTACTCAAGATTGATTTAAAAAGATACTTTCAGGGGTTTAAAATAACCTTATTACTTACAACATCTTACAAACTTGATAAATTTAATTAGGAAAAAAATCCTACACAGGGCGCTTGAGTGGCTCAGTCGGTTAAGTGTCTGATTCTTGATTTCCGCTCAGGTCATGATCTCAGGGTCCTGGGATCAAGACTGCATCAGGCTCTGCCCTCAGCGTGGAGTCTCCTTGGGATCCTCTCCCTCCCTCTCCCTCTCCCTCTGCCCCACCCCCACCCAACCTGAGCTCTCTTTCGCTAAAATAAATAAATAAAATCTTTAAAAAAAGAAAAAATGCTACCCAATGACAAAAATAACAGGACCCTGGAACAAATACAATGCATTTTAGTTTAAACTGAGTACAAATGCCTGGTTTCTGCTTAATAACTATCCTCCAAAAGGAGGTTCAGATAAAACATAATTTCCTGCAAAACATGAAGGAAATAGTAGTAACTTTTCAAAATATAGTAAAAGTAGCTTGGAAATTTATATGCCGTTTTGGACTATACCCCCCAAGTCATCTTAGATATGTTGTTATTATTCTCCTTTGGAATGTTATTATAGCAACTTTATTTATGAAAGTAGGAACTGAAGAATTGAAAGCAATCCCAAACTAGGTCCGAATCTGAGCCAGAAGTAGGCTTCCTGTCAGGGTAGAAACAGCAGTGCCACTTTCCTGCTCTCACGTGCACCATACCTGGGAGGGACCCTTGCAGCACAACTGTGATTTGATTGTGGAGCGTCAGAGCTTTTTTCTGATTTCTAGGCAGGATTCAATATTTGACAAAAGTCTGATCTGAAAGAAGTAAAATAGGTGCATTTATTCTGGAGTTTTGGGTCATGGACAAGATTCTGGTTGTCAGAAGCATATTCAGTTTTTAACAACAACAAAAAAATCAGTTGAATATATGACTTGGGCTTTAGAGAGGAATCTGGGATGGAAATATAGATTTGAGTCATTACCTTATAGGTGATAATCACTGTAAGACATGACTTTATATCAGAAATCCTTGAGGAAGATTATTATCAGTTTCATTATAATAAAACAAAACAAGTAAGGAGAGTTCTGTATTAGGTAGCAGTAGCTCTCCTAGGTAAAGCAGCTTCTCCTGTAAAGAAGCTAAAAGTGAGTGGGGGGTTCAAATATATAAATAGATGGAAAAGTTAAGAGGAGAATAAGGCACAAGTCAATCATTTGGAGAACATCCAATTATTTTATTTTTTTTCAGCATTATTGAAATATAATTGACAGTAACATTGTATAAATTTAAGGTATACAATGTATTGATTTGATACATGTATAAAAATTATCAATTTCTAATGTACAGTATGGAGAATATCCAGTATTAAACAGGGGGATTAAAGTAGAAGAAGACTTTTAAAATTTTTTCAAAGGAATAGAGCCGAAGATAGAGAGCTGGGAAAGGAATGATATGAAAGCTAAAGAGGAGAGTTATTTTTAAGAAGTAGGCGTGGCCGGGTGCCTGGATGATGCAGTGGGTTAATTACCAACTTCTTGGTTTCCACTCAGATCATGATCTCAGAGTGGTGAGATGGAGCTGCGCTTCGGGCCCTGTGCTCAGCACGGAGTCTACTTAAGACTCTCCCTCTCCCTCTACCCCTCCCCCTCCCCCACCCCCCTCTAAAATAAATAAATAAATCTTAACAAAGAAAAAAATGTCAGTATGGCCGTTGTATCTGATTATACCTAGTGGTTCCATTTAGATAAGTTTAGGAAAGGTGTGCTGGATTTAGCAAATGAAAGCTACCTGGTGAACTCCGTATTGGCAGGCTAAATGGAGTAGTAGTGCTAGCTTGTATGTAGGTTTGAGGGTACAAAGACAATGAGCATGGGCTCTACTTTTAAAAATCATGGCTGAGAAAGGAAAGAGTGAGGGAGAGTGTCATCCTGCAAAAGGACAAAACTGTCAAGAAAGTGCTTTTGTTGATTTAGATGGGACAGACTTAAGCATGTCAGAAGCTAACAGTAAGAGCCAGTGGCAAGGGGTGGTGGGTGATTTATTTGGGTGACTGGCAGCTCCTATTCTACTCAGGATAAGAGACCTTGAGTTCTTTTTATTTATCATGGCATTTCTGGCCCTGATAAACTTACTGTTGTCAATTCTTTCACTTTACGTCTTACAGCACTTCTGTTACATGGTTTAGACTAAAACAAAAAAAATTGAGAACAAAATTTTTCTAGAAGATTATTGTGATAATGCCTCAATTAACAGGAAATCAGCTAACTTAGTAATCCCAATATTTTCTACACTTTTCCTTTTATATGAATGAAGAAGTATGTGGACATGAGTGATTAAGAATTTAATTTAAAACCTACTTCAGGGGCAGAACAGACAATCAGTAACCATTTATTATGTGCTTACTCTCCCAAAGATAGGATGATATGTACTAGAGTTGATACAGAGAATTATAGCACATGGTCTTTATTGTCATGAAGGTTGCAATCTGAGGATATAAAACTACATGAAATGATAGCTAATGGTGTGACAATATAGATGATAAACAGCAAAAGGAATGATATAGATTAAACGCAAAGGAATTTGGAAAAGATGGCTAACACTGAGTTGGAGTGTTCAGAGATAACTCCTTGGGCAAAATGGAATTCAACAAATCCTCAGGTTGGATGTGGAGATAAAGAGAGAGTTAAGGATATGGATCCTTAGATTTAGAAATAGAAAATTTTAACTGGAGTGGAAGTAGTACTTACTCATGAATTAGAGACTGTTTGCTGGTGATATACTAGGTGTTTTAATATGCATAATCATAATTAATTTAATGATTTGTGAAGGTGAAGAGGAATAGGATTTACTTCAGATGACTGACTGCACCATAGATTAATGGGCTAATGGTTTGGTTAGGTCATTAGTTAGCCAAAATGCTCTCTTGTGCGTGCGTGTGGGCATGTGTGTGTGTGTGTGTGTGTGTGTGTGTGTATTTTCTGTTCTCCCTGGCATCTGAATCCCCTTTCCATGTTGGGGGAATCCCCCCATATGAATATTGGCAGGGGGCAAACCTTACTGCTCTATAAAAGTTGGAAAGTCTAGACACTTACTTCTCCACCCCTGGCAACAGAAGATAGGGCAGACAGGTTTGACCAAGCAGACGACTTATCGGAGACTTGGAATCAGGAGCTAATCGCCTCAGTAATGAGACATCCATTCTGGCAGTGGAGGCAGCCACACCCATTCACTGTGGTGACCATGACAGTGTGACCAGTGTTGACACGTAGCGGTGTTGGACGCAGTGGGGGGAGCGGGCTGTGGCCTGCATTGGTCAGTGGGGGGAGGGGGCGGCAGTGTCCTCCTCAGACAGTTCAGCAGCATGATTTGGATATGGTTTGGCCTTCCTGGCTTCTCTTCTTTCAGGCTTATATTCCGAGCCAGGTTCTCTTGCCTCCCCAAGGATTCTGTGGGCAGCCCAATAATTTCTTTCAACAAATGCCCTTTCTGCTTTAACTGGTTAGAATTGTCTTCTGCTGCTTGAAACCTAGAACTGTGACCAGTGAACAAGTTTAGGGTGAGATGATGAGAGCTTTTAATGTCAGTGTGAGGAGTTTCAACTTTAATCTACCAGAAGTTCTCAGTATCAAAGGGTTTAGAGCCATAGGATAACATTTCCTAAGTGATGCTTTATGAAAATCAGTGTCAGTATTATGTGGAATGAATGATTTGAGGACTATAGCTGGAAAGATAATGGTGGAGAGATGGGTCATATTAACAAGGGAGCTTGTTTGCAGAAGAGGTTAGACTGGTTGAGTTTGAGTAGATGGAACCAATATATAATTAGGCAATAGCAGTATGGGACTAGGCATAGATTGAAGAAGAGAGAGTCAAAACTTTAATAATAAGGTTTATGTCATGAGAGGTGTACTGTTTTAGGCAAAGGGATTATTGTTCTATAATTCCTCATAGAGCATTGGGCTTTTGTGTAATCTGCCCTTCCATGCCTGAGTGCAAACACACGTACCACACTCAGGCTCAGTGATTCATTGCAACGGTGATTCTGTTTTCAGCCTTACTTCACTTACAACATCTATTTGCATCTGGGGGAAGGAAGCAAATGTCTACTGAGAAGGATCCAAAGATTATTAAATAAGCTCCCCCCCTCCCTACAGTGCCCTACCTCACTCCAAATGCGTTTACCCAGGAGTCTCTTGTTTAGAAAGCAAAAAACAAAACAAAACAAAAAACAAAGAGGACAGAAACAAATACTGCCTACACTTATATTAGGGACTAGAGAAAGAAAATGAATTCATAAAAGAAGAAGAACAAGACTCCTACAAGAAGTGTCAAGATTGCCAGAACTCGTGGCAGCTGAATTCTACCTTTCTATTTTAGTATCTAAAGGTCTACCCAGAAAGTGAGGCAGAGTATCATAAATAGCATGAGCTACCAGGCTTAGATAAAGTGATTCCTGTATTTTATATCTAAAATCACCGCACTACCAAATAAGAGCTTTATCCACATTTGGTTAGGATATGAAAGGATGGCATTGCTCATACAGGACACTCTTCCATAACACTCTTATAAAAAAGTTTAAAAGCTCAAATTTCTGGATCTTCTCGAACAAAGGGCAAGTCATACCATATTGTTAAAAAGATTTCAAGATGTATTCTCCCATTACAGTAATATAGTCAATTGAAAGCAAGGTAAATTTTATGTTAGCAGGTGCAAAGCACAGCGTTGTGGGGGAAAGCACCATACCGCTTAGTCTAGAGGCTTGTTTCGCCACTAATTGTTTGCCTTGAATATTTTCTTGCCCTGTCTCCGCCTCAGTTTCCTTATCTCATAAGTGAAGAGATCATTGAGGACCCTTGGGGAAAGGATTGAGAAATTGAAGCTATGGTTAGGGAAAATAAAATTTGCTGTGGGAGGGAATGAACAGATGATGCTGCAAGATGAAATTGCAGCCTTCACAGCAGAAGTTGAGAACAGTTGCTACTTTCCTTAAAGGTCATTGCTCATATTCCAATAAGAATGGGGTGGTGGTGGCACACTGAGAACCTGTTGTCTTTGTCTGGGGTGGGCCCTACCCTTTCCTAGAAATTATCTGTTTACCTTTTAATATAATTAGGCAGACCAGATTGGTATTTAGTCTTGTTCTGACAACAGCAAATTAGGCTTAACTCTTTAATTACAATGAGAAGGAAATCACCTTTCTGATATCCTTCAATTAGCTCAAGCAGCTGTTAAGTTATAATTAAAATTTCACATGGATCATTTGAGTTCCTGGAATGTTTCCATTTAATAACAAAACATTTGCATATATGCATTCAGTTTTCAGCCACCTTTTCAAATCTGTCAATGGTAAACCAAGAACATTGATACTGTATTAAACAAAATCTTTGTAGATTGGAAGCAGACAGCTGGGTCCCACAAAATGAAAAATGGAAATGGAAGACCATGATCAAAAAATATTAGTGCCTCCAAGTTTTCTGGAGCTTGTTCAGAGAATTAAACTTTCGCTTCATTCATACTTATCCAAGAGGGAAGAAAAAACTAACCAGGAGAGAGTGGTTACTTGGTGCTTGACAAATGAATGCCTGCATTGCATGCATCCTATTATTCAATACAGCAACAATCACCCTGCTGTGTCTTTATAAATGGATTCTTGACTCCATAGACTTTTGAAAATATAAATGTGAGAAGAAAAATTACATGTGAAAATTCAAATATTCCCTTTTGCTTTGTTTTTATTTGATTCTGAGAATTGAATTGACTAAAAAAACATACTGTCTTTGAAGTAGCTCTGGCCATATCTGTCTGATGTATCTGTGGATTCAGCAGTGCATATAAGACCAACATGGAAGAGTCAACGTATATGAAGCACACTTACAATTTAGATATTAAAGGTCTTTGAAATACAAAATGCTGGCCAAATTAAACTTAATCCAATTGAAGAATTTTAGGAGTATATTTTAGATTATGTTTAGAAATTTGAATTTATAGATGTTGAATGGCAAAAAAATGATTAAAACAGGAAGACTTAGAACTATTTTTCTCCTTTTTTAAAATATAATCTGTGTTTTCTGTTCTTTAACATTGGTGGGAGGAAGTGAAGAAAGATTTTGTAGGTTAATGACAATGTTGGGAGGTGATAGGCTTTAGAATCTATACCCAAGGCCCTAAGCTATTTTTAACAGGCCGGGATTCTATTCATGCTTACTCATTGATAGCCTATATTGACAAGTAGAATTCTGTATTGGCTAAGAACCTAATGTCCTCCCAACCGTCAATCTGTAATGTATATTATTGAATTTCTACCACCAAGATAATTGTATCCCTGGAAATTAAAGAATGCTTGCAGAGAAGGAAGAGAGATAAAGAGCAATGTCTGATGCCCTAATTATACCAATGTGCACACTTTTGGGGGCTACCATCTGTTATTAGCACATTTTCCACCTGCCTTTACTAATTTCATTATGACCTTTTGGAACCAATTTCATCTAGTAGAGAGTTGGCTCTGACACCTTCACTGAGTCCATTTTATCTTTGAATAACTCAAGGGAATGATGAGTAACAAGTGTCATTCTAGCCGGAAAAAAATACTTCTGTTGGGAAACCTCATTGTTGAGTAATTTTGAGATTCATTTCAAGTACTTAGGTTTACCAATCTGCAAAGCCACAGGATACCTTAGGGAATCAGAATCGGATATAAACTCTCAAGCAGTTTTCAATTCAGAATTCTTCATTCTGATTCCCAGATCTAGAAAGATATACATTCATTTTCTTTGACCCAACTGCATTCTCTTTCTCTCCCTCTCTCCCTCCGACCCCCTCCCTGACCCACACACAACATGGAGACTGTAGTCTAAAATAATATCAAGACGTTTAGAGCACTTACTATGTGCTATAGTTCACTTACGGTGAATAAACAATTTATTCATCCTCAAACCCAATAATCCGGTTGATATTCCTATATGCATCATACATAAGAGAAAACTGAAGCCAGAAGAGGTTGAATAAATAGTGCTTATAGGTAGCAGGACCAGAAGTTAAATCAATGTGTGTCTTATTCTAAAGCCCATTCTCTTAACCAGTATGGTGTTATATTCACTTATTCATTCATTCATTCATTCATTTATTCATTTGACAACATTGTGTCTACCAAGTCTCAGACTTTCCCAAGAGCTAGGAATACAAAGGTGAGCAAAACGGACAGGGTCCCTCTCCTCATGGAGTTGACACTATGTAGATAAGTTTTCTCATTATAAATTGATCATATGTCAGTGAGCAATGTTGGCACATTCATAGACTTTTGCCCTAAGTATATGCTGTATGTGGTTTTCAGGGCTGCTGCTGAGGCCTGCAATAATGCTGGGAATATTTGAATTCTGTAAGGAGGCAGCGTGTCCATTCTTCTCTGGTGGCCATGGAAGCCGTGGCCAGCTATTTGGGAAGTAGTAAAAGCTGTACGGCCATTAGCATGTTTTAGGACGCAGCCATGAGACACACAATCAGCTTCTGAGGTGTTCTTGGGATTTCCCTGTTTTCTAAGAATCTGCCTCCCGCCTAGCCACGCACATAGGGATACCCTCTCTAGTTCCTCCTGCTAAGTAAAAGAGCAGGCCACATGAAACCTAAGAGGAAAGTTTTGATGTCTTTCACCACCCACCCCCCAAGAAAAAGGGTGATACTTTACTCTGACTTGTGTATACCAGCAGCACTCCCGTCTAGTTTTATTTGCTGAATAAAAGGATATATTCAGGATTGGTGGAACTCATATATAATTCCTTGGCATAGAAAGAGAGTATTCTGTCTAAACTTTATATTCCAGTGTTTAACCAAAAATTCTCCCAGCTCTTCCTCTTATTAATATCACCGTTATTATTATTTTGTCTTTTTTTAAAGATTTTATTTATTTATTTGAGAGAGAGAGCATGCGCATGAGCGGGGGAAGGGGCAGAGGGAGAGGGAGAAGCAGGCTCCCCGCTGAGCAGGGAGCCCTGACGAGGGGCCCCATCCCAGGACCCTGGGATCATGACCTGAGCCGAAGGCAGATGCTTAACCGACTGAGCCCCCCAGGCGCCTCTACCTTATTGAGATTTTGCAATGTGCCAGATAAATGTCCTGTGTAATTCCCTTACACTTAATCCTCACACTTAATTTTCTTCATTGTACAGATGAGGAAATTGTAGTTTAAAAGAATTGATTAACTTGTTGGTGTTCCCCAGCTGGTAAAGGGCAGAGGCCAGCAGAATTTAGGTCCCTATGACTTCAAAGTTGCTTACCTTGAACTAATCTGAGTCACATGAAGGCTGTCCTGCTCCAGCTGCTGTAGGTCATCCGTATGTGGACTTTGCATGGATTTAAGGATTTTCAGTGTGTCTTATGTTGTTTTTTAATTCTAAAGCACAGATCCAGAGATTAGCCTATTTTGTGCAGGTATCTTCATCTCCCAGTTGCTTGAAGGATTCACATGTTAATTTATAGATTTTGAGCCCATGCCAAAGCTGTTATACTTTTGTCTTTTAGGGATAGTTACTTGGTAGAGAATGTTTTTTTCTTTTGAGTTTCATTACTTACTCATTTCTGAAATAACGAAGCCTTTAATTATTTGAATTATTTAATTTAATAATTGAAGCTCTGCAACTGGTCAGTCTAAAAAAGGTTAAATTAATGAACTACATGGTGGTGACCTAACGTGTTATTTAAGACCTCTTCTGACCCTGTAATTCTTTTTTTTTTTAAGATTTTATTTATTTATTTGACAGAGAGACAGCAAGAGAGCGAACACAAGCAGTGGGAGTGGAAAAGGGAGAAGCAGGCTTCCCACTGAGCAGGGAGCCTGATGCAGAACTCGATCCCAGGACCCTGGGATCATGACCTGAGCCAAAGGCAGAGGCTTAACCACTGAGCCATCCAGGCGCCCCTGACCCTGTAATTCTTAATATATATTTATTGCTAACTTGGCAACTTAACCACAAGTTCTTCAATCTCTCTGTGCTTTACATTTTTTTCATAGAGAATAGTGTTCCTGCTACTTTCTTCAATCACCAAATCTCTAAAATAGTTTTAAAAATTCTTTGAAGGAAGGGCCTGGTTCATTGTATAATGGTTGCGTTTTGAAACAAAGTTGAAAGACTAGAAATCTAGTAAATAGCTACTTTAGATTAGAAATAGGACCCTTCTATAGTCAGATTTCTGCATTAATATATTTTCTGACTTGCTCACCCTAATAACGTTTTTAGTTCTCTCTCACAAAGACCATCTGAAATAGGCAATTCTCATTTGGGGTTAATAAACTAAACCCTTGTCAGGCTAGGACCCACTGTACATTAAGATGAACAGTTAAGGGGCGCCTGGGTGGCTCAGTCGTTAAGCGTCTGCCTTCGGCTCAGGTCATGATCCCAGGGTCCTGGGATCAAGCCCCACATCAGGCTCCCTGCTCGGTGGGAAGCCTGCTTCTCCCTCTCCCATTCCCCCTGCTTGTTTTCCCTCTCTCACTGTGTCTCTCTCTTTGTCAAATAAATAAATTTTAAAAATCTTAAAAAAAAAAAAAAGATGAACAGTTAAAGTACAATGGATAAGGTACCTTGCTTTGTGTGGTAGGTTTCTTGTAGAAGTTTTGGGTGACAGTTGTTTTTCTTTTTTTAATCATTTCTAAGAAGCAGCAGTGGGTTCTCCTATTCAAAGGAATACTTGAGGAAGTATATAATCAACATATGCTTGTGTACTTGTCCTTTCTAATTCTGCTACCTTTTGGCATTTATTGTAGGCATCATTCAATATGGCAGTTCTAATAATAATATTTGGTAAATACTTATTGTTGTGTCTTTTTCCTACTATAGTGATTAACTCCACGAACTTAGAAGCTATGCCTTGTACTCCTATTTCTCCACAATACCTAGCATGGAGCTGAACATTTGTAACATTATAATAAATATTTACAGGATTGCATAAACATATGTCAGAAGTGTTGATTTATTTTACTTAAAGGAAGAAATATCTGTAAAGAATACAGTCATTTCATGTAAGTGCTAAATCATACATTTAAAATACTTTTTAGGCAACGTGTAGATACAGGACTTTGTCCTTCATAACCATTGACTATCATCTGGGGAATCTTATACACAGCCTTGTACGGAAGTCTGGGCTTCACCCTCAGAGATTCAGTTCCAGCATATTGGGGGGTGAGGGGGAGTAAGTTGCAGACATCTTTACTTTTAAAAACACCACAACTGGGGGCACCTGGGTGGCTCAGTTGGTTAAGCATCCAACTCTTTTTTTATATATAATTAAACATGTTCACTATTTTATTTTATTTTTTATTTTTTTTGAATATTATATAGTGTCTGACTCTTGATTTGTCCCAGGTCATGATCTCAAGGTTGTGGAATCAAGCCCTGTGTCGGTTCCACACTCAGCGGCGGGGGTCTGCTTGAGATTCTCTCCCTCTCCCTCCCCCTCTGCACTCTCTCTCTCTCTTTCTCTCAAATAAATAAATCTTTAAAAACACCACAAGTGATACTATTTTATAGTCAAAGTTGAAAGCCACTAGTTTAGGATGACCACAACCAGTTCTCTAGAAATTGTCACAAGACATTGTGTAGAGTACTGTGGTCTATTTGGTTAAAACAAAAGTAATGAATAGCACTTGGTTTTTATACATTTCTCATAAACTAAAAAGACTAAAGGTATAATTGTCACATTAGCAGACTACTTGAAAAATGCTTGGTTAAATTACTCTTGTGCTGGGGAGCCTAGGTAGCTCAGTCGGTTAAGTGTCTAACTCTTGATTTTAGCTCAGGTCATGATCTCGGGGTCGTGAGATCCAGCCCTGCATTAGGCTCCACGCTGGGCTCTCTCTCTCTCTCTCTCACTCAAATAAATAAATCTTTTTAAAAATTACACTTGTGCATATAATAGACCATGAGACAGGGAGAGCATGCAAAATTTGACATCTGAAACATCTAATGTCCCTTGACAATTATCTGCCTCCTGTTGCACAAGATTTTCTACATAACTGCAGGATCAGGAAATTAAAACAACAAAACAGAAAATAAACCCTGTTGTTCCAAAGGGTTATATATATATGGATATATATATATATGAAATATATATGGATATATATAATTTACATCTACACATACATATGTAATATATACAAACACACACATATGTATATATTAAGGACTTTATCTGATACGGGTTTTTCTTTGACTCTAAAGCATAAAGAATTTTATTTGGTGTGGATACTTTCTTCTTCCAGTTGCATGAAAAATTTGCATGTGAGTTTACAGTTTATAGTCATTTAAGAGTAATGACTCAGTAGGGGGGAAAGTATATAACAAAAGTTTATAAATCATGAACTTAATACAAAATTAACTTTCAGTAACCTCCTTTTGAAATTGAGATGCTATTCCATTTGATTGTAATGGAAAGTCTTTGGACATGCTAATGAAATATAGTCACAAGGTTTCCTTCAAATATCACATGTCAAAAGAGCAAAATCCCTGCACAAGCTCCACTTTTGATTTTTATTCAAAACATGCAGAAGAAGAGGCTTGTCTGAGAATTGGTACTGAGCTTGCTTGTTATGAGTTATGGATATTTTAGCAATAAAATTTGGCTTTCTGGAACAAATGGATGTTCAAACCTGATTTTATTAGTGTGGCTGAACATTGTGGAACTAAAACAAGGAAATTTCTGCATATTGCCACAATTTGAGGCCATACGGATCATAAACTCTTCTATTTATATTTCACTGGTGGACACAAATGACATTATCTCATCAGGAAGAAAAAGGGGAAGCAAGGAATACACAACTTAAGTTTAGAAACTGTACACCTTGTTACTGAATGTCAGATAGAGGTGATGCTTTCAAATCGGAGGCGTCTTGATTTAGTGCCTTTAATACGCAGAGGAAGGGATATGCAGGGTGCATCGTTAGTGTAACAGGGTGAAAGGGGCAACACGTTTCTTCTGTTAGTCTGGGAAGAGGATGAATCTGGTACAGCTCTGATGTCAGAACCTCCATCACCTTTCTCACAGATGATGTAGATTTTAATTGTACTCGGGGCTGACTCGCATCTCCCTAGCTCCTGCATGACATTGAGATAGATGAAGCCATTAGTTGGCATTATCAGAGCCAGCTGTGTGCTTGGCTGCAGCTACAGTAGGCATTCTATCTCATGCATAATCCTCTCATTGAGAGGAGATCACAAGCATCTGAACCATATGGCAAATAATTTTATTATGATCAAAAAAGGACTCTTGAAGCTAGTTAAACAGAAGAGTCCTTGAAATGCAATCAAAAGAAGTTTTATTTTCATGTGCACATCATCCTAAATTAATTGTTAGTACTGCCACAATCAAAGAGAACCTAGATTCCCCCACCCCCGCAGAGTGGGAATAAACTTAAAATTATTTTGCCTGCACCTTCTTTTAGGCATCTCCATTTTGGTGAATTTATTTGGATCCAAATTAGAGGAGAGAATCTGGATTTCTAAGACTGAAGCCTGTGTCTGATTTTAATAATAAGAAATAATAATAATATCAACAACAATACATCTCCAAATGTAAGAACCCCATACCAGATGAGCAAGCTTGAATTTATGTCCTCAGTGCTCTTCTCCTAAAAACCACATAGATGGAGGCTATTTTTTTTTCTTAAGGGGAAGTAAAGTCTTAAAAGGAAGAAAGAAAATCTATTCTTTCACAGGGTAGCCTAATGATCCTGTAAGTTTAGCATACATCTTCAAAGGGAAGAAGTAAACTTGTCTTTTCCACATGGTGGGATTTCCCGCACATTGTCAAAGAGACACACGGGTCTCCATAGCAAAGGCATGTAATCCGCTGCCCTTCTGTCCAGGGAAGTGATTGGAAGCAGCTGTTTTAGGACACACTGGGCTCTGGTTAGGAGGAATTGTGTGAGGCTATGGCAAGAGGTTTAGTTGCTGCCTGTAACCAGAATTGCTTCTAGCTCTCATATTCTTCCTACGTTAATTGTGACTTTTATTAATCACAAAGGATGTTTCAAAACTCCAGTTCAAATGTTACAGGGCCATAAAATAGCAACTTGCCTAATCTTACCTTGTGTATGATGTGTATGTTCTGCTCTTTTATTATGATTTTTCTTTCCAGAGAAAAGTATATAGATTTGGGCCTTAGGGCACCTGTTAGTGATGTAAAGGCATTATCAGCAACTTCCACACCACAGTTTGAGAACATAAAATATCACAGGGTCCAAATGGCAACAGCTGCCTTATCTGGAGACTAGTCTTTTATTTGGTATTTTATTCACAAATAATAAAGCTAGTAATTGGACTGGGAGAGGAATATAGCCACCTAATTTACAGGAACCTTAATTTTCTGCTACTAAATGCCTGAAGCAGCTTTTTGTTCTTATCACCCCCTCATGACTAAATCAGAGTATCTGCCTGAACTGTTAAAATGGTTTCAAATGTGTATTTTTCTCTTCATTATTTAAGAGCATGTTTGAAAAAAAAATGCTTACAATTAAATATGATGCTGATTCCTTAAAAAAACAACCTCCCTTCCCCCCCCAAAGCACCATGTGATCCTGATTGTAAAGCCAGGATGTATTTGTTCAGGAAGCTTTCTTCAGTCCCTGCCCCAGCGAAGGAAGGTGGAAAAGGGCTCCATAGAAAGGTGGGCAGAAAAGCCAGACCACCTTCCGGAAACTGCCAGGGGCAGGCTTTCCACATCAGTCAAGTAGTAGACGTGTACAGCTCCTCATCCTTCCAACTTTTTCATCACCTTCGCCATTTAAAAAAGAAAAGAGGAGAGAAGAAAGAAGAAAATGACTCTATCGGGCTGTCAGCGTGTTTGCCAATTATCAAAGTAGATGTTGTTCTGAGTTCAGAATTACATTTCTGTGTGATCTTCCCCATCCCTAACATGATGCAAGGAAGACCATGGAGAATTGATTGCTCTCTGACAAAGAAAAGGCATTTCGGGCCTTAGAGTTTCATCCAAGGGAGCTTTGTTAGTGTGGAACCTTCAGTATATTGCCCAGCTGGATGAAATATATGATTTTTGTCTGGGATCATCCTGGTGCTTTTTGAATGTTTGGGGTTTTGCCCCCAGAAATAATTTACACAGTGCTGAATGATTATTATCCATGATCTGGTTTCTGAAAGTTTTTTTTGTTTTGTTTTTTTTAAAGATTTTATTTATTTAACAGAGAGACAGCGAGAGCAGGAACACAAGCAGGGGGAGTGGGAGAGGGAGAAGCAGGCTTCCTGAGGAGCAAGGAGCCCGATGCAGGGCTTGATCCCAGGACCCTGGGATCATGACCTTAGATGAAGGCAGACGCTTAACGACTGAGCCACCGAGGCGCCCCTGGTTTCTGAAAGTTTTTTTTGTTTTGTTTTTTTTTAAGGATTTTATTTATTTAACAGAGAGAGACAGCGAGAGCAGGAACACAAGCAGGGGGAGTGGGAGAGGGAGAAGCAGGCTTCCCGCCGAGCAGGGAGCCCGATGCAGGGCTCAATCCCAGGACCCTGGGATCATGACCTGAGCCAAAGGCAGATGCTTAACAACTGAGCCCCCCAGGCGCCCCTGGTTTCTGAAAGTTTTTGCTAAGTGGCAGAACCATAGCCTTTGATGTCATACTACATACTTCATAGGGCTTTCACTGGCAATGAAGGTTGTACATAAATAATGGATGAAGAGGGGTGACAGGGCCTGAGCACTTGGGACCTGACAGATTATCTTGTGATGTATTACAATTAGATATGCGTGAGTGTCACTTCACTTATTCAACTAGTACGAGTGCATAACTCTTTGAAGGTAGATTTATTAAGAGTTTTACTCATGTCTTTTCAAAATTTAGAACTGATTCTTGAGCATTTCTAACAGCTTTCTAAATCACCTACCTTTTTGTGTTTTTTTTTAAGTTGGAATTTTGGGGAAATCTTTACAAAGCAGGTTAAATATTTGGTTGTATATTTTATTTGTGCTCAAGGCAGTTGCTGGATGACAGATCACCTTGTCACCAGCTGGTCACCAGACCGAATGGGCCTTTGGGAAGAGAGAGCATAGGACTGTAGTACAGAAATCACAGGCCCTAGTCGATGACAGATAATAGGCGTCGTAATAAAGAAGAGTTGTTTCCATTAGAAATCTTGTATATATGCATTGCAAATAGACATTGGCATATCTGTTTTGCAAAAGAGATGCCAATGGGGAGAAAAATATAAATCCTGGGTGTTAGGAAGTATTTTAAAATAAGACCCCATTTCTAAATTATACAAATAAAGTTTTTCTAGATTTCTCGGGTAAAGTACATAAATTAGCAATGACCCAGGTCCTAGGCCCTACCTAAAATTGCAAGGGTGGTTAAATTTGATTAGGATTTTACAGTGTCTCTGTCTCACCTATTTTTTACTTGAAAACTTAGATTTGTGTCAGAGAGTTCTGTTCTCTTTAGAGCTCTGTGACAGGAGAAATAATAGAAGATATTGGGGAATGGCTAACAAGAGAAAAACTGTTATCCGTAAATATGAGTGAAGCCCATGCTGATTTACTGTTATGGACCCAAAGTTTCTAGCAAACTGGTTTTCCAGCTTAACCCAGATCATGTTAAATCAGGTCATTGAGAACTTGCTATTCACATAAGCACATACATTCCTTCCAGTATTACAATGTATTTTTTTAATTGCATGTTTACTTAAATAGATATTTCTAAAATAATCTACGGGGATTGCAAAAGACTCCAAACCTCTCTAGCTGGAGTGAACCTCACCTTGGAGGAATCCATTCTTCGTTTGGTGAGATCCTCTTGAGTAATCTATTATTACGAAATAAATTCTTTCGTCGCGCCCTCCGAAGTTGTATCTTGCCC
The DNA here is from genome assembly GCF_054177405.1 of Leptonychotes weddellii. Taxonomy (NCBI): domain Eukaryota; kingdom Metazoa; phylum Chordata; class Mammalia; order Carnivora; family Phocidae; genus Leptonychotes; species Leptonychotes weddellii. The sequence goes on from NC_138373.1 coordinate 95,381,435, forward strand.
TTCCCCCTTTTGAGCCCAAACAGTCTCTCTAGGGGTCTGAATAAACAAACATGCTTGTCACCATAGGACAACTTTTACATTCTTCAGATAAGGACTCAGCTCAGTTTGGGGTCGAATTATACTAGCAGCAAAGCTGATCAGAGCAAACAAGGTTTCGAGGATTCACTCACTCTTGTAAAAGCTGATTATAATTGATGAACGACCAGCTTGCTAGACCCTGACAGGCTGGTTGCCTGGCCTTTGCTCTCTGCCAGTTCAAGCCTTACAAGTGTGAAATAGCCAATTACTGGAATACCTATTGAAAGTAATAGGCCAATGAGCAAATTGCTACTGTGGGACACCGTGGCAGTGTAGATGGAAGGAGGCCAAGATAAAGTTCTGTTTTGAGCAGCTGCTCCCACCATGGATTGCTAATACTATTGGATGACCAAGAGATGAGAGCAAGGTATTTTCCCATTCAAACTGCAAGTGTCCTGCCTTGTATTGACTTAAAGTTTATGATGCATGATACCATCTTGTTACCCAGGTCCTAATTTGCAGAAATAAATCCTCCTTTTAAAAGGTAGTTAAATAGGTAATAAGGATAGTCACGGCCATAGATTTTGTGCAAAAGCATTAAATACAATTTTTGCAGGGAATGAAAAGTCATATAGTGTGCAGAGTGTTAATACTTGCCAGCCATTTGCTATTGACAGAACAATTTATCTTGATAAAGGACAGTGAAAAATTCCAATCTATTCACTGACATCACATTATCAGCAGTAATATATGACTGCATCTAAATATAAGGTTGAGATCTGATGCAACTGAGAAGTTCCTGGTAATTTTCGTGTAAATATATTGTGTACTGGACAATGAACAAATGACACATTTACCATGTAATTGGATAACCTATTTTTATGTGAAATTTTAAGTTTTGCTGTGTTTAATGGCATATACCATAATGTTTCCTTTTGGAGGTAACCTGTTTCCTTAGTAAGACTTTTAGCAATAAAATGGGTATTACTGGCTTTGACAGAGAAGAAAAGATAGACAAAGAAAGGTAAATTCTAAAAAGACAATAAGCCCTCTCAGTACTTACTACCATAAGAAAATTACCTTAATATTTACTATAAAATTTTAATTATATTGCAGTTATTACAATAATATATATCTTTTTGTGATATTGAAAAATGGCAAATAGCTTTTGAAATGGATGTGCTTTGCAAATTGCTCTAGCACAAGTCTGAATTATCTGAAATATGCCTGACTGGGTCAGAATGCTGTAAGATCAAGGTGGGGTGATGTGGAGCTTGAATGGTGCTAGAAAAGGAGATTTAGACCTATGGGGAACTGTTTGAGCTCCATCTCTCCTCAGGTTAGAGGGCATGCAAGCTCAGCTCAGTGAGATTATGGGAGGCAGGGTGTAGATACACACAAATCACCTCTGTGTTTCTATGTACACTTTTGCCCTATATCCCTGAGTACATGTACTTATATGAGTCTCAAATAAGGAAGAATTAAGTCTATCATGGCTTAAGATCTAAATCTTGAATTTGTTGGTAAAAAAAAAAAATGCGTTTACTGGCAAACCTGCATAAATGCCCAAGTGTCTTATCAGTGCATTTTCCTTCTTCCTATTTGTCTTCCATGAACAATTTCGCAAAAGAAATGAGAACTTGCTGTTATTGGCATAAAATAGCTTGGAAGTAATATATGTGTTCCGTTTTGGATTATAGCTATGGAAAAATAACAATAGTTTACTATTTCCAATATATACCTGCCTATTTTCAAGAGGATTTGAGGAACCTACAACTTAAAGTCATAATATGAAATCTCTTATTATTATTAAAAACAAATGAAAACAAAAAAGAAAATCCCAGAATCACATTCAGGAAGCAGAAGGAGTGATTACTACCAGGCTCTTGAGAGTAATGTTTTACCATAATTGGCACTGAGTTTGACAATCTGGTTTTGTGCTTGCTAAGACAACAGAAGAAACTTGTATGCACCATAGAGTAGGGAAAAAGTAAGGTGTCCTCTATTTCTAATATAGTATTCTAATGTTCACTGGAAGCACCTAAGTTACCTCCAGACTTAATAAGCAAAATTCATGGTTCCCTTCTTTTTCTCGCTTCTCTTGAAAAAATAAAAATAAAAAAGTCAAAAAACCGAATCCTGTTTTCAAAAATCAAGGTGAAGAGAAAAATCAGATCCGTCCTCACCATTTGACCGCTTTACTTCCATTGGCCACAAGGTGTCGCTGTTGAAAACTCAACCTGCACAGTTTGTTGCCTCTGAGTCCACAAATGGGATTAAGTTCTTCCTGGTCCAGATCCCTGTGCAGGACACAGTGCTTTTTCTGGAGAAAACAGTACCACTCTCTTCAACTTTTCCAGCACTCTCCAGTTGGGTTTATGCTTCTGTCTCAACCATCCCCCACTCTCCACCCACCCCCCATAAGGACACCAACAGTGCTGTGAGACTAGGTAAGAAGGGACTTCAGACTCGTGCTATATGAAAGAGCTAGATTACTGGACCTTCTCGTTGACTTGTGTGAAGATGAGTATTTGGTGAGGTTTAAGAAGTTATATACACACACACTTTGAACAGAGGCTGTTACCTATTGTTATTATTACTATTCTAATAACTTAATATAAAACCACTTTGATCCTGAGCACAGGACACCATCCTGCCTTCTCTCTTTCCTTACCTGAAAGGTTTCCTTTGGAGGCCTGTGGCATCTGGTCAGCAGATTTCAGTAGGTGTTCTGTCAATCCATTTGAAAGATTCTCATACTCTTAGTACTTACAAGGGAGGTTGAGATCTTGATCTTTTCCACCCAGATGCTCCTATATGTTCTCATCATCCTCGTAGTGACTAGTAGTACAGATGGGAGTAAGAGGCTACTCTTGTCAAGAATGTAAAGCCCCAACTGCACTTTTCTCTGGGTGTCTTACTAGGACATGAGAGCCTACTGGTTTTATATCTATATAACTGAGAGAGATTACTCAGGATTCAATTGCAGAACCAATCTTTAAGGTAACTTTCCATTTTCACTTTAAAGAAAACCAGCCAAGCACTTTCAAGTATCAACTTCTCTTTTTTGTTTACTTATTTTTTATTTTTCTCAAGTTTTTATTTAAATTCCAGTTATTTAACATACATGTGATATTAGTTTCTGGTGTACAATGTAGTGAGTCAGCACTTCCATGCAACACCCGGTGCTCATCACAAGTGCACTCCTTTATCCCCATCACCTATTTCATGCATCTCTCCCACCCACCTCCCCTCTGGTCAGTTTGTTCTCTCTAGTTAAGAGTCTGTTTCTTGGTTTGCCTCTCTTAAAGTGTCAACTTCTCTTGCTAAGAAGTATTGTCCGCATTGTATTCACTTCCTGTTATGAGAAGATTTTCTGGAAAGATAATTTTCTTATAATTAAACTTTATAACTAATTTGTCATATAAAAAGGGTATTGGGTAATCTAATGATTCTATTATGACCATGAAAATAATGTTTCTAGGTACTATAAACAGTACTTCATTCTATCTGCACAACCCTCAAGGGAAATAGTATTATCCTGGTGTTTCAGGTTAAGAATCCATGTTCAAAGAGCTTGTGTTACATGCCCAGAAGTCATGTGGCTTGCACATACAAAAACTAGAGCTCAAACACAGGTTATTGAATAATTTTAAGAGTTGGATTTCCTATGCAGTGAATTTGCTGAAATCTTTAAATAATCTATAAATTTGTAGACTCTCCTAAATTTTTCACTTATACCATTAGACTGCAAATAAGATTTTTGTTTCTCCCTTTCCAAGTCTTTTAGCTCTTATTTTATATATTTTATTATATATGTACAAAATATATGGCATTATATAATTATAATATATATATATATAGCCCTGACTAGGGCTTCTAGCGCAGTGTTAAATACATTGCAATTACAAAAAGTAATGACAAAAATTCCTCTCTTATCCTTGATTTCATTTTTATTTTTATTGTTTTATAGATTTATTTATTTATTTTAGAGAGAGTGTCGGGGGCAGAGGGAAGAGGGAGAGAGAGAGAATCTCCAAGCAGACTCCCACTGAGCACAGAACCTGACAGAGGGTTCAATCCCAGGACCCTGAGATCATGACCTGAGCTGAAATCAAGAGTCGGATGCTTAACCAGCTGAGCCACCCAGGCACCGCTTATTCTTGATCTTAAAGAAAAACTTTCAGCTGGAGGGGAGGTGGGTGGGGGGGATGGGGTAACTGGGTGATGGGCATTAAGGAGGGCACATGATATAATGAGCACTGAGTCTTATATGCAACTGGTGAATCACTGAACTCTACCTCTGAAACTAATAATATATGTTAATTAATTGAATTTAAAGAATGAGCATTGTAAAAGACAATGGTACTCTACAGAACATCTTAAAGGGTCTGTCTAATTGATTATGACTAAGTTCCACTGGGACTCCAAATTTTAAAGATAGTGCCATGTTCTAAAGAGAATTTTCTGAAAGACTGTGTACATTTCAGCAGGCTAAGAATTCAGATTTCTGCCACAGTCAATGTCAGGGATTGGCACAAGTTGATGGAGAGAACACGAAACCCTTGTGTTCTGAGAGACAACTTGTGGTAGGAAGAATTTGCTGGGCTTCCTTACAGTGTGACTAAACATGCTGCCCATGTTTTATGGGCAGAATCTCTATTATTTGTTTCCCAGGAAAAACAATTGTGTGTGTAAACGTGTGTATGCATATACATATATTGTTTAACATATATTGCTTACAATATATGTTGTATTGTAATACCATATTGTAATTGTAATACAATATATGTAATACATATATTGTTTAACATGTTAAACAATATATCTCTTATTCTTTAAACAATAAATCTCTTATTCTTTCATGAAGAAAAGCTTCACCTTTCAACATTTAATTCTAAGAATGGTAGGTGCTGTATATTTTCATAGATGAGGAACTGGATTTTTTTCCTATTTTTAAAAGATTTTTAATATAAATAAACGTTGACTTTAAAGAATTTTAATATTCACTGAAATCAGCATACAATACTAATTTGCTAATGAGGTATATTATTAAAAGATTATTCTAATGATAAAACAATTTTGCATTCCTAGGATAAACGCTACTTGTTCATAATCTGTAATTTTTTATACATTTCCAGGCTTGCTCTTGGCATCAGATTATACTGTATTTTTTTCTATTTTCTGCACTAATTTGCTAAAGGTAGAAATTATCAAGTTTGGTAAAAAATGCTCCTGTAAAAGGGTGGCTGGTGATTTTTGAGTGGGTTTTTGTTTTTTTCCTAGTGATTCAATTTCATTGATGTTTAGAGTCTTAGTTAAGATTTCTGCTTACTGTTAAGCCAATCTATGTGATCAATATATTCATTTCATCAAGAATATATGTAGTGTTTACAATGTCTATGCTGATCTGATATTTGTAAAATACCTACTTTATCAATTACATAGAGAAATGTACCCACCTTCCTTTCTACCATTCTGTATTTTTTTCTTATTTAGTCCAATATTGTCAACAATTTGTCCACTTTGCTAGCTTTTTCATATTGCTTTTATTGAATACCTCTTTGTTTTCTGTTTCAATAATTTCTATTCTTACCTTTATTTTTCCCCTAATTCTGCTTCCTTTTGGTTTAATATGTTGATGTTTTCCTTAATTCATAAGTTAAATACTTTACCTGTTACTTATTCTTTGTTTTCTACTCTCCATATATGCCTTCAAGACTACACATTTCCTTTCATATACTGCATTAGCTGCATCCCATAAGTTTTAATATGGAGAATTGTCATTGCTATGACACGTAAATATTTGTTTTTTAGAACTCATTCTTTCATCATCAATTTTTAGAAGTTTTTTCTTTCTCAGACTAATGGATTGTGCCCTCATCCATTCAAATTTGTTGTATTTTTGTCAAAAAACATGGTCTGTGTTGTATTGATCCTTCTATACTTATCGATAGTCTCTTAGTTATATAATATACCTATAACCATTTGTGGGTTTTTTAGTGTGTTTTTAAAAAATGTTTCTATAATGTGAGGGTATAAAATTCTTTCTTTTTCTGTCTCAGTTGGGTACATGTGAGCATAAATGTGTGTATGTATATATACAATACATGTATTCATAATATACATATATTCATACATGTATGTGTTCCTATATACACGCATACACACACATATGGTAGATCAGTCTTGTTAGTTATGTAATTCTACTTTGTAATACCCACAGTACTTTTTGTCTGTTATCAGTTTCTTAGAATGGTATGATAAAAGTTTACAGTATGATTATAGATTGATGAATTCTTTATAATTCTCTTAAATTTTTCCTGTATGCCTTGTGAGGAGATATGGTGAAGTGCATACATACTCAGTATGGTTGGTTACCTTTTCCTCTTGCACTGTTCCTTTCATTTGTAAGTAAAATTGCTATTTTTTGTTTATAATATTTTACCTTAAAGTCTATTTTGTTTGCCATCAATATTATTAGATCAGTTCTTCTTTCAGTTTTCATTAGACTGAGATCCCTTTATCATTTCCTTTTCAGTCAACCTTTTTATGTCATTATGTTTTTAAGTGTGTATCTTTTAAATAATATATGACTGGATTCTTATTTATTTATTTTAAATCTAATGTCAGAATCTCTATTTATTTATACCATTTTATTTTTTTATTATTATGTTCAGTTAGCCAACATGTTTTTTTATACCATTTTAAAGAAAAATATCAACATAAACCAAATGTCCAAAGCACTATACTCAATGCCTTACAAATACTAACTCATTAAATATAACAATCCTGTGAGCTGGCTAGTATTATCCATCTTTTATAAGTGAGGTGTTAAGACCCAGAGAAGTTAAGCAACTTGATCATGATCACACAGCTAGTTAGTAGCGGAGGCTCCCAAGCCCACAGTCTTATCTACTATGCATTGAACTAAGGAATGGCTCAAGCAAAGGAGTAGCCAGGGTAAGGAATTGCAAAATCAGGGAATAGAACCTCATTGAGTTTTGCTGGAACAGAAGGTTCTTTCATTCATGCCTTTATTCACTCATTTGTCAAGTATTTATTAAAGGCCAGCCCATATTCTCACTACAATCTTGATTCTTCTTAGAGGCCTACCTTGCAAAGTAGGCTTAGCCTTTATACAGAAGAGGATAGAAGGACTCTAAATTACTTGGCGAAGTTCACAAAGCTCACAAATGTAGTGATCGGCAGTCTCTCCACTTCTCAAAGGTATACTTTTTCTGTTATACTCTTTGGCATCTTTGTAGAAACCTGGGTCAAAAGATGGGGGAGCTTAGTGTAAATACACTGTTCTTTTTTTATACAGGTCATGTTTTTCTATAACCATTTATATCTCTGTTTGTAACTTTATAGACAAAAGCATGGTAAGAAAAGGTTAACAATAAATATAAGAAAGTACTCAGTTCGTTGGCTAACAAACGCATTTCTACTGACAGAATGAAGCTCATCTTGTTTGGTCAGTTATCATTTTGTAAACAAACAAAACAGGTGATATATAACTTTTCCTTGTATTTCTCCCTCTTGGGGTTTCCACCCGGAAAGAAAGTAAACGAACCCAACATATTCGTTTAAGGCAACCTAAATGAATTCCACTTTAATGTTGTGATTTCATAATGCATCGAGTATATTACATTGAGCCTCAAATAGGACTACTCAGGCATCTGATTATGCCTTTAGGTCATCAAATGTGTGAGACCAATGAAAGAGAACCTTCGGTGCCTTTCTACTCTTTAGAGCACCAAAGGAGGACTTTGGGTACCTAATCTAAAAATTCGTAGCACAATATTTCTTCAGTTTTTGCCATGTAGATGCTCCAGAAATGTGCCTCCTTTCTGCCCAGGACATGACCCCAGCAAAGCTTTCTGTGGAAGAACTCTGAAGGAAAAAGACCAAAAAAAAAAAAAAATGGAATCTGAAAAGCATTGTGACATACTGAGCATTTTAAAGTAGTTAGTTGGTAGAAACAAACACTTTCATATATTTAGGGCTAAGGGACCAAATTCAATATTTATGGCTGTTCAAATTGCATTCGTAAGCACCAAGATATTAGCAAAGATCCATATTCCAGAGAACTTTAGAGCCCAAAAGGATCTGGATAAACTCCTTCTCCTCCTTCAAGGTAAGCTCAAATAACTCCTGCTTTGTAAAGCTTTCTCTCTTCACATGGATTAATCACTCTTTTATCAGTGTTATTGCTTTGTACATAATACGTGTTTGCATAATATTTCTTGCATTGTATCATAGATAAATATCTCCTCGTAGATGTTAATTTTGCCCAGAATGTATTGAGACCCTTTGAGATGATTTATGCTAGCCCAAATGAGAAGATTGATACATACACCAAGATGTTATTTTATTTTCTGAAGAGTATTAGGGATGTGTGGAAAACCTTTTTCATCCAATGGAATACTCAATGTCTAGTCATTACAGTAGCTCCTGGAAGAGTCCCTTAATGAACAAAGTATTTCTTGGTGATGAAAGAACCAGAATTTTAAGTGGCTCATATTGATTTCAGAATAGGGACTGTTTTAAGGATATTTCTTCCAGGCTATAGAAAGATATGGTGAGCATTTCTCATGTCATCCACACCAGAATAAACAACACTATTAACCTCCTCCTGACACTATTTTTCTCCCATTATAAGGCTAGATTTAACAGTGCCAAAAAACTTCCTTTTGGAGACTTCCTGTTCTATTAACTCAATATAGGTGGAATTAATACTGTCTTCAGAGAGAATACAATAGTGCTGAATAATTTTAAATTAGTTACTTTTCTGACTGTATAAAATTGGTCTTGGAGGAGTCCATATGTCCTATGCTCTTGCAGTGACCATCCTACCTACTGTGGTTTTATTATAACTGCTGTCGACCTTATGTCTTGGCTTGAGGGACTTTTGCTTTGTGCTGTAAAGATTGTATAGTCTAAGGGAAAGAGGGCAGGGACTGCTTAAGTTGTCAAATACAGATTAGAATCCTGCATCTCCTGTTTAATCATCTGTGTGCTGTGAGGGAAACTCCAATTTCCTCATCTGGAAAAGCAAAACAGTAATACTAGAAGAAATAGCAATGCTCAACTCCAGTGGGGTTTAAGAAGAATAAAGGTGATATATGCTAAGTACCTAAACTTCTGCCGGGTGCCTAGCAGGAGCTCAGGAAATAGAGGCCTCCCTGTTATGCAACAGATACCTGATTGCGTTAGAGAACATCATTATGCATCCTTCATTCACTCATTCATTCAATAAAGCACCTATGTGATGACAGACAAGATTTGTAACACTAATTCTATGGCATTTAATGAATGAAAAGTACATTCTACCAGGGGAAGACAGACCATGAACAAAATAATATTCTATAGTAGAAAATGAGAAATGCTGTGAAGAAAAACAAAACAAGCATAAGAAGATAGGGAGTTTTGGAGAGGGGTTATATATATAAAAAGGGACATCAGGTAAATAAGAGATGACATTTAAGTAAGGGAATGAAGGAGGTAAGGGACCCAGCCATGCAGATGTGTAGGGGAAGGATATTCCATGTAGAGGGAACATTCAATGCAAAATGAAGTGGGCATAGACTTGTTGTATCTGGAGGTCAATGGTTTAGAACAGAGTGAACAGGGAAAATGCAATAGAAAATGAGGTCAGAGAAGTCACAGGGAGCAAGCTGTGAGGAGCTTTGTAGGCCATTGCCAAGACTTTGGCTTTTACTTTAATTCAGATAAAAGCCGTTGGAGGTTTGTACAATTCTGCTGTATATCTGCTCTACCTTTTATCTCTCTGACTGCTCTTTTGAGAAATGCATTCTAGGGAAACAAAGATGGAAGCAGGAGAACGTTTAGGAAACTATTGCAATAACCTAGGTGAGAAATTACCAAGTGGCAGTGAATGGTGGTAGTGGGAAACATCCAGATGCTAGATATATTTGTGAGAGCCAACAGGATTCAGATGGATTAGATATTGTACATGAGATGGGAAAGGTCAAGGATATCTGGAAAGGTCAAGGATATCTACAAAAGTTTTGACCTGAGCAGCTGAACAGATGGATTTTCCATGTAAAGGGCGAGGATAGTGTATTACTTCTTTTTCGTGTGCACTAATGATACTTTTCTCTCCGTATGGTAATCAGCAACTATTGATGACTGACTGATTGTTTATAGCACTGATTAACCTCGTCATAAGTTGGGTGTGATGGTTGAGATAATTCCACATGTTGTAGCCATAGATGGTTATGGTTGGATTGTTAAATATCTCTGCAGATACTTAAAATTATATGAAAAAAAAGAGGAGCAATAAATGTTTGTTCATACAAAGAATTCTGACTCTCTTTAAAAAGGTCTAAAATGTAGTAAACGCAAAGGGCTCTGTGATTTTATATAAATAGTACTATAAATGAGAAAGTTAATACCCTCCTAAGTGAAGCAACATCCAATTACAACCAGTGAATCTAAATGAACGTTTAAAGATGAAAACCACATCTTGTTGTATTACAGAAATCTTTTAAAGACTTTCTCCAAGCTTTTAAATTAAACTAAATGAAGCCCTAATTTAGAACAAAAGATAGTGTTTAAATGTAAACAAGTATACCTATACCTCTCTGACAGTCCAGCATTTATAAATGAAAGACATTTGGAAAGCATCTAGTTTCACCTCTTAATTTTTCCATCTGAGATACTAAGATAAAGAATCAAACTGAGTTGGCCAAGCTCCCAGGAGTAATTAATGGCTAAGGGAGATGCAAACCCGCATTTACTTGTTCCTGGCCCACTGGTCTACTATACCTCGTGTTTGTTTTTATTTTAATTAGTCTTTCTTAATTTTCAGGAAAATTAGAGATTTTCAAACACAATTCTCTCAATCTCCCAACCGTGTAGACATAATTTTAGAGATAAAGTGAGCCAAGTGAGATACTTCACTATCTCTGTTACGCTACATGGACACAGGTTTCCAGATACTGTTCTCTAGTGACGGACTGGGACTAGTACGTTCTCAACCACCCCACCCTCCTCTGACATCGCCTTTTGTGCCGACCACACAGAGGTCAAAGAGAAGCTGCCTTCTCCAGTGGTGTGATCAGACATTTCCATTTCTGTATTCTTCTGGGTTTTGTCACTTTTTACAAAAAGGCTGAATGTAATCCTCACATTTGCCATGTTTACACTCAGAGTACAAATAATCCAGTCTTGAGCGTGTGGGGATTTCAATAACATCCAATGTTAGGTAATGTTGAAAATGATAGATTATTCTTCAAAAAAGATAAATAAATGGCTCAAAGCCAATAATTCAACACTTTCATGTCAGCTGTAAAGAAAGGATGGTAAATCTTGGTTAGATGTCTGAGATTAAAACCCTTTTTATAGTTGAAGACAGTGATATTTTTAATGACATTAATTTACAGTGGACAGGGGCGCCTGGGTGGCTCAGTTGGTTAAGCGCCTGCCTTCGGCTCAGGTCATGATCCTGGAGTCCCGGGATCGAGTCCCGCATCGGGCTCCCTGCTCAGCAGGGAGTCTGCTTCTCCCTCTGACCCTCCCCCCTCTCATGCTCTCTCTATCTCATTCTCTCTCTCAAATAAATAAATAACATCTTTAAAAAAAAAAAAAATTTACAGTGGACAAACTGTGGATTTTTAACCCTGATAATCTCACCATTTATTAGACTTGAAGAGTAGGGATAATTAAATATTACTGCCCAGAAGAGTTGCTGTAGTGTTATTTATAGCCACAATGAGTATAAAAAACTTAACTTTTTATGTTCAAATGAATATTAATTCTTGCTTCATTAAACTCAGACTAGAAGATTTGCATTGATGCTTTCCCTCTACCATTTCATTTTCCAAGTTGTTTGGTTGCTCATTTGTCTTCATTGTTTTATTTTGCTTTGTTCCCAACCCCCAAACAACCCATAAAACCTCCCAAGTGTTGAGAAGGAGCCTGAGGGTATTTTCTGGAGGAATTGTGCCCTACGCTCTCTAAGCAAAATAGAATTTTTGCTTGGTAGCCTGGTGATTGGAAAGAACTTCTGCACAGGAAAAGGAAAAGGTTTTTTGATATTTCCAAACTGATGATTCATGGGGCTCAGATCATACATATCCTTCTAATCAGGCTAAGTAACACATCATTATCACATCGATATTTGACATACTCTTATATCGCAGTAAGTCCTTTGATAAGAATAATGTGACAGTGGTCTGCAGGAGGTTAAATTTTATAAGCCCCTGTGGTGCAAGCAATTTCAGAAGCAAGTAAAACCAAATAACCAATGCAAACAGCTTAGCAATAGTATTTATTGTCATTTATTTTAAAACAACAAAAAAGGTAGCACGAACAGTCTTGTTTTTTCTAGTTCTAAGCATAAGTTGCAGATGCACCAAGGAAATATGATTCCATCATGAACAATAAAACAAATGTTGCAAATTCTATGCTGTAGTTACAGTTAGGGTCTCCCTCCACCATTAGCCCATAAGTGGATGTGCAATTTCAAATGTCTTGGGACTATTGCAACTTCCTTCCTTTCAAAAGAGTCCAAAGACTCAGTTTCTTATTAAAATTCCATGCCTTTATGCTTCATATTTCTTATGCCTCCACCTGTTATGTCACCCTGACTCTTGATAGAAACTTATTTGGATAATGTCTGGAAGCAAAGCGTTCTCCCCTCCAAAAAGGTTAGGGATGGAGGCACTCTGTCAATACCTGACAGGTGTAAATTTTTTAATGTATGAGCAGTATATGAAAATACAAATCACCTCGGAGAGCCAGCCTAAAGCAGACTGAAAAGCTGTCATAAGCAATTTTCAAAAGGCATGAGTTATTTGGTTCGTTTCCAAGGGGAACAACTCCACAGGCATAAATTTGTGAATGGTACTTGACAATCTTAACAAGTCCTGCTCTCCCCAAGCTTCCTGCATGGCCAACATTTGATGTGGGCTTTCTGTTCACCTGCACTCTGAGACCAACAGGATATCAATGTGAGAACTGGGGAGAACTTGAGCCACCTCACTTACTGAAGCACCCACACATCAAGGGACAAATTAAATAGCCTCCCAATCTGGGACATTTTGAAGAAGTTTGCCAACAGATTCTGTACAGACTCTCCTAAGACACACCAACTCATTAAGTGTCATAATATTGGGGAAAATGATAGTCTTTTCAATGAACCCTCCCCCCGTCACTAGTGTATGTGCTGCAACATTATAAGATTTTTTTTTTCTTTTTTGGCCCTGGGTTCATTGAAAAATCTTTACTAACTGAATCTCCTTCCCTCTGGTGTGAGAAGGCTGACTTTAGCAAAGGAGTGCATGATTGGCAAGTCGGTTCTAATTGAATAAGTGTCAAGGTCAAAATCCAACAAGTGATGAAGATGAGGAAGCCCTGGAGTGATGTTTGTTTCAAATTATATTATATATTTTTTAGTAGCACAGGGCTTCAGGAAGAATATGTAAAATTGAAAAAGCAAGGAAGTTACAGTATAGCTTTATGTTCTGTCCACTGAAAGAAAGAAACCTATATTTTGTAGTTCTTAATAAAATTAGTCCACATAAAATGTACTGATATCAGAATTCAACATTTGGAGATGAATTAAATCATGAATGTCTCCCAAAGGATTCGCTTTGATGGAAGAATAAAATAAAGGCTTTGGTTCCTGTAATTCACGATTCCCCATTGGCTCCTGCTGATGTTCCCCTAGGACAGTGGTTCTCCAAACTACTTTGATCATGACCCAGAGAAAGAAAAAAATATTTATTGGGACTCAGTATACACAAAGATACACACAACCACAACTTAAATATGATTCAAAGGAGACCTACTCTTATTTCCTGTGGTGTACTTTGTTACTCCTATTCTATCTCAAGATTTCATTTAAAGGCTGATAATACCACACTAATTTGATGACACAGCTTACCAGTGGTTCACAAAAAGCTGTTTGAAATACATTGCACTGAAAGCCTTCTTATTCCCAGAATATGCTGTGTGTTACTCCCACTGGACCTACATTTATGCTGGTATTCCTTCCAGAATGTCCTCCCTTTACCTAAATCCTAATCATCCTACAAGTGTCCAAGGAGAACTATCACCTATGGAATCCTGGAAACATCCTTCACCAGCTGTTTCTTTCCGCAAGGTTCCTAATGGAGGTACATGACCAACAGAGCTGCAAAAGAACATTTTATTATTGGCTGTGGCTTTCACACCAAGCCACAAGGTGAGGTAGCCCAGATTGTGGAGAAAAATTGCTTTATCTAAGTTTAGAGTTAGCCTAGAAGCAAAAATCAAAGCAATGCTCTTAGTTACTATATTCTCATACCATATGCTATAGGCATTCATTGAACGTTCATTCATTCATTCATTCATTCATTCAGAAAGATTTATTGTGCACTTGCAATGTCCCAGGCATTATGTATGTACTGTGATGACACTGTAATGGTGGCCTATCACCAATACTTGTGCAGTGAAAAAATTCTGTTCCACTAAATCCTTCAGCTCCTCTCTTTGGTTCCTTAATTGATTGCTCATCCCAATGGATAGTATTTCCCGCATAGTGGGTATTTAGAGGTAGTAGTTTCCCCTCTTTATTTTGGTTTTGTTTTAGAGAGAGAGTGGATGAGCGGGGTTGGGGGGACAGAGGGAGAGGGAGAGAGAAAATCTTAAGCAGGCTCCACGCTGGGCCCAATGCAGGGGGCTCAATCTCAGGACCCTGAGATCATGACCTGAGCCAAAATCAAGAGCTGGATGCTTAGCGGACTGAGCCACTCAGGCACCCCTCCCCTCTCTTAAAATCGTGTTAGACTGTTCTATGTAGTACCTACCACAAAAAAAATTATTCTTTAACAATGATTTTTTTCCTCAACACTATATAGTTGGCCTGAGACTAGTAATTAGTTGTTGGGTAAATGCATGAACCTATTGGATTTATTTAAAAGGATTACTTTGTAATCCTTCCTATTTGTAACTATTGCATAACCCAGTTAATTGCAGCAAGTACATATTTGAAAACTGAGTGGTAGGATGCCTACTCCTAATGAAAACAAAAAAGTGGGTTTCTATGGGTCTTATGAACTCAGGAAAGAGTCTATAACTCTTCAAATAACTATGGAAATGGTAGCTTTTCTGGTTACATATTGCTGTAACAGAATGTTTATCCTAGAATACAAATGGTAATTATTCTGGTCACCTATCACTGCATAGCAAGTTCTCTAAATTTAGTGACTTGACACAATAACCATTTTATCTTATCTCATGATTTTTGTGGGGCAAGTATTCCGGCAGTGCCTGAAGAGTAAATCTTCTTTCTGTATTTGGCTGGAAGATGGGCTGATCTGAAGGACCCAAGACCACCTCACTCCCATGTCTGGTGCCTCTGCCTTGTCAGGGATGGTTGGGCTCCTTGAGGGCTGATCACCAGCCACCTACCTGGGGCATCTTCATAATGGCAGTTTTAGGGTAGTCAGATTTCTTACATAGCTTATCACGACATTCCCAAGGACAGTGTTCCATGAGTGAGTCTCAGAGGGATAAAGCAGAAGCTGTAAGACTTTGTATGCTCTTGACTCACAAGCCCCAGAGTACACTGTTTCCACCTTCTAGGAACAGTGTATTGGCTTTCTATTATTGCATAATGAATCACTCCAAAAGGTAGCAACTTAAAACTGCAAACATTATTATCTCACTGTTTCTGTAAGTCAGGAATCTGGCAGCATTTTAGCTGGCTGAGGCTGGCTCTGAGTTTCTCCTGAGATTGCAGTCAATCTATTGGCCAAGGCTGTAGTAGTCTTACTTCAAGACTCAGGTAGGGAGACTTTGCTTCCAGTGTCACTTACATGTTTGTTAGCAGGCCTTAGTTCCTCACTGACTGATGACCAGGGATTTCAGTTCCTCACCAAATGGACTTCATCATAGGTCCCCTGGGTAATTTCATGACCTTGCAGCTGGCTTCTCCCAGAGCAAATGATGGGGGAGGGGGGGAGAGGGGGAGAGAAGGGGAGAGAGAGAGAGAGAGAGAGAGAGATGCACCCAAACCAGAGCTGTGGTTTTTTATAATCTAATTTAGGAGTGGCAGAGTGTAACTTATGTCATATTTTATTCATTAGAAGCGATCAGTTAAGTCCAGCCTGCAGCCAAGAGGAGGTAAACTGTGTTCCACCTCTCAAAGGGAAGAATATTGAAGAAATTTTGTAACCAACACAGTCCACCTTCTGTCCATAAACGTGTTTACATTACTCCCCCAAGCAAAATACACTCACCTCTTCCACAACCTCCAAAAATCTCATCCATTACAGCATCAGGTCTAAATCCAAAATCTCATTATCTAAATCAGATCTAGGTGTGGATTAGTCTCCTCTGTGATAGGTTCTTAAATCTTCTTGAGTACAGTTCCTCCTAATATGTAGATCTGTGAAACTAAAGATGCA
Source organism: Leptonychotes weddellii (assembly GCF_054177405.1). Taxonomy (NCBI): domain Eukaryota; kingdom Metazoa; phylum Chordata; class Mammalia; order Carnivora; family Phocidae; genus Leptonychotes; species Leptonychotes weddellii. The sequence continues at coordinate 95,397,874 of NC_138373.1, forward strand.
GATTATCTGCTCCCCACACACCCAAAATACAATGGTATTACAGGTACCAGATGGCTAATATAGACATTCCTGTTTAAAAAAATAGGAGAAATGGGAGATACAAAGGAATGACTGGTGTATAGTAATGGTGAAGTCCCTTGATTAAGTCTCAAAATCTGAGAATGATTCTTTGTAGCTCTCAGCCCCACTTTGCAGCTCTGAGTCATCCTTCATTTTTCAAGAAAGTCCACATACACTTGCAGCTGGTAGTTTTCTTTGCCTGCTTCCAGCAGGTAGAACTGTGGACGTTCCAAAGCCACATTTCATTATGTGCTATCTCTGTCCCTTTCAGTCTAAGATGATGATGTGTCCACATAATATAATTCTTTTAAAACTGTGAGTCTCCTATGAATCTTACTGGCCTCTATTCTATTCAGCAAAGGCTACACTCAAAAATATCTTTCAACTGTGAACACTGAAGAACAACAAACACCCTTAGTCTTTCTAGAGGTATAATTGTTGAGTTCGAAGATTGGGAGCACTTCCGATCTCCTTAGAGGCCTTCTGTTTGGCTAAAATCCTGAGGCACCCCCTTGGATCTTTCTGAGATCTTTATAGCACATCTCACAGGTATACCCTTCGCTTCATCTTTGGGCCATGTTTTCTTGGCAGTACCCTGGATGTCATCTTTTCTCAGAAGGCATGTCTTGATTTTAGTATCATGTGCCATACAGAAATGGTAAGAATTTTCAAGACTATCAATTCTCACCTCCCTTTTACCAGTCCTTCCTTCAGTTCATCTTTATTCTCTTGTATTTTACCATAAGCAGCAAGAGGAAACCAGAAAGCAACTTTAACATTAACTTGGACATGCCCTTAAGTGGATCACCCAGTTGATAAGGCAATTCACTTATTTCCAAGTCATCTCAGGTAACCAGGTTGCTAAACTTTACTGCCACTCCATGAGAAGGATCTCCTTCCCTCCAGTTTTCAATAACATTTACCACACTTTCCTGCAAGTCCTCCACTACCATCCTATCAAAGATCATGAGAGTTTCTTCAAGGTACTTTAGGCTTTTACCACCACTATCCTAAAAAGCTCACTGCCTGGTTTCAATGCTATTCCCATATTTGAGAGTTTTTTGTTTGTTTTCTGTTTTTTATTTTATGGCAACATTCCACTCCTAGGTATCAAAGTACTAGTTTTCTACTGTTGAATAAGAAATTAACCAAAATCTTAGAAGTTAAAAACAACAAACATTTATTATCTCACAATCTTTGTGGGTTAGGAATTAAGAAGCAACCTAGGGGGCTGTCTTCTGTCCCAGAGTCTGTTGAGAGATTATGCTGATGTAATGGGGTGGGCCACAGTCTCACCAGAAAGCTATCCTGGGGAAGATCCATTTCCCAGCTCACATTTATAAGTAAACTACATGGCTCTTTAAGTCCATGGCATTTTCCATTGTCTATTTAGATGCTGTCTTTTAGCTAGAAGATCTAGAACATATTTTAAGAAAATTACAAAACATTATATGAGTGCACAGTGAGAAAAGTATTTGAAAACAAATTCTAAGGCCAATCTCACTAGCAGTTATCTTATGGTGAAACATACTAATTAGAAATCATTACAGTGTAATACAAATAAAAACTTTCCAAATACAGTTTTTTTTATAATAATTACTTTTTATTCTTTTGCTCATGGGATGCAGTTTTAAAGCGGCATGTGTGGTTTGGTGGGTATATACATTCTACTAAGCATTAAGTGCTTGCTTTAAAGTATCTCTTTTTGGAAGTTCTACCTTTAAATCATTCTCATACTTGACTTTGTTAATTAAAAGAAAACACTAATGAGGGCGCCTGGGTGGCTCAGTTGGTTAAGCGACTGCCTTCGGCTCAGGTCATGATCCTGGAGTCACGGGATCGAGTCCCGCATCGGGCTCCTTGCTCAGTGGGGGCCTGCTTCTCCCTCTGACCCTCCTCCCTCTCATGGTCTCTGTCTCTCATTCTCTCTCTCTCAGATAAATAAATAAAATCTTTAAAAAAAAAAAAAGATACAGTTTCAAAAAAAAAAGAAAACACTAATGAAATATTGGAATTACTTTATTAACTTCCTCTTCCTTTACTTTAGATAGAGTTGTGATTTAAGGGCATGTTTAGTTCTGTGCTCTAATATACCTCCATTCTATTTTTCAGTCCAAAAATAGGCTCAACAAAGGATTCTTTCTTTGTCCCATGTTTGTAAATGACTGGCAAAGTGAGTATATCTTTTGAAAGCAATTTCTACTGTTATAACAAGCTGGAATCAAAATGGCCAATCTGTAATAAGCCAACCCTTATTAACTTGCACTAAATTATTTTCATTTGGCAGATAAAATAACCACTTTTCCACTCTTAATTAGAGTTTGGTCTAATAGGATTGACAAGTCAAATTAGAGGGAAAAAATGCTATATTTAGTTGCCTTTAGAATTCAGTATTTTTTAAAATAGATTCTGTTTTGAGAAGGTTGCCAAGAAACTTGGAGAATGCACATTTTGTTTACTCTCTTAAAAATCAAAACAACTCTAGCCAATGGATATTCCTAAGTTGTACTATTATATATTACTGTCTGTGCCCTTATAGAACTTAGACTGTTATTAGAAAGTGGTAGTGTATTTTATAAGGCACTTATGTTCTCTTTTCACTCTTCTATTTCATGAAAGTAAGTTATTTTGCCCCTTGGGACTCTATCTTTTGGTAGAACGTACACAAAATTGCCATTTATAAAGAAGAGAGGTAATGTGGTTAAAACACACACACACACACACACACACACAACAACAGGCTTTAGAGCCATAAGTACTCAAGTTCAAATCCTGACTCAGTTGCCTACTGGCTGGGTAAGCTTGGGCATGTTATTAACCTTGTCTGTCTCTGAGATGATGTGAAGAGTGGTGGTATAAATATGTAATGCTTCTAGTAAAATACCTGGTACATAAGATATGCTCTGTAAATCTTGGTTGTGATTACTGTTACTACTCTGTTCTCAATATCACACTACATTTTAAAATACAGCCACATTGACAGACCCCATCTCCTCTGTGTCCAGGTCCCCAGGTCACAAACCCAGCTGGCATTGAGAGAAAAAAAGAGAGAGAGAGAGAGTGAAAAGGTTAAGCAGTCATGAAACTAGAGTTTTAAATTAGCTTATATAGATTTTTTTTTTAAAGATGTACTTATTTACTGTAGAGAGATTAAGAGAAAGCATGAGTGGGAGGGATAGAGGGAGAGGGAGAAAGAATCTGAAACAGACTCCAGGCTAAGTGCGGAGCTCAAAGTGGGGCTCAATCTCATGACCCCGAGATCATTACCTGAGCCAAAACCAAGAGTCGGACACTTAACTGAGCCACACAGGTGCCCTTAGAATTTTTACTAACACAGGTGACTGGAAAATGATGGGGCTTGCAGAAGTGTCATTGACGGATGGGACCCTAGGACAAAAGTTGTATGAAGTCAGTGATTAGGGAAAAATAATTAGTTCAAATTTGGGAAGGAAGTGAAGGGAGAGAAATAGGAAGGGAAGAACCTTGATGTGATGTCCCTTTACTTAGAAAATCATAGGCCATCCCTTGAAATGAACAGATCAAGTCATAACCAAAAGATAACATGATGATATCTTTAGCTGTTCTAATTTGAATCAAGAACTAATGACTTACAAATGCCCAACCTTATAACTACTGTGTGACTTCCACTTAGTAAATTTTTGAGGCTCTTGTCAAACATTGAATATTAGACAATTTTAATTTATATTGAAATTGAAGTCTAGTCAATTTCCCAAGGGGTAGAAATTCAAGGATCTAGATTATCCTCCCCATTTCTTCTATACGTAGTATAAATAAATTATATTATGAAGGTATTTATTCAAGAAATTACAACAGTGACTGACATAGTAGGTGCTCAGTACTTTTTTGGTTGCACGAAAATTGACTTAATTCATTTGAGCATCTTCCCTTGTGTACTAATTCTAAGGTAATTTTACTAGCTTAAATTCAAAGAAACTATTTTCATCTCATCTACGTAAATTTATCCATAAAATATTCTCAGCTGTAAAACAAGCACTTACAAAAGACAACACTTTTCAGTACTTTTACTTATTTGTATTATTATTAAGGATTTGAGTCATTCATCTTAGGAAATATTAGAAAACTAGCAAGGCCTAAAAATGAAGGGTTTACTTTATGTACCAGCATATGCAATTCAGGAATACTGATATTTTATTTGATCCACTAAAATTCAGTAATTTTTTTTATTACACAAATAAGACACGTTGTCAGAAATACAAACGACCAAAGTATATAAAAAGAAGTAAGAAAAAGATTATCTATAGTTATTCAAAAAAATCACCATTAACAGATGTTATACGCATAAATAACCACGTAGGCTCACATAAAAAAGATAAAAAGAATATTAAAATTCATACGGCAAATTGGGTCCCTTTATCCTGTTTCTTATTTCTTTTACCTATTTTACCATCCTATGACAGTTGTCTTCCTGGGGTTTTTTTTCTATCCAACACACTTAAATTTTTACAGAACTATGGGTTTTTAAAGGTTTTTTTTATTTATTTGAAAGAGAGCGCAAGCACAAGCAGGGGGAGGAGAGACAGAGGGAGAAGCAGACTCCCTGCTGAGCAGGGAGCCCGATGCAGGGCTCAGTCCCAGGATCCTGGGATCATGACCTGAGCCTAAGGTAGACACTTAACTGACTGAGCCACCCAGGTGCCCCTAGAACTATGGGTTTTTTAATTATTTCAACCCATAGTGACATATGATATTGATGTCAACAGAAGAGAAAGAAAAAAGCAATCGTTTCCTCTTGTATTTTTTTCTTAATTGTTTCATGGACCTTTCATTTTGGAGTAAAATACTATTACTCCTGCTTGGGTAGATGCTTCTACTCCCTGTGCCTAATAATGAAGACTCCCTGCATCCTACAAAGGGCACTGCAAAAAGGAGAAGGCTGTCAGAGGAAGAGAATGTCCTGGCCCTCTGTGGCCGCTTCATATGTAAAATGGTGTTCTCTTTGAAACTCAGGTTCTGTGCAACTTTTCTAAAGGGATACTGGAGCAGCCTTCTGTTATGAAGCAGTTGTCAGATAACTCAGGTTCTGGTTGCAAGACTAAGAGAGCAATACGCAAATACATTCTCTTTGTTTCTATATCTACTGAATCTGCAGTTTCTGAGCAGCATTCTTCTCCTTGTTGTGCATTTAACTTAAATCTGACATAAACCATGGATGAATTTTGTAATAGTCACTACTGGTACTTAAGTCCCAGAAAGGCATTTTGGATAGGCTAATATCAGCAAAATTTTAGTGGGTAGTCAGGGAATGATATAGAAAACATGTAATTGGCCTCCATGTGAAACAGTCGACTAATACTCTTCTGATGGGGTTTCAGATTCATCTAAATTTGAATAATCTGTGTTAAGTGATTTACAACACATTTGAGGCACCATCGAGGGTGCATTTTGGGCAGAAGGCATAGTTTAGAAATTAAGACTTCATGGGTTATTTTTTTTCTTTCTGTTGGAAAATGTACTACATATGTTCTGTTTTGTTCTGGGATTGTCAGCCCTAAAATGTTTACAGGTTTCAGCCAGGAGGAGAAAGAGAGGGTGAGTGAGGGGGTGTAGCCAGGGGAAGACAACTCATAAAACTGCCCCAGTGCATCATTCTACCTTTTCTTACGGTGGGATCTAACCTAACTCTCACTGAAAAATAATTTCATTAAGACCTATCCTATAAAAGTGCCTTTGCAAGTCATATAAAACCATCTTTCTATAAACATGTCCAAGAGCTAAAATAGTTCTGGAGAAGTGTAATCTCGTTGGGCAATTAGACCTCCCTTTACCAGCACCAGTACCCTTTGTATTTTTGAGGTAGAGCTGAATTTAACAGTTGTTAGGCTTTTTTTATTGTATTCTTGTGATTCTGGATTGTATAATAGAGTTGTCTTTCACATATATTTAGGATCTTAGTATTTTAAAAAATTCTGCCTAATGACTAAAGTGTATGCATTATAAATAGGTGGCTAACCATAATGTGCTTCACATGTAGCAAAAAAACAAACACACAAAAATCAAGCAAACAAATAAAAAAAAAACCCTCACTTGCAATTCAAATGTTCTGTGTAAATGGTAAAAATTTTTCCTTCTGATTCCTTTGATCTGCTTGCTAGATAAGTTTAAAATATTCATGAAGCCACAAATTGTCACCACTTAACACTGTGCCTGACTATAGCCAAACAAATAAATATACCATTTCCCTCACTCAGGAAGCAGTTCATGAATGTCTACTGAGAACGAAGGGAAGCTATTCAAAATTGAAAATTTCTCTCCAGTAGCTCATGGTAATAACATCAGTTTCTCTAACATCTATAATAAACATGTTTCAGTTGTTTTTTTTTAATTTGTTCTTGTATTGGGCTGTGTGTTAGATTTAATAGTTTTATTATGAATGTGTGATTTATAAAATGTTCTCTTCCAGTGTATTCGCTGTGAATTTGTAATCTAGTCAGAAACCTCAGAATCTGGGGCACCTGGGTGGCCACTGTGTCTCTCTCTGTCAAATAAATAAATAAATAAAATCTTAAAAAAAAAAAAGAAAAAGAAACCTCAGAATCTGCTCCCGTTTCTGTCTCTTTTGTCTCAGCTTTCTCCATAGCTTCTTGAATCCATCCCCTCTTTGCCATTCCTGCTTCCTACTGTGTCTAGTTTGTTATAATGGCCTCTTTATGGGCTATTCAGTCCACTATTCAGTATTGCCAGAATTTCTCCTTTCCAGAATAAACCCAAACATACTACTTCACTTGATACCAACTATATTATCTGCAAGATGAAGTTGAAAGTCCAGAATATATCACAAAAAGACTTTACAATCTATTTCTGATCTTCATCCTAAAATCTAATCTCCTACAGTTCTTCCCAAACTCTTTGTCAGCCAGAAATAGTTCTCTTCATTTTGTGAACCCATAAATTCCTCTGGGCCCTTGCACATTCTATACTTTGCATCTACAGGGCCTCTTCCTCTTTTCTCTCTATGTAAAAACAGACAAGTTTGGTACCCAGTTTGTGCGCCCCTCCCTTATTACAGTCCCACCTTTCCCACCCATGGGGCAAGTTTTGAGTTTGTTGAGCAATAATACTCTCTCAAAAATCAGAATCAACCATGATTTTTGATCACAATGATCAGAGACTGAAAGGTTGTTTTCTATTTTGTATAAGAAAAACATCAAAAGAAATTACTAAGCCCTTTGAGGGCAGGGTCAGTGTCCTATGTATTATTTCTCTCTGCCCACACAGCACCTCCTGTAGTGTTTTGTGTATAACGTGAACTAGATTGAAGAGAAAAGTTATTATTATGTCCTCAGATTTAGGGACTTGATATCTTCCATGTCGACTTGGGTCTTGTTGTTGAGTGATACTTATTTACTTAATAATTCAAGTCATAATTGTTCCTGTATCAAAAAGTCTAAAAAGGAAAGCCATAAGAAGTTTTAAAAATTTTTAAATTGATGGCATGCCTTCCCCATTTTACTCATTCAGTTGAACTAAACCCAGCTTGCTAGGGACAGGCAGCATATAGCCGTCTAGCCATGTCATGAGAACTTATGATCCCAGCATACTTGATACTGAGAAGCAGCAGCTGGTAAACCTCAGGATGAATGTTTGGGAAAATATCTGCTCTTTTTTTGTTTGGTTGGCTTTTCATTGACCTTATTTTCTTTTTATTTCTATCATCTTGTTGTATCATGATTTCATTTTTAAAGATTAGTTGTGAACTAGGAATGCTATTTTTAGCAGCACAATTAAATCAGGAGATTTTGAATCATATTCTGTTCCCTTAAATACTTGTCAGATACAAGATAGTTCCATCAGGAACAGGAGGAAAAGGAGAGGAAATACTTTGGTTATCTTGGAAAAAATGTAAATAAATCACAAATTAAAAAAAAAAATCACACATGTCCCTAGCTTCAAGGTTTAAAGCCACTGAAAAAAAGATATAGTCCAATTTTATGATAAAAATTATTTTGGATTCTAAGAGTTCTTGATGTGATAAGTAGATAAATGTACTAGAAATATAAGGTTGGTTATGGTGGTGAGTGGGATGACAAGGGGTAGAGAATAACTAAATATATTGACAAATGTCAATGAAAACTTTCACTTAAAATTTCAATCAGAACACCATGAGGGTGGGCGCCTGGGTGGCTCAGTTGGTTAAGCGACTGCCTTCGGCTCAGGTCATGATCCTGGAGTCCCGGGATCGAGTCCCACATCGGGCTCCCTGCTCGGCGGGGAGTCTGCTTCTCCCTCTGATGCTCCCCCCTCTCATGCTCTCTCTATCTCATTCTCTCTCTCAAATAAATAAATAAATAAATAAAATCTTTAAAAAAAAAAAAAAAAGAACACCATGAGGTTGTTTTTCTGATAACAACTCAGAGAGAAAGAGAGAGAGTCTTTACTAAAGTCTTCTGAAATGGTAGGTAAATTTTACTTAATACTGGCATATAATTCATTCACTCAGACATTTTTGTTAACTACTTTTTATGTGCCAAGCACAGTGACAGTCATCAAAAATGTAACACTGAATAAAATATAGACCCAGAAGTAGACAACTAGAAAGATAATCTGCAATAAGCCAGGCATGGTATGAAGGGAGTAATTGTGGGTTCTGAGATGTGGGTAGCATGGCATCTCTGTGATGCCTTGTCTTATTGTATAAGGAGTTAAATTGTATAAGTTGACTAGTCCAATAATTGTCAACTCTGGCTGCCAGTCCATACCACTTAAGAAGCTTTAAAACAAGTCAGGTTCCTGGGTCCCATCCCTGAAACTCTGGTTCCATACATCTTTGATATTACTGACTTTTTTCAATTTATCATTTTTTTTTAAGTTTCCCAAAGTATGAATTGATGATTGCTATAGGTGAGTACTAGGTATAGGGCGCTCATTGGACTATTTTATTTTTATGCACACTTGAAGTATTCCAAAATAATTAAGATTTAGAAAAGAAGAAGAAGGGGGCGCCTGGGTGGTTCAGTCGTTAAGCGTCTGCCTTCAGCTCAGGTCACGATCCCAGGGTCCTGGGATCGAGCCCCGCATCAGGCTCCCTGCTCAGTGGGAAGCCTGCTTCTCCCTCTCCCACTCCTCCTGCTTGTGTTCCCTCTCTCGCTGTCTCTCTCTCTCTGTCAAATAAATAAATAAAATCTTTAAAAATAAATAAATAAAAAGAAAAGAAGAAGAAGAAAAACTCTCCCAGTCACTCGGATGTACTGTCAGTTTTGGGGCTCACTGAGAAAAGGCAGAGAGGAGGTTAAAGGGAAGACAATCTAGATACCTGACAGGTACAAATATCAGTACATGAACTCATGGATTAAGATAACTGTCTATTGCCTTTGAGTCCAATTAATTTGTTTAGCACTCCTTTTTTTTATTAAGATATTTTTATTTATTTTAGAGAGAGAGAGCATGCGTGTGAAAGGGGGGAGAGGCAGAGGGAGTGGGAGAGACAGAATCTCAAGGGCTTGATCCCACAACCCTGAGATTATGACCTGATCAAAACTAGAGTCAGATGCTCAACCGACTGAGCCACCCTGGTGCCCCACACTCCTTTTTTATTGTATTCTGGAAACTTAATCTCAGTTAGTTAAGGGCCCTGACCCACTTTCTCAAGATTTTGGTCTTTGTTGGAGCTCCTATTAGTATAAGGCATCAGAAATGGGTATCTGAAGGAAGTGAAAGATCTATACACTGAAAACTATTAAGACTTTGATGAAAAAAATTCTTGAAGACAGACAAAAAAAATGGAAAAATTTTCCATGCTTATGGATTGGAAAAATTAATGGTGTTAAAATGTCCACATTACCCAAAGCTATCTACAGATTTAGTGCAATCTCTTTCAAAATTTCCATGGTTTTTCTTGCAGAAAAGAAAAAAAATCCCACAATTTCTATAAAACTATAAAAGATCTCAGATAGCCAAAAAAATCTTGAGAATGAAAAACAAAGCTAGAGGCACCACACTTCTTGATTGCAAACTATATTGCAAAGCTATAGTAATCCAAAGAATATGGTATTGGAATAAAAACAGCACATAAATCAATGGGACAGATTCAAGAACCCAGAAATAAACTCATTCATAAATGATCACTTAATTTTGGACAACAGAGTCAAGAACATGCAATGGGGAAACAGTAGTCTCTTCAGTAAATGGTATATTGGGAAACTGAATTGCCACATGCCAAAGAATGAAAGTGAACCCTTATTTTATACTATTTACAAAGATCAACTCAAAATGGATTAAAGACTTGAATGTGGATCAGAAACCATAAAACTCGTAGAAGAAAGCAGGGAGTAAACTCCTTGCTATTAGTCTTGGTAATGATTTTTTGAATTTGACACAGAAAGCAAAGGCAACAAAAGCAAACATAAAGAAGATTTCAAACTAAAAAGCTTCTGCTTAACAAAGGAAACCATCAACAAAATGAAAAGACGTCCTATGGATGGAGAAAATATTTGCAAACCATATACCTGATAGGGGTTAATATCTAAAATACATGAGGAATCTTACAACTCAATAGCAAAAAAACAAATGAACAAACAAACAAACCCAAATAAGCCACTTAAAAAAATGGATAGATAACCTGAGTAGACATTTTCTCTAAGAAGGCAGACAAATGGGCAACAGGTACATGGAAGGGTGCTCAACATGACTAATCATCAGGAAAGGCAAATCAAAACCACAATGAGATATCACCTTACACCTTTTAGAATGGCTATTATCAAAATGATACATGCTAACAAATGCTGGTGAGGATATGGAAAAAAGGAAACTCTTGTACACTGTTACTGGGGATATAAACTTACATAGCTATAGGGAAAACAGTATGGAGTTTCCTCAAAACATTAAAACTAGAACTATGATATGATCCAGCAATCCACTGATGAGTGTATCCAATGGAAATAAAACCATCATCTCAAAGAGTTAGCTATACTTCCATGTTCATTACAGCATTATTTACATTAGCTAAGGTATGGAAAGAGCCTAAGCGTCCATCAGTAGATGAATGAATCAAGAAAATGTGGTGTATATACACAGTGGAATATTATTCAGCCTTAAAAATGAAGGAAATCCTCTCATTTGTGACAACATAGATGAACCTGGAGGATATACTAATTGAAATAAACCAGACAGAGAAAGACAAATACTACATGATACACTTATATGTGGAATCTAAAAGCAAAAGTCAAACTCATAGAAACAGAAAGTATGGGAGGATGGGTTAGCCTGGTGGTGGGTATTGAGGAGGGCACATTCTGCATGGAGCACTGGGTGTTATGCACAAACAATGAATCATGGAACACTACATCTAAAACTAATGATGTAATGTATGGGGATTAACATAAGAATAAAAAAAGAAAAAAAAAAACTCATCCCCTTTGGTGGAGTCATTAGGGTTTCTATGTATCATATCATGGACTCCTATTAAGTGAAAAAGTAACTGGGAATGCAGGATAATGCCATCTCATTTAGATGAAAGTATATAGATATATTGAAAGATAATTTTCAAATTTTCTAAAATGTTTTGCTGTTAATGTATCAAAGGAATTCTTAAATATGGTTTGTTTTCAAAAAAAAAGAAAAGAAAAGAAACAGAAAGTAGAAAAGTGGTTGCCAGGGGCTGGAGAGTGGGGGAAATGGTGAGAGGTTGGTAAAAGGGTATAAAATTTCAACTATAAGATGAGTAAGATCTGAGAATCCAGTGTATAACATGGTGACTATAGTTGATAACACTGTTTTATACAATTGAAATTTGTTAAAAGAGTAGAAATTAAATGTCCTTACCCCCCCCAAAAAATTTAAAGGTGAATATGTGAGGTGATAGATATGTTAATTAACCTGATTGGGGAGAGAGAATCCTTTCAAAATATATACACATTTCAAGTCATCATGTTGTATACTTCAAGTATCTTACAATTTTATTTGTTAATTATACTTCAGTAAAGCTGAAAAAAAGAAATGAAATGAATGTCTGATCTTCCATGTCTTCTCCTATCTACCTGTCACCTACTGAAAAATCCTCATTCTGACCTGGTTTTCAGGTGACAGTTCAGGTAAGTCATTGTTGAGAATATCCTCATTCAACATGATAGGCCATTTCAGGGGTAGCTCAGTTTCATTTACTTCCCTGCTGCTCTTCAATGAATTCTCTTAAAATACATTGTCTAGTTCCTGATTGTTTTCCCCCTCTGTTTACTGTCAACCACATCCCCAGGGTGAAGCTTTTGAAATTCAAATGACAAGAATTTGCTCTTTAAAAATTTTTTTCAACTTCCTGATCTACTGTTTCATTCCTTCTTGACAGTGAAAAAGGGGGGGATTCTATGTTAATTAAAAGGTGGGGGTAACAAAGAGGTAAAAGGGGTTGGGGCATACAGAGACTCAACATTGATATTTTTAAATTCCTGCACCATAAAACAGTGTAAGAAAAGACCTAGAAACAAAAGAATTCATGTACTGATCAGGAACCTAAAAAAATAATTCAATCTGTCCAGAGTTTTGAGGAAATGAAGTGGCCAAGAATGACACTAGAAAGATAAACGGTGAAGTTTGGATTATGAAGGGGCTTGCATGTTATATAAGATGATTAAACTGTATCTTGAAGGCAATGAAGAGGCATTAGAAGGTTTAAAGCAGGAAGATGACCTGCCCAGATTTATGTTTTATAAAGATTAATTTAGTTGCCTTATAGAGCCTGGATATGACGAGACTGAATGCAAGTAGACAGTCTTCCACTGTAATCTAGGAAAGATCATGATGGCCTTGGACTAGGACAGAAAAATGGAGCAATATGAAAGATACTAATTAGATAAGATTAATAGCACTTAGTGATTGATAATATAGATGACTCTCCAGTTTCTAGCATGGGCAGTTGGGTAAATGGTGTTACCATTTTTTAATAAAGACAGTAGTTGGCTTAGGGAAATGGTAGGTGCACAGAGAAGGAATTCAATGAATTGAATGAGTTTAAGATTGAACATGTTAAATTTGAAGGGTCTTTTGGCCATCCCACAAGAAATATAAAAACATCCAGTAGACCTTTGGCTATATAGGTCTGGAGCTTTTCATAGAAATCTGCAGAGGTATAGATCTGTCTGTTATGGGCATGTACAAAGGGAAAATTGAATTTCCCATGATTCAGGTTAATTGAAATCTGGAATATCAAAAGCTTTGCCACAACGATCCTAATAGTTAAATTCGGTTAAAACTACATAGTACAAAACGATTGGAACTGTGACATACTATCATTATTTGCTGGAGTTTACTTGTTATATCTCCCTCCTCTACATAACAAGAAATGTTGAATGTATATGGTTTTTTAGTTTAAGATGAATTAAAATCAGTTTTGGATCCCTTCCCTTAAGATAACAGAATATCATAAAGCTAGGGCTGGGTATCTCTGGCCTTTAATAGTCACTAGAGAATTTGGATAGAAACTTGAAGATAAGTTGCTCCTACAAGTAAAGAATGTGACCTTTAGTATCTATTCCTATAGGATTTCTTCTGTAAAGTATTGAATGGATGCAAAATCCACCTTCTGTCCTCTTTGAGTGATGATACATTCTGCAGAAAGACTAAAATACCAGTATTAGATAAGTCTAACAAAGTATTCTTAGTAAGAATATGAAATACTAAATACTTAGTAAGAATACAAAGTATTCTTTAATAGGAATACTAAAACTCTTGATTTCCAGAATGGTTTTTTAAGAGCAATCTTTATTTATCAAGAAAAAAGAGAACAAGGAAATGGAGCAGTTGAAAAAGGAAAAGAAGGAAAAAAATCAAAACCTACTTGTAGGCAGCAAGGTGGCTCCCTTCATCTTGACCAGGTTATTATGATGTTCTCAATTTGTTTTGATATGATATTATTGTTCTACACTCATCCAGGACAACTCATTTTAACCGTACCAGCTTATAAACCTCTGCTGCGTGTGGAGCCAAAGTTAGGAAGAGACTTGTCAACTAGAAAAAATTACCTTTAAAAATACTTTATTTAGAAAGATAATTTTAATTTGAAAACATCATATATATGTGTGGGTGTCTGTATGTATATAGATAGAGGATAGATGATAGATAGATAGATAGATAGATAGATAGATAGATAGATAGATAGATAGATATAGTATGTGTGGCAACAAAATATATATATATAAAAGAAAAATGCAACCCCAACTCCATCTTCACAGGGTGAATACTGCACTGACAAATGCTACAACCTTTAGTCATTCGAGAAATGCCTGATTTGTGAGCATCGTTCCTCCTAATGAGTTGTGTGTTGTGAGGCAGAACTTATATTCCCCATGGACCCGGCACTCTCGGAACTATTAATTTATCTTTTATGAATTAACACCGCCTTTGTTAATAGTACAGGGACCGGGCCTTGGCAAAGTCTTCATCCACTTGGGGAAAATACTGAGCTAATGTATCTCAATGTCATTTTAGGTTAGTACTTTGGGTACCAGAATGGACTCACTCTGAAAACCCTCTTCTTTATAAGAAAGCTTCTAAGTTCTGTGATTTAGCACGAGCCCATAGTAAGCAGAGAGCTATTTGATGCTGAATTCTGAGCAAAGGGTTCTTTGTGGGAAGGTCTGTCAAGCAGCGTAGTTACCATGGCAACCCTGGCTAGATAACCCATTGGGGAAAATACTTGTAGAACCTAACACTCTATCATCTGTCGTCCAATAATTTCATGTTCATAATAACTAGGAAATCAATGGCTATCCTCTGAGACAGTTTGTGGAAAGGGCAGGCATTGTATTGGCAGTGCACGGCTTACATTTGCGTCTGTGTGTTGTGATTCTCGTGCCGGGTTAGGAGTGTGAGAAAGAACTTGTTTGGACTGGCACGAAGATTAAAGGCAGGTTCAGTTCTGCAACCTAATTACAACCATAGTGTTTACATGTACAAAAGAGAAAGAACCAAATGGCATACTAACAAAGCATTTGCTAGACTGTTAGGAAGTAAGGTCCACCTATTATTAACATTTCACATTTTAAAATTCTGCAGGAAAAGACCAGTCCAAGTTACCACGTGACTGGCATGTACAAATTTGGTAATGTAAGAGGCATTTTTCTTATCTTCGCTTTCTAATTAAACTGCTTATCATTGTAGAAGCTGTGTTACCTGGATGTTATGTATAGAATATAAAGTGATCATAGAAAAGTAATTAAAATTCTTAAACATGCAGCCCGTTGACTTTACATACAATTAGTTTTTAGAGTGTGAGGTTTAATAAAAAGGCAAGTTAGCTGAGTAGAGAAATATACACTTAATAATTACCGTGACAGTATTTGTCAACTGGAAAAAATGCCAGGAATAATTTCTGTAAATGGATATTATAAATAAGAAAGCATGATGAACTGAGAGTATGAAGTGAGTAGAAGAGAAAATTAAGCATTTTGCATTCTATAAAGGGATATTTCACCTTTGTGGAAACATCTAGAAGATACTGATTCATACATTATGAAAAGCTTGTTGTTTTCAATTTTAAAAAAAGAAGATGTTTGTAAATTGCTTTTCTTTCAACACAACAGGTTTTTATTTTAAGCTGCTCCTGGTGATGTACTAGCATATAGGGGAGTTGTATTTCTGTGAGTTTACAGAGTTCAAGTTTTGTCAAAGTGGAAGGGTGGAGCTGGTTAAAACATAACCTTTTTCAAAATAAGAGATGAACTCTTCTAAAGTGAAAATGGTATTTTATCCAAAGGAGGAATAGTTCTTTAAAGAGCAATGCTGAGGGGCGCCTGGGTGGCTCAGTCGTTAAGCCTCTGCCTTCAGCTCAGGTCATGATCCCAGGGTCCTGGGATCGAGCCCCGCATCGAGCCCCACATCGAGCCCCGCATTGAGCCCCGCATCGAGCCCCACATCGAGCCCCGCATCGGGCTCCCTGCTCTGCAGGAAGCCTGCTTCTCCCTCTCCCACTCCCCCTGCTTGTGTTCCCTCTCTCGCTGTGTCTCTCTCTGTCAAGTAAATAAATAAAATCTTTAAAAAAAAAAAAAAAGCGCAATGCTGAATGTGAGCCTATTAAATGGGAAGATTATATGGCCCTTCTTAGTCTAAAACCTGAGGTCAACAGAAGACTTTTCAAATCAGAATTAAACTCATTTTGTTTTCCATAAACACTTTGGTATTCTTGTTGAATTTTCAAAGATCTGGTTGAGCAAATTTACTGTTTCTCCTTTTCATCTTATTTTCTCTTCTGAACTTTCTCCTTTCTCTCTCTTCATCTCTTTTCTTTCTTCTTATTACCTTTTGGATTAAAGGATATTGATTTCTATTATTAATGCTTGCTTGAATGAAAAATGGAAACTTTTGATAGCTTTTAGTTTTAAAATTTTCTGCAGATGTTCCAAACTACTTGAGTGCATAAGTGGAATCCAAGTGGTATCAAAGGCAAAACTATTTCTATTATGGAATTAATTTTGGCTCCATATAGTTTTACTTTTAAAAGAGCATTGATTACATTTTTAACAACAGAGATTTAAAAACTGAAAAAGTTGAAAATGATAAAAATTTTTTAAAATCATCTGTCGTCTTTAAATAAAGGGATTTACCATACTTTAGTTTTAGGAAACAAAATTTAAATACCTCTTTAAAAAAAAAAAACCTGTTATTTTCCTAAAAGGTTAAAAATCTATACTATTTTGTTATTCCTTTATTCATGTGTTTATTACATATATTTATTGAGTCCTTATTAGGGCCCCAGGCTCTCTGCTGAGTGTAGAAGTTACAAAAAGCCCAGAGTTCTATCCTCAAGTACTTGTCAGGCTGTTGGGGAAAACAATAGGTAGACAGAGGGATTCACAGTGTGCTATGGGGGCACTGAGGGGAAGTATTTCATCTATCATTTCTTAGATGCATTTTCCCCTTATTTTAGAACTTACTGAGATGAGGTCATTTCTGACAATTATTTTTTGGCACTTCAACTATTTACCACTTTATAAATGAGATGCAGAAATACCAACATGTGGAAAATTTCTCTGTATTCTCAATAAAATTCAGATATTAAAAAAAGATTATTTTTCAGTATTCTCAGTGACACTCAGAGACAGCTAGTATCGGCATACGTATTAATTTTGTAGGCTGTCTTAATGAAATACCACAAATCCAGGTGGTTTCAAACAACAGAAATTTGTCATCACTATACGGTCTGCAAGGCCAGAAGTCCAAAATCAGGGTGTCAGCTGGGCCTTGTTCTCACGGAAGCCTCTGGGGAAGGAACTTCCTTGCCTCTTCTAGCTTCTGGGAGCCTCAGGTGTTCCTTAGCTTATGGCAACATCATTCCAGTCTCTACCTCTGTCTTCTTATAAGGACACTAGGAGTCCTAACACTCTTTTTTTTTCATTTTTTGTTGGACATGGGAATGTGCAGCCTTCTTTAGTATTTTTGTTTTAAAACCACAGGCATAAAGACTTCCTAAAAACAGGGGTGCCTGGGTGGCTCAGTCGTTAGGCATCTGCCTTCGGCTCGGGTCATGATCCTAGGGTCCTGGGATCAAGCCCCACATCGGGCTCCCTGCTCAGCGGGAAGCCTGCTTCTCCCTCTCCCTCTTCCTCCCCCTCTTGCTTGTGTTCCCTCTTTCACTGTGTCTCTCTCTGTCAAATAAATTAATTTAAAAAAATCTTAAAAAAAAAAAGAAGACTTCCTAAAAACACTATATTCTCATGTACTGGAAATACACACACACAATTGCAAAGATAAAAATGGCTATTTTGAAATTTGAAATTTTTGCATGATAATTCAGCCTTTAAATACAAGCCACTGCTTGGGATTCTTTACCCTGGGCAGTTCTGTCATTAACATATCTACTCTACACCATTTTACTATTGAGCCTTCTGATACTGTCCTGGCCCAGGCTGTAATGAAATATTGTCATATTCATAATTTAAATGATGTAGTCTTTTCTTTAGCATTTAGAATGTCAGAAAGTATATTCTGTTGCCCTATGTAGGAAGAAAAATGCTGCAGTGAGATGTAAAGGAAGACAGATTTAATTTGGAATCCTGTTCTGGCTTAATGGTTCTGACTGTTGAGTCTGTCTGGGTGGTCTTAATTTCCTCATCTTTAAAAATGAAAGGGCTATTGTCAGGACTTACGAACATAACATGAGAAAGGGCCTCTTTCATGGCTGGGCACCTAGGAGCTACCTGGGAAAGTGTTGGTCAAATCCAGTGGGGAATTTGCAATAAGTGGAGCTTAGGCTTGTAAAACCTCATGTCCTAGAATGTGAGAATAAACAAAACCAGTGTGACCTGCAGATATAACTACAGCCACTCTATTTGCTGTACCCTCCTTTGTAGCACCACTCCCTTAATCTTCTCACTGAAGATAGGAAACATGAACAGGAAGTGGAAGATGGAAGTCCCCATGTGCCACAGTAGAGATACGCGAACTTCCCTGGTATTTCTCTATCTTCAGTCATGGGTTGGAGCAGTAAAACTTGTACCTGTGACAGAAGTAACATTGATCAGACTGACTTCTCTGGCTGAGTGGAAGACAAAAAAATCAATTGATACAGGATTCCTTGTTTATTGGGCACTCATCAACAAAAGCACAAACACTGCATCATGGGTTTGACTTTTTAGCATGGTAAAGAACTTGGAGGATAAGCAGATTCTGGCTCATTGTATCCTACTGGGTTATTGTTTCACTGGGCACTGCTTAATTGAAGCAAGAATGCTACTTCAAGTAAAAGATATCAAAAGACATTTCATTTAGAGCTAGTTAATTCTTTACAAGGCCCTATAGGTAAACAAAATAGAACAGTGATATACTTCTCTTTTCTCTTCCTTCCCCTATTAATTTCAGTTCTTAATGTGATCAGCAGCTTTTTCTCCCAGGTTATAATAGCTGAGAAGAATTCTGCTTGTTAACAGGAGACAAGGAAGTTAAGAAGGTTAGAAAAGAAGGCCAAGAGCCCAAGATCTCAGGCTAGTTGGATATATCCTATTTGTTTCTATATGATCTTAGGTAAGACAAGCTCTCTTTCTGGGACAGTTTTCTTTAGCTGTAAAATAAGGAGATTGAACTAAATCAACTTTAATTCATATCTTTAGGGTCAGGGTCCCCTCACTGAAAATCTGATAATTCCTATAGATTTTTTCCTACCATATCTGGATATACAAAAATACAATTTTATGTGTAAGGTAGTAATCACAGAACCCCTTGAAACATATATGGTCATAGCCGGCCTCCATTCCCAAGGTCACTTCATTGTCCAAATGACTGCTTCACCTCCAGTCATCATGTCCACTTTATTTCTGCTGGGAAGACAACAGAAAGGAGAAAGGCATGATGAAGAAAATGAGCGAAGGGTATGCGCCAGCAGTGATTTATGGAAGGTTCCTGAGAATTGCCACATGACATTTTACTTACATCCCATTGATCAGAAACATGACTACACTTGAGAAATGGACTTTGGGTAATCATGTACCAAGTTAAAAATTGGGAATTCTTTTATTTTGGAAAATGGGATATGTGATATAACAATATCAAAAAGTTAGAAGGGGGTAAAGAGCTAAATTGTCATTACCTATTATAGAATTTCAATACTTAATATCTAAAACTTAAAAAACCTAGGCATGGGTGCCTCGGTGGCTCAGTTGGTTAAGCAACTGCCTTCGGCTCAGGTCATGATCCTGGAGTCCCGGGATCGAGTCCAGCATCGGGCTCCCTGCTCGGCAGGGAGTCTGCTTCTCCCTCTGACCCTCTCCCCTCTCATGTGTTCTCTCTCTCTCTCTCAAATAAATAAATAAAATCTTTAAAAAAAAAAAAACCTAGGCGTAGGCACTTAGTTAAGAAGATAAGCATTAATCAAATTTCCAGAAAAGTAATTAAAACTATGATAACTGCTATGATGGAAAAATGCAGAATTCTACAAAGATGTCTAGCAAACAGTCTCATCTTGAACTTCAAGAAAGGTGGCTTTGTAAGGTGAGTAGGCATTTATGAGACAAAGAAAAGCATTCTTTATTCAAAAAGACATGCATAGCCAAAGGTCCTGAGGTAGCAGGGAACAGGGCAGAGCACATTTGTAGACCTAAATGGAGGCTAATGACTGAAGAAATTGCACCAAGAGCTGAGACTGGAAAACCACAGATCTAATCACTGCTAGGCCTTGCAAACAGTGTTATGGATTTAGATATTTAACCTTAAGATACCAGGAATTCACTAAAGCCTGAAAGCAAGGATATGGTGTGATTCAGTGTGTATTTGAAAATATACCTCTAGTCTAGATGAACTATAGAAAATTTGTGGGAGGTGTTGGAGGGGGCAGGACATATGCCATGAGACTACAGTTCATATAAGAGATGATAATTTCACCTTGGTTGGTTGCAGTAAAAAATGTAGACATGTGAATGGAACTGAAAGATACATAGAAGGAAAAGTCAATGGGACTTTCACATATACATATATGTGTGTGTATATGTGTGTGTGTGTGTGTGTATGTATGTATATGACTATAAAATTCAGTTACTGGTTTAGAACTTTGCTTTTTCTTCCTAAGGTCTAGCAGTATATGCTGCCCATATATAAATAAAAGTTGAATGAATAAATATCTTAGCCTATAAATAGGAAAATAATGATACCATCATACTTATAAAGCTAATAGCCTTTGTTGTAAGGTATCCAACATTTTTGGTGAAATTTCAACTTTGGGAAAGTATCGTAGTTAAATACAGAAACATTTTTCTTCTGTATTTAAAGGAAGAAATTGGCTACGTTATGGTAGATAAAACATAATTATTTGGAAACAAGGAATTGTGTCCAGAAGGCATGTTTACCACAGCAACCTTAACACTGAGTTACAGTATGTCTTTCAGTTTTATAAAGGGTAATTTATCATGGTAAGAATGTGCTGAATATGTCACATTTTACTATCTGCTTATTTAGTTAGATAATCAAGATCTTGACTCTCAAAATAGAATTATTCTCAGTTTTGACTATTTTCCTGCTTGCAAATATAATGTGTGTATACTTGATACTCATTTTAAATTTTAAACAGATTGAAACCAACTAAGTCTAGCTAGCACATATAGGACCTAGAAGCAAAGCCATATTTCAGTTTTTTTCCATGACTTTACAACTGTGTGATTGATGGAGACCCAAATATTTCCTCTGAGATGGAAACAAATTTTTTTCCTAAACTGAGCCATTAAAATTTGAGAATTTAAACATAGTATAAATTGGAAAAGAGGATTTGAATTAAAACATGAGCAAATGTATTAAATTTATTTTCATAGTTGTTCCTATTTTCCCCATATACATATGTATCTACAGTAGTTTAAAGTTTGGTAACTAGGTTTTTATTTTAGAGATATCATTTTTCTTCTGTTTTACATAAAAGAATTTTTTTTCTTCTTTCTGAAAAACAAGAATGGCAAAAGAGGGACTTTCTTTCTGATTAAAAACATTTGGGCTTTTCCTTTCCTCAACATGTATTTTTTATATACAGCTGGAAATTTGGACAGATTTAGCCACAGGAGACGGCTACAGGGCCTAGAATGAATTGTTTGTTTGTTTTTCCCCCCTGGGTAGATGTTCTACTTTTGTGTAGGTTGATCTGAAAGTGTGTGTCAGATTAGGCCTGTTCTTTTATATTGCAGCAAGGTGCTCGAGTTGAGTCCAAATATATGTAAACTTTTCCTAAAATACTATCATTTTAAGCAAGGGTACTTGCTTAAAATCATCATGGGCCTTGATGTTTAAACTCAGTGATCCAAATCGTCTGTCTTCTTCTGCTCCAACTGCTATAACTTGGTGGCCTGTATACAACAGGAATTTATTTCTCACAGTTCTGGAGACTGGGAAGTTCAAGATTAAGGCACTGGCAGATGCGGTGTCTCATGAGGGCCCACTTCCTGGTTCATAGATGGCTGTCTTCTCACTGTTTCCTCACTTGACAGAAAGGGTGAGGGAGCTTTCTGGGGTCTCTTTTATAAAGGTACTAATCCCTTTCATGAGAATTCTACTCTCATGACCTAATCACCTCCCAAAGGCCCCATCACCAAGTTCCAACACACTGGGCTTGGTTTCAACATGGAGGGGACACAAGCATTCGATCTATAGCAGCATCTAAAGAATATGTTCTGAAAGAGATCAAAATTTGACTTTCTATATGATAGCCTGATTCTGGTGTTTAATAAAACAAAGAAAGATGTAACCTCTGTTTATCACTTTCAGAGATGGGATATTGAGATTGAGTGCTGTAGTCTGACCAAGAATGATGTCTTGGTTGGAAAGGAAATTGCCATATTTCCTCAATTCTAAAGAAATACATTTTTAAAAAAATATTTTAATGTTTTTGGAAAAGGAAAAGGAAAAGAAAAAGCCTTGTAATTCATATACACCTTTAATGTTGTAGTATTTTCTTTTCTCCTCCCCCCACAGAAGCTGATAGTAAATTTATGGTCATTTTATGGGCAATGTATGTTTGGCCAGAGGAAACTTGGTATGTGCCATTGTCAACACAAGCCAAATAGCATTAGCTACTTTCAGAGAGGAGCAATTGGCCCATCCATTGACAAGGCTAATGGTTTAAGAGATTTATGTATGATGTTCTTCCTTAATTTGGCCACTATTTTAATTTCACATATTTTATTCAATCATCCATTACTACTTATTGAGTATCTGTTGTGTGCCAGGCAGGATTTAAGATACCAGAAAGGCAGAGAAAGTGCTTGTCCTCCGAGAGGTGACAGTCACCAGGCAGTGAGGATGTGTTGTCAGAATTCCTGTAAAAGCAATAATCACAAAGGGGTCTGGAGGTACAGAAAAGGAAGCACTGGATTTTGCTTCAGAAAGAAGGGAAAAGCTCACAGAAAGGGGAAAATTTGAATTCTCGGATAATGATATTCAAGGTAGAGGAAAAAACATCATGAAAAGTATACAGCGTTAAAAGTGTGCAAGTGCATGAGAATGTTGTAGAAAGGCAAGACTGTACAGTGTTTGTTGGGTGAGTAGAGGAAGTTGAAGTTTGAAGCTGTAAAGCACTTTGTGTGGGTCTTATTAGCAACACTATCATATTAACACATATGTGTGTAATATTATAAATTTAACACATATTATGTGTGCAATATATACATTCATTCCACTATATATATTATGACATGTATATATTATATTGACATACACACACACACACATATATATATAAAAGATGACAATCTTAGTCCAACATGTTAACTCCCGATAGACATGTAACACAAACCCCAATCCAATTAATTTCTTAATTACTCATCCTTGCTACAGGTAATAAGCAGTCTTTACCTTTTATATATGTGGTATATAACTAGTGTAATTACAGATTCATGTATTTTTATTTTAAAAAACTGAATGTTGAATGACAAAGTAAAATTTATGCAGTTCTAATAGGGTTGTTGTTTTTTTTCCTCCTGATTCTGTGAGCATTCTTCTGCAGCGGGTTATCATTTATTTGAATTTGTAAGTGACATTGACAAACAACAAAAATACATCGATCCTTGCATGTATTCACTCTTTTTAAAATAGAAACATGCTTTAAAATCTAAATTGAAAAACTTGGAAACATTGCTTTCATTCTATGGAACATTAATGGAATGTAAAATGTCATCCTAAATGAATCATTGGTATCATTTCTGCTGGTACATTATCTGGAAAGAGTAACTGGAAGAGAGTTCCTGTGATATACATTTTCTTTTTTTTTTTTTTTAAGATTTTATTTATTTGACAGAGAGAGACACAGCGAGAGAGGGAACACAAGCAGGGAGAGTGGGAGAGGGAGAAGCAGGCTTCCCGCCGAGCAGGGAGCCCGATGCAGGGCTTGATCCCAGGACTCTGGGCTCATGACCTGAGCTGAAGGCAGACGCTTAACGACTGAGCCACCCAGGCGCCCCGTGATATACATTTTCAAACACTAACAAAGGCATTCTAGCTTACATCAAAACAAGGAAGTAATCGTAGTTACTACATATAGATACCAACTTTAAAAACTGCCCTAGGGAATTTTATTCCTAGTAAAAAAAATCCCTGACTTTTAAAAATTGTGAGATCATGTTTCATGCAAATCCAAAAGCAAGCTGCCTCTCTATAAATAGTCATGACTTTGTCCTACTTTAAATGGTTAAACCAGAGATTCTGTGAGATTCACTGCATTTTGCCTATGGCTACTTTTCTACAATGAAATTTCAGAGTTGGCTGTTATGTAAAACAAAGCAATTTCCCTGCAGTTCTCCTTGGAGGACAGCTCTGATGTATGAAGGAAGCATTCATCTATTGCCACTTCCCTGACTGGACACAGCAGCAGGCAAGGGAAGAGGGCTTGGCTGGAGAAGAATAGTTGGGTGACCAGCGTAGGGTGTAGGTATCAGTGGTGGGGTGACTTCTGTCTCAGATCCGCATCCAGCTGACGACCCCCAGTCTGAAAACCAGTCAAATGTGACAAATCTCCCCTTGCAGTTTGATGGGATGCCCTGCTTGACTTCTTGTAGCCAGAAGAAAAGCAGATTTCAGATTAAGGCTATGTAACTCCTTTCAGAGATAAAGCAGGATTTTCCATGCTAATTTGTATTATTTTCCATAGGAAATGAGAATAAAGGAGAAATCCTTTGTTAAATGGGGTTTAGCATAACCGTGTATTAGGAGCCTTCCTGTTCTCCTTGTCTTCTCGTCTTGAACGCTGGTGTTTATATCCGTTGTTTTGGTTTTGTGCTTTTTTAAAAAGCATGGCTTCTGTGAGCATTGCCATAAAGCTGTGGTTGGACTACAAAGTGCTGGCTGCCAAGCTAGTGGTTGCGAGTGCTGTAATCCTATTAAGTACCTGTACAATAGTAGAGCCTCTGGTGCAGGCTGCAGCCGGTGTGTGTTCGTGTGCTGTGTTGGGACCTGGGATCCATGCACACAATGAGCCGGGGCAGCTTAGAACAGACCTAAGACCCCTCAAACAGCTGGCCCAGTAACTATACACTAGCCAGTCTTGGGAGAGAGACTCGTGGAATAACATTAATTTTCTTCTCTAGCAGACGGTAAGGTAACCGAAGCCAGGTTGATTGTGCTGCCTTGGGATTTTTACCTAATGATCTTCTGGAAAGCAGGTGCATTGGCAGGGATTTTAAGCTTATGAAAACCCAACTAGTATTACAGAGTAAACTTTTGCTGCTGTGGGGGTTTATGGGAGTGGGGTGCATTAGTGTTAGATCATTACAAAGCATTTTGCTGACTACTGCAGAATTAATGGCACTTTTATGGCTCACGGTTAATGACTGTCAAGAAATAAGAGTTTATATCTGTTCAAATTGTAATTTTAAATCAAACTAGCCAGCTGTCAGATGCACCCAGTACAAGAAGAGTCCTTCTTGGTAATATTTGGTGTTTCTCTTACATTTATCATGTTACTAGATCGTTGCTTGGAACCTCCGTTGTTTTGCAGATGCTTGATGTTAAGTTTTATCATGACAAAAGCAAAGCAAGTTGTCACTTCTAAGAGGCGATTTCCATGTCCCTGTGGAAACTTAGTTTTCTTCAGCATTGAAATACTTGAAATTCTTGCTATTTTTTTGAGTACCTGTTTTTTAAAAATTTAACTTCAAGAAAACCGTAACCTTACTTCATACATCACTGTATGCAGGGACATCTGATATGAACTCATTCAACTCTTCTTCCTTCCCACACTTCTAAGTTGTCCATATCTTTCCTTATCTTTGTCTTCTGTCTGAGAAAACAAAAATCTCCGTCCACTCAATGCCTGTTGCCCTTCTGTGCCTCTCATCCTCTTCGCTCTTAGCTCCTCCACATTTGCGTCCCTCTCTTCAACATCTTCAAACTCTTCTTTCTTGGATTCACTCCTACTTGAAAACAAGCAAACAAATAAACCCTTCCTTGATCCTGCTATCATCCTACAGTGTCATTTTAGCTCCCTCTTCTTTCCCTCATAACTTCTGGAAGGAATGGTCTTCATATGCTGTCAGCACTTCATCCTTTGCCCCATGCTTGTTTTCCCTGTGCAGCCTGTCCTGCCTTACTCTAAGTAACTCTCCAGACGACTGATAGATTCCAGTCAAGTCCAGCATTCCCCACACAGCACCCCTGCCTGGAATTCTCAGCCACACTTAACCCTCCCGACAAGCCCATTTTTGAAACCGTATTTCTGTGGCTTCTCGGCTCCATTGACTCCTGTCTTTTTTCTCTGACCCTTCCTCTTCCAATTTCTTTACCAAGAGATATGCAGAGTGCCAGGGTTTTTGTTTTGATTTTGGTTTTGGTTCTTTTTCCCCACATCTTCTTTGAATGCCTAGCTCACTACCTCTGTTTCAAATCTATATTAGTGACTTTCACATCCATATCGGTATCTTTGTTCTCGCTAGTAAAAACTTCAACTCCATGAAGGATAGATACCCTTATTCTTAGAAGGACCTCAGTGGTTGTACCCAACTCCAATCTGTTGACGTGGTGTCTCTTCCTCCTGACTTCCTTATTTCTATTAATTACACAGCTTTTAGCCCAGACATCCAGTCTTACAAATGTACTCACTATTGATTTCTTCCGGCCCCTTTCCAATCACTTAGCAGGGCAGCTTTTTCCTATCTCTGGAACATTTCTCTCATTTCCTCTGTACATCCCTTCTTTCCATTTCTCTTTTCCAAGACAACTCACACATTATTGTAAAGGGTTTCATTATTATTATTAATACTGTTAAAGATTTCTGTTTGTTTCTTCCAGTTCAGAACTCTTGAGAAATTAAAATAATGACCTAGATATTGGCGTGCCCTTGCGTAGAAATCTCCACTAGCTCTTCATTACCCATTGCAGAAGAAGCAAATACCAACTCTCAAGATGCTTCACCTAAAAAGGTCAAGTTCATTTCTCCTGAGAGGTTTCCACACTTCGCCCTGCAGACTAAATACTACACCATTCCCTTAATGTCCTCATGCTTCCTTAAGTGTTCATCTTTTCTTCACTATTCCTTCCCCTGACAATTTTTCTTCAGCTCCTCCATGGCCACCTGCTAAAGATATCCTACCTCGTGATATTTTTCTGAGACATAGTCAAAAATTACCAGCAATAAAATACATATACATGTATCACATCTTTATAAGTAAATGATATGTAAAGTAGATCTCTCAACTAGCTAATATCCCACAGTGATTCTGTGGATTCCCCGAGGATTCTGTTTGAATGATTTATTTATTTAATTATTTAAGGTTAGTAGAGTACCCATGTGTATCAATAAATACTTGTTGAAGGAATAGATGAATTTAACTGTTTTTAATTAGGATCTCTTGGCTCATTACCTTGGTATTTCTTGGGCCTGACAGAATTATCAATTTTGGTTTTATTTGTAATTTTATCCTCTCTAATTTGTATGCCATTTTATATGCTACACCTATGAAAATAGTTAAACAGGTTTATCATTAAAGCAAAAACTGAGGAGTCAACACAAATATAACTCATGTTCATATTGCTAATTATTATTAGAAGAGAGCATTGTGTATCTACCATTACATGACAGAAATTATAAAATACATTCTCAGTCAAATGAGCTGTATGTCACAGGTACCTAGCAGATTGTTTGGCACTTTAATGAACTTTTGCTGATTATCATTATTGTAATAAATTTCCAGTAATAAACTCCATTAGAAACCATTACTAGTGTCCAAAATTTTATAAATATATGTGTATATATAAACATATATACACACACAAAATAGAAACACATATATCTTACATACAATGGAAATTTCTTTTGTCAATGTGACATTTATCTAAGACATTTACAATATGATTAGCCAAGTTTCTGTCTTCCAGTATCGTACTCCCTTTCATGTATGTTTATTCTGGCTTTCCTGAACTATTATATCCTGATTTCATTTGTTCAACAACTCCTTGTTGCTGGTTAAAAATTGACAACATAGGCTCAACTCTGTTTTTTTAATGGTTTTTTGTTGTTCTTTTGCACTTCTTAGCAGTAATTTAAGTTAGATACATCTTTAAGCTTCATTCTACGAGGACAATTTTCCCCCAAATTTTGCTGAATCTGTGTAATCCTGTCCCTCTGAACTTTTGCATATAATATTGTATACTTAACAGACATACTGCCGTGAAAATTTGCCCAACTTCTAGTATTAGTTCCATACTCACAAGTCCCCAGATCAGTTTTTACTTTACCTTGCTATTGGACTCCCACCCCTGCAGCAGTTAGAAGGTTGCTATTAACATTCTTAGCTGTTAAGACTTTGAAAGTTAGTAATTATAAATTGGTC
>NC_138373.1:95426686-95445699 GCF_054177405.1 Leptonychotes weddellii
GAAAACGCATAGTCTCAGACCTCATCCCTGATTTGCTGGCTCAGAAGCCCTGGGAATAGGGCCTGGACATGTGTAACTTGAAAACAAGCTTCATGAATGATTCAGATGCATACCCCTAGTTAAGTACCATGCTAGAGGCTGACACGGGGCCTGGTAAATAGGAGGTGCTCAACAAACATTGATGGAACTGAGGGGGTCTGTATTTTGGCCCAGTTCCTACCTCTTATAACCATTAAACCTCTTTCTTCTCTTTCTGCCTGCCAGTCCCTATGATATCAACTATTGTTTATCTTAGAGAAATTCAGCCCTTCCCAGAGAAAAAGTGATGTTTCAAAGTATCCAGCCATTTGCGGAAATGTAGACAAAACAGTAATATAGCTACATGCTTTTTAAAGTATCTTCACAACAACAGAATTTAGAAACTTCAGCAACAGTATATTGTAAGCTGTAATAATATAGCTAGTATTTGTTGAACATCTACATGGAGCAGGCTAGAGGTAAAGCACATGTTCTCAAAATCCTTCTGTGGTAGGTAGTGTGAATATCTCAATTTCACAGTGAGGAAATGGAAGCACGCAAAGGATGTGTAACTTGTTCAAGCTCATACAGAAAAATTTTTTGAGTAATGTTCAAAGACATTCCTAGGTGACTTTGAAGTCTAAAAGAACTCAGGGGCTCATTCTGATGATTGTGGTGTCCTGGGCCAGAATTTGTATATAGTCAGGCATTCTATATTATTAGTTCACAGAAACTGATTGATATGATATTAACATATTGATTTGTAGTGCCAGTGTTTCAGACAACCATATTAGGACCATTTCCATGATAGAAAAATGTGGCAATGAAATGGGAAAGTTCTGAAGGCACCAAGACCACAATAGTTAAGTGATTTTCTAGGACCCTGAAGGTGGCAAAAACTTCAGACCTTGAGCAGTGTATTAAAATATCTCATCTCTTTGCTTGCTATCCACTTACCTGTCTTATTTATCCTTATATTTACTTGGTTATATATGCATATAAATAAGCATGCAAGGAAAGAATAGATAATCCAGGCTCTAGAATATCCAAGAAGGACGAGCCGGTTACCACTCCCTATCATACCACCCTGTGTTAATTCCCTACATAACCCCTATTATTGCCTGGAGAGTTTATGTAATAGTTATCTCTTTATTTATTTACTGCTTTCTCTCACCAGTTTTCTCCATGAGCTCTGGGACTTTGTATATCTTAAATATCATTATAATGACTAAATAGGTGAGCAAAGTCCAAAGATGAGGGAGGCATGATCATGTATAATAATACCAGATAGAAAAATAGAGTCTGGAGACTGTTAAGGTCAAGACAGAAAGAAATAAGGGTGCCTGACTGGCTCAGTCAGTAGAGCATGTGACTCTTGATCTTGGGGTTGTGAGTTCAAGCACCATGTTGGGTGTAGAGATTACTTAAAAATAAAACCTTTAAAAGAGAGAGAGAGAGAGGTAGGTAGGGAGAAATATACCAAATGACATAAAGAGTGGTGCTAGAAGAATTGTGATCTCTGCACCTAGAGTAGTAGGAATAGTCTGTTTTATGTTCTCTTTTGCTTATGTGTGTGTCCTTGTGTCTGTGTGTTGGAGAGAGACAGAGAGACAGAGGTAATAGGTTAGGGGCCAGGAAAGTGGGATTATAAATGTGTGTTTGTAGATAGAGTAAAGCAAGAACCCAACAGTTGCTTCCTTATACTATTGTAAATTCTAAAGGTTCATGACTGAATGAAGGGTCTAGCTGAGAATCAACAGTAACCTAACATAGGAGAGTGGTCTGGGAAGGGAGAAGGGAGAGATTGAGCAGTTCCAAATGACTGTGCTTGGTCATTAGATGAAAGGGAAGAGGCAAGGCAGACTTGACTTCCTGAGGATAGTCAGCCCATTCTTTGATAGGGAGCACATGTAGAGCAGTCTTGGTGGAAGAGCATTATGACTTACGTTTTGGTAAGTTGCATTTAATGTGCTATGGCCAGCCCAAATGTTAATGTAGTAGTCGATGAATAAGTAGGTCTGAAGGTTAGGAGAGAAATTAAATCTAGAGTTTTAAATTTGGGAGTCATCAGCAAATCTATACCTTCACCTTTCTCAAAATTTCCAAATTTACCTGTCTTATGTAACTGTTGATGATTATTCCTTAGTATGGAGATATGACTGCCCTACTCTCAATGCATATATTCCCTGCTCTAACAAATATTAAGAAGGAAAAGTTATTGGTACATATTCAGTGCAGCGATACCCCATCACCAGTGGAGTGGAGTAAGGTTATGAAATTGCTTAGATTTATTCAATCTATTTTATGCAGCCATGCTTGAGGACGCAACTTGGAACCTGGGAGTTAATTTTAGACTCCACTCCTGGTCCTCAGGGAAATTCTTACATCTCAGTGTGCTATAGGCATCCCCAGAATGCCTTCTTCTAGCCATCTAGGAATTTGTCATAATGATAACTATCTCCGAGTGACAGGCAATAAAAAATACTGTTTAAACAGTGGATCCAGACTGCTTGGTTTAAGTCCTGGTTCCTCAATTTACTACTCATGTAACCCATCTGCAACCCATGTCAAGAGGAGATATTGATAGTACCTACCTCAGAGGGTTGATTTGAAGACTCAGTGAAATTAACAATGCTTGGTATAGAAAAAATACTAAATAAGCATTAGCTCTTATTTTCAAAAATATTTAGGAATTGTCACCATGTTCTACTCATAGTACCATTTAATAAATGCTGGCTAAACAGAAGTATTTACTGAGCATTTTCTTTTTTTTTTTTTTAAGATTTTATTTATTTGTCAGAGTGAGAGAGAGAGAGCACAGGCAGGGAGAGTGGCAGGCAGAGGGAGAAAGCAGGCTCCCTGCCAAGCAGGGAGCCTCACGTGGGACTCGATCCCAGGACCCTGGGATCATGACCTGAGTGGAAGGCAGACGCTTAACTGACTGACCCACCTAGGCACCTCTATTGACTGTTTTCTAGACTACTTTTGTAGAACTGAAAATGGTGATGGTAGTGTTCTGGGGAAACCCTAAATATTACCTATGATGTTGCTGAACAGTGTGACATTACCAAAACATGATACCTTGGCAAGTGTATGGCCAGTTGGCCTATAGATGACCAAATCAAGAAAGTTAGTATTATTCTGGGATAGATTAGTAGTCATTAAAATTCCTCAAAGAAATAATATGGGACTACCTACTTCATAATTATACGAATCTTGCTTCAGATGTTATCATTGGCTTATTGCACAGTTATGTCCACATTATTTATACATTATCCATTAAAATAAATAAAGAGAACATCAAGGTTATTACTCTGAATATATTACATTACATCCTTCACACAGGGTATGTGTGTACCCCATTTATACACATAATGGGTACTTCTGTGCTGATGTCTTTTATATAAAGTGTGGGGAAACAAACAATCTTTGAGGTGGTCTTGAATGACCAACATAAGTGTACACTAGCAAATGATGTAGACAGAATATGACTATAAAATTTTAACCAAGTGAATTTCAAATAATGTAATAGAGATTTATTATGACTGAAAAACTATAATGAGATAACCTGGAAATCTAAAATAGTGATCATTATGGGGCGCCTGGGTGGCTCAGTTGGTTGAGCGACTGCCTTCGGCTCAGGTCACGATCCTGGAGTCCCTTGATCGAGTCCCGCATCGGGCTCCCTGCTCGGCAAGGAGCCTGCTTCTCCCTCTAACCCTCCCCCCTCTCATCTACTCTCTCTCTCTCTCTCTCTCATTCTCGCTCTCTCAAATAAATAAATAAATCTTTAAAAAATAAATAAATAAAAAAATAAAATAAAATAGTGATCATTATTACCATTATCATACTACTTGTATTATTACTCGTAGCCAATACGTTACTGGGCATGTACTATGTGCCAGGTGTACCTGACACATAAGATCATCACAACAACTATAACCCTTGCTATAACTGTTTGGCAGCTGCCATTATTATCCTCATTTTAAAGATGAGAAACCAAGAAACAGGGAAGATAAGCAAAAATAACTTGCCCAATATCACATAGACAGAAATTAGGGAACCTGGAACTTCAGGGCAGACTGGCCCTAGAACCCATGCTGAACCAGCACACCAATATGGACAAGATATTTCACAGTTTACGAATCCCTTATGGATTTTATTGCCTTTCATCTTCACAATCAGCCTTCAAGGTGAGTATTATGTCAGAGTGTAAAGCCATACAGATAATAGTGACAAGTCTCAAATGGAAACCCTAGTCATCTTCCTTGCGATCCATACCTTTTCTTTCCATTGGAGTCTCATCTACTAACTTGACAATTCCTAAGAGTTCATAAAGGGGCAAAGTACTCTTAGTTCTGCAAGCCACAATTGTAGATGCAAAATCAACGTGGTCAGCTAGTGAGTACAATGTGAAAAGGATGCTGGGTTATACACTGATATTTTGAGCTATAACCAAGCAAGTGGATGACACATGGGCACTATCAGCAGGAGCAATTTTGTAAATTCATGAGAGTAGTTGATGTTGCACAGTGTTGTGAATAAACACTGGATGAAATCAAAGGGCAAAGGCTCTAGGTCTCCTGGCATTGGCAATTCTAACACCTAATGATTTCTTTATTAATAAAGAAAGGATAATATCTGACATATTTACCTCAGAGACATTGTGAAAATCAAATAAAAGGATGTGTCATTCCAGACACCTGGAAATCCTACACTACCAGGTTGGTGCCCAATAAATATCATATGTATTCAATAAATGAATACATGACTCATATGTGGAACAGAATAGAACTTTAAGGGTGTATATTATATATATGCATAAGTGCACAAATAATTGATAAAACACATGTGATCATACCTCATTTATTTGTATACTTGTCACAGAAATTTTTACCTCATAAACTTTCAATTTGATGTTTCTAGAACTAAACTAAATTAAATATCTTATGCTTATGGTTCTTCAGTCCTTTGACTTAATATTCTTGAATTAGCCCTATTGGGGAAAAAATTTTACCTAGCAATGGGGTATAGAAACACAAACACAAAATTATGTCACTTTGCCAGAATCAGGTCTGTTTTAATCTCCTGGTCACACTCATTGGTTCAATATGCCTCTATTGAAGACCTGCAATATGAGAGACACCACACTAGGATTTTGAGGAAGTCAAAGGGCAATTGACCACTTCATCCCAGTTTGCCCAGGACTTAGGTTACTACTGCTCTCACATGTCTTAAAGTTTAACCAGTGGGGTAAAGCATGTATATAAAAATGATGTAAAGTAGAAATGATGTGTAGTTTGAGATGGGCGTGGATAAAATCCACTGAGCATTCAGTTCAGTAGTGAAGAGATCACTGCTTCAACTTCATGAGACCAGGGAGCAGAGCACATTTCAACTGGACCACAGAATGTCAACAGACTGATTGTGAAGTTTCTGAAGAATATGCAGCGTGAGGTACAATCTGTAGCAAAGGTAGGAAGACGGGGACCTGTACACAGCAGTTCAGCTTTGCTGGAGCTTGAAAATAGAAGTGTGCACTCAAGTGACCAGTTTGCCCAGGACTGAGGGGTTCTGGGATATGGAATTTGGGGAGCTAAAGCCAGAAGAGTCCTGGGCAAACTGGGATGAGTTGGTCATTCCTAGTATGCACTCTAGTACAGTGTCCAGTGATTGATTATCAAGGTGTATTAATAAGTGAAGGTATTTAGCTGTGACCTATAAAAAAAGTCAATACTTTGATAAAGTTTAATTTTAGTTTAGTTATTTATCTAAAACATAATAGAGTTTTTTTAAACAGAAATAATCACTTCCCTTTAGACTGGATCTATCTTTTTAAAAGTCAATCTCTTGTTCTCCCGCTCCCTCTCTCTTCACTACTTTGAAATACTACTCTCCATGTCCTCAGTCATCAGAATCAGGGAAAGGCATATTGATGTGGCTCTAACTTGATCTGCAAGAGAGATAGCTCAGCAACTTATCTATTGAATTCAATCACAGAATATGTCATTGGAGAACTGAGTTCAGATCTCTTTACTCAGTTTGATCTTGGGTAAGTCGCTGTCTCTCTGAGCCTCAGGCTCTTCATCTTTGTGTTTGCATATAAAACCTTAGAAAATGTTAGGCAGCTAAGTGTCTACTCAGAAGTGCCCAAGCATTCCCTAAAATGAATGCAGGATTTTTATCACTCAAAACAATGTGCATACCAAAAAATGTAGTTTAGTAATGCCTTTTTAAAAATGTCATTAATGTCTCCTTTAATCTGTAGACTTCCTCTCCATAATATTTCCCTTTCTCTCTCCCTCTCCCTCTAAGAAATGGGAATATGTATCTGTCTATGTCAGGTTACTCAGTCTGAATTTCGCTGATTGCATCTCCAGGGTATAGTTTAATATTCTTCTCTGTTCTCTGCATTCCCTCTAATTTGCTCACTTTTGGAAATGTTCTTTCAAGAGTGGTGTCATTTTCTTCTGTCAGATTGTGTGTGTGTGTGTGTGTGTGTGTGTGTGTGTGTGTGTGTGATGTTAGCAGCCATTAATTCTCAGTACCTAGATCCATTAATTAAGGATTTCTGGCATGAGCATGTTCTATCATTCTTTCTTCACTTATTCGATGGAATAATTCTATAAAGAGAAACTCCCTCTCACCTACTCTAGTTAGTGTTACCGTTTATTTGGAGAAGCAAGATAAATTCTGTATTCCTTCCTTTCAGTTACTGCTGGTTTAACCCTCTTATATGCCAGTCTAGATCTTGATGATCGTATGTCCAATTTTGTAAGCCATTGCACTTTGGGAGAATAAACTAACACAAATTAAAGGCAATAAAAATAAATAAGTATATTTTGAAATACATACCCAACAAATGATTTTGCACTTCGGAGAGTATTTTTGTATGGATACTTAGAAAGATGGTCGTCTATTCTCTGCTTACTTTTATTTTTATTTATTTTTTTTACCATTTAATTTAATTATTTATTTATTTTTTAAGTAGGCTCCACACCCAACATAGGGCTTGAACTCATGACCCTGAGATCAAGACCCAAGATCAAGAGTCGTATGCTCTACTGACTGACCTACCCAGGCACCTCTCTGCTTATTTATAAACCATATTATCTCATATTATTACTACCCAAGACAGGTAGTATCTAATCCATTTGTATTTTTAAGACATTGTTTGGATTCACTCATTTGTCCCTATCTACTTCAGACTTTATGTTCCAACATAAGATTCTGCAGTTTAGTCATTGAAAATCCTAAAGCCTCATATTCTAATTAAATTTAGAGAACTTTGGGGCACCTGGGTGGCTCAGTCGGTTGGGCGACTGCCTTCGGCTCAGGTCATGATCCTGGAGTCCCGGGATCGAGTCCCGCATCGGGCTCCCTGCTCAGCGGGGATTCTGCTTCTCCCTCTGACCCTCCTCCCTCTCGTGCTCTCTGTCTCTCATTCTCTCTCGCAAATAAATAAATAAAATCTTTAAAAAAATAAAAAATAAAAAAATAAATTTAGAGAACTTTGGAATTATGTATTCCCTTTTTCTAAACACCCTTCAATTCAATGGGATGAGCCCATTAGTAGCAGAAGATGGAATCCTTCCAGAGTATATGGGCCACGGGTAGCATTTGATAAATGATTAGAGAAGCTGCCCTTGCTTCTTGAAATAGAAACAAAAGAACAGGGGCACTAGTAATGAATACAGCAAACAGCCAAGAGAAATTGCTGAATGAATAACTTCAATTTGAAATTGCTGACTTCACTGGAATGCTCATTCTTCACTTTCTGATGACTAAGAAAATATTTTTTAAAGTTATAATTGTTTCTTTTTTTCTTTAAAAGCTGACTACAAAATATTCTGAGAAGAAAGCTCCAATAAGCAGCAATAGCTTTAATAATTAGGTTTCCTACTTAGCTTTCAAAACCTGTCTCACAAAGAAGTTTTATAAGTAGAGGAAGCAGACACTTTCATTGATGGATGGGTGAACCATCCTTGCCTTACTGCATTCTAATTCCTTTTAAAGTACAGAATTTAAACATTTGAAACTCATTAACTCTTTCATGGTTCAGCAATACAGAATCCTCCAAAGAAATAGGCAATGCTCACTTTAAGGATGTGGACTCTAGCATAAAACACCACCTTGGAAGTGGTGCTAGAGACTCAGAGAAAATTAACATTTTTTAAAGCATCAAATATGTATATTTTACCACAGCACCTATGGAAGATTGCTTCTGTTCATCACTACCCTTGATTCCCATAAAAGGTCCTTTCAGATACCTCCTTGAAAACATTCTTTCCGTAAAGGAATCACAATAGTTAATATCTACTACAAGTGGTTTCAAATTTGCAGGAAGTCCTGGTGAACTTTGGTCACATGCGGTATTCCCCATTATGATGCCACTTTCATGTAGGTCTCTCAGCTTGGCTTTCATCCAGGCTGTTAGGTGAAATTAGGCCCAGAAAATCGGATTATTACATCCCAAGGGAAACCACTGATAAGCAGCAGATGATTGCTCATCTCCTTGCTACTTGCTGCTGTTGAGGTGTTACTAGTTGCAAAGCCAATTTGTTAACAATTAGTACTCATTAGAATCATTTCCTGTTATCGATCCTAAACATTTGACAAAGCCCTTTTAGGAAATTGGACCCAAAAAAATAGCTCTCCATAAGTGATGAGCAATTAAAAATCTTCAAGATCCAATGTAATTCCAAACCACAGTCATCAGTTTCCAAGTAATTATTTTTGCTTTGGAACCCACCTGCTATCCTGTCCAGTTTAAAGATGTGCTGGAACAAGGACATACTTCTTAATTAGCAGAGGTTGTGTTTAAGTCAGAACAGGAACAAAAGGAATTTTCTTTTGATTATCTGCTTTAGCTGTTTGTAGTATTCCTATAAAGGACAAAAACTGCCAGCTTGCAGTACAATATATGTATTTGTGAGAGTGTGAAATTAAATGCATTACTTCTATTATCTAAAGATCTAAGCTTAGTTTTTAAGTCTGTGTTCACCTTTGTACATTATGAATTCTAAACATAGAATCATAAATGGAGTCATTGTGCATTACATTAGAATTTAAATATTTCTATTGTCAGCTCTCTGAAAAATTATATATGACTTTAATAAAATTAACATAAATACTATATGCATTTGAAATTTTTCTCAGAAAAGGCATTGTATTTATCTGATTTTTAAATATAGACCCACATGCATTATAGTGCTGCAAATTCATATTCAATAGATATGCCCTTATTATCTAATTAAAATATTTATTATCTGTACAAGTATCACCTCCTCATACTTGCCTAAATGTTCTTTATTTAGACTAAGAAAATATGTTTTATTTCCTCTCTGGTAGGTAATGGTCTTTACACATAAACTATTCGGTGTTTTCTATTGGATCAGAATTAAAACTGAATGATAGCCCCCATCTTCTGTTCCTTTCCCACATCACTCCCAAAATTCTCCTTTGCTTCTGTGTTTATTTTGTAAATTTAAATAACTGCTCCTGTTCCTCTTCCCCTAGACTTACTAATCCTGCAAATATTTCTTCTAATTGTTGCAAAACATGGAGATGTGAACTAAGTATATTTCTGTTTCTGAATTTCTTATTCCCATATTAAAACCTTACATCAGTAGAGAAATTAAGTGTATGTTCTTTTTTGAAATGCCCTATGCTCAACCCCTCTATCCTTAATAAACAGAGAGGGTATTGACACAAGTGAATTTTGTTTAACCACACTACATTTGCTTCTTAATTAGTGAATATTCATCTGTCATCAGCAGCAGCTATGACACCCCTCCCTGCTAACATGTTCTGTCATAAATAATCAATGAGGCACTATTAATATTCATGAGCTGGAATCTGTGTAGTCATGTGCACTGATGCAGAGACAGGGGGAGTGTTGCCATGAACTGACTGGAAACTCTGTGTGTGTATCCGTGAGTGCAAGATACTTAGGGAAAGCGAAGAAGAGCATGCTGCTACACAGCTCCCTGGCTTGTGCTTCCAGCTAACAGCGGTTTTTCTGTGTTTCTGGACTGAAGTGACTGATGAAAAACAGTAGTCAAGTCTGGAGGGTGATTCCCTTTCAGTTCACTTGCCTTTCAGTTCTGGGGAAATTAGAAGATTTGCTCTCTCTCTCTGCTTCTTAGAATGGGCTGCAATTTGTGCACTTTTCAGAAAAGAGAGGAACACTACAAACTGCTGTATGAAGTTTCCCAGGTGAGTGCAGGGTCTGATACCAGCAACTCAACAGCCAGGCTTTGTGTTTGTCTGCAAGATGGTAAATGCATTGTGGCTAGCTTTATTTTTTCTTTCAGTAGATTTCAGAATTGAGGGCAGACTTGATGGTTGAGGGCTTTTTATTTTGGCTTTGGGCAGCAGTTTTTGGCTTCCTTGCCACTCCCCCTCCAGATGACTTCCTGTGGGATTCTTTTTAACATTTTTTGTATCTGCTGCCAAGATGTCAGTCAAGTAAAAGGAGTAACACTGTAATATTTTGAGACACCTCTTCATTTTGGAATAGTGTTGACATTTGAAAATCAGGTGTATCATTGCTACATTAATGTTGGGATTTAATAGGTCTGTGATCTCAGTTATTTTGAATAGACAGGAAAAGTTTCTTGCCAAATCTTGTTAGCCAGAGAAATTATTTGATTAATTAGGAATTTTTGCTTTGGGTTAAGAGAAAGACCTGGTATGTTTGTATTATATGAGAAAAAAAAAAATATATATATATATATGCCTTGGCTTAAAAAAGAGATAAAAGGATTTTCTTATCACTTGTTCTTAGATCCTTTTTAAAATTTTTTTTTGTCTCTTTGGTGTTAGAAATTAATTTCAGGAGCTTATTACAATATCTGCTTGTGTCTTAGGGAGAAGTGTGAAAATTCAGTTGTCCTTTAATGTATATCTGAGGGCTTTTCAGAATAAAAATGAGAGAAACTATATCCCTAGCCTTTGTAGTTTTCACAGAATTCTATTAATTCACCATTTTATTTAAGCAGGTTTCCCTGGGGTGCATGCTCAAGTCCAAATTTGTTGTTTGGCAAAATAAAGTTTATTCCTTCCTTTTTCCAGTTTGTCCCAGATGTGAGACACTGCTACTTTTGTTTTTAGACAATTTTGCTGATGAAAGACAATGTTTGGGATGTTGGTGGTCTGTGGGCACAGCAGTAGCCAAGTGCCCACTGCCTACTGGTTCCCTCAGATTTCCCCCTGACGTGATTCATTTCACAGTGGGCTAATTACAAAGTGGATTTGCTACACATGAAACAGCCTCCTCAGTTGCAATGTTAATGCACATTTTCATGGTAATGTGATCAGAGGCTCATTAGCCAGTTTCCAAAATGATCCTCTGCATTAATTAAATATAAAAATGACTCCTTTATCACCATAGAGAGGAAAAAGAAGATTAACATTGTTAATTACACTAGGGGCAATACCTTTTGCTTAATTTTTTTTGCTACAAACTTGCAAGGATAGGCTAAAATAATATTCATTTCCTAGATAAGCTCTCATCCACTTTGACTCATGAAAACAGTCTCTAGGTGGAACACTTTCCTTTAGTTTGGAGTGTTGGAGTTTGAGTTCTAGTGTTGATTTTCTTTGGGTGGTAGAAGAGTGGGGGAGTGGGT
Organism: Leptonychotes weddellii; assembly: GCF_054177405.1. Taxonomy (NCBI): domain Eukaryota; kingdom Metazoa; phylum Chordata; class Mammalia; order Carnivora; family Phocidae; genus Leptonychotes; species Leptonychotes weddellii. The sequence continues at coordinate 95,438,338 of NC_138373.1, forward strand.
TAATGAATCTATTTTTTGCCCTCTGAATTACTAAATTGATATAAAAGTATAATATGGAGGAAGTAGTAGGTGACATCCTTCCTGATTTTGCCTAGGTTAAGCTGTTTACATTCTACTAAGAAATCAGGCTGGCTTGCTGCAACCAGGAAGGACTACTGTATTTGTTAAGGAGCAAGAGTCTTTGTTGTGGATTTTTAAAATGCTTGTCTGTGAGTTTTGCCTTTAAGTGCTTCCTAAATCTTGAGAAAATAGATAAGCCGTACTCTTCATTGCCTCCACCTATACTTCTCCATATATTTATTTTATTCTCTCTACTACTGAGTTGCAGTACTTATGATCTTTAATAAAGGGGGTGAAAAATGAAGTATTAGCTTCCATTTAACTGGCTTTTATTAGATAAGTTAAAACCCCAGCTTAAAGGTCTTGCATGTGTTTTCCAGGGGGAGCCCTCCTACAGTTTGTGCCCAGCTTTGCGTTCTATTTTATTGAGTTAATGGAATAGATAAGATATCAAAGGAAACCAGTGATAGGCTCATATAATATACACTGGAGCCCCGTGTGGTGCTGCAAACTAGTTCCTATTTTTATTTGGAGGAGAGGCAGCTCGGAGCACACATCAAAGTGAGCATGTTCTTAACCAGGTGTTCAGGAGGGCACATAGCTGCCCCCGTAAGAGAGGATACTATTTACAAAAGTGATTGAGATTAGAAGCCTGAGTATTTCTAGCTGGTATATTAAAATGAATTAGCTCACACAAACATTAACACCTGATTCTCCAAATCCTATTTATTTATAGACTTGTAATCCTCAGGTCACCTACCTTCTTGTTTCTTTTGTTATTATTTCTTAAAAGCTAAGGCAAATTAAAGTTTAACCAGGACATGTGAAAATTTAAGATTAGCAGTGAATCCTAAACACATGGCCAAGAGCAAAACACGTATTTCTGTGTAATGGAATCAGTATGAGAGTGAACTTTTTCACATTTCCTTTCTATATTTAGCAATCTGATAACATGGGCCATGTGGAATACAGTTTTAGGTTTATAAATGTAGTAAACAAAAGCAAATGTGCTCACTGAGGAGTCTAGAGAAACTATCAGAATGTTGTGCTTAGGTATGAAATGAGGTCAAGTTTGTATTTTGTTGATATTTTTTGCTCCTACAGAGGAGCTAAGACTTTCAATTGGCAGAAGAGAGGGAACGTCGTTTCAAGAAAATTATTTTCGGCTGGAGTTGGGCCAATCAGGCTCCAGTATGAACACAGATGGGAAGAATCTAGGGTTTGGGTAGATCCAACCCAATTATATGTGCCTGGGACATAATTTTTTTTTTTTTAAAGATTTTATTTATTTATTTGAGACAGAGAGAATGAGAGACAGAGAGCATGAGAGGGAGGAGGGTCAGAGGGAGAAGCAGACTCCCTGCCGAGCAGGGAGCCCAATGCGGGACTCGATCCAGGGACTCCAGGATCATGACCCGAGCCTAAGGCAGTCGCTTAACCAACTGAGCCACCCAGGCGCCCCTGGGACATAATTGTTATCTGCAGTGATTTATTTTTTTCCAAATAGGTTATTTATTAATCTCTAAAGAATTAATAAATGAGTAATTTGAACAGTGCCCTTCTATGGACATGAACCAAATTACCTGTTTCATATTAATCTGATTCAACAGCCCTCCTGGACCAAAAGAGCTTCAATAGCTTGTCAGTCATTTCTGAGCTAGTGACAGATTTATTTCTGAGTGGAGATTGTAGGATAATACCTAAATCTATTGACTTCTTAGTTTGAGTTTTTCATACATAAATCAAATATAACTTTTTGAGTGGCTAAATAATAGAAATTATCAATGGGGTGTTAATTGGTGTTGAATAACCTGTTCAAAATATGGGCAAATATTTAAAAGCTCATACTGTTAACACAGAACTATTTATAAGATTTCATTAAGATTTTCTAATGTGGTATGTAAGATTCCCCTCTTACTCACTTGCCAAATTAGAGAAAAGAAATTGCTTTCAGTCTCAGGAAAACCACAAGTAGAATGGTGCTAGCTAACCAGGCTGTGTCGTCTTCTAAGAGGACACTGTTGCATGACACTGAGTTCATTGACTCAGTTGACTGTTCTGGCACAGCTCGAAGGTCTCCCCACAGCCTGCATCCATGAATTAGCAACATGTACTGCAACAGACCCTGCACTAATAACAATGGTAATATTGAGAGTGGCTGATAGTGAGCACTTACTATATTCTAAGCACTATGTTAGCACTTTTTTCCTAAGCATTGTCTTCTTTCATCTTCACAAAAAACCCAATAGGGAGTTACAGGATCGCTTCCCATAATTTTTAAATATGTGAAGATCTCCTTTACCCTATACTGAGTTTCTTAAATCTCACTTAATCTCTCTTCTCTAGTTACTGTCCTGTATCCCTCAGAAATGTCTTTTGTCACATGCTATGTAAACACAACTCATAAGGTCGTAACCTCTTTTCCCAAACTTCATCCTGGCCCCACATTCCTTAACACCAGTGAAGGTCTCACTGTCCTTGCTATCAATAAAACACAAAAACACTGAATTAAAATGGTACTCCTGTCTTCTTGATCCACACAGTGACTTTCTGGTGATTTTCCTTTTGCACATTCCCCAGCATCATTTCCAGCCTTCCCAGAATCACAGTTCCTTCTAACTCTCTCTAACATCATGGTAAGAACTTTCCCACTTAGAATTTGTCAGTGTGCTGGTCCACCCTGATTGCTGTTGCAGGAATAATATTCCTAGAAAGTACCCAGTGGCTCCCGGTTACTATAAAATAAAGTACAACTTCTTATTCCAGTATATTCAAAGACCTCATGAGCCTACCCTAGGTTCTTTCCCATCTTTCTCTCTAACTGATCTTCCCAAAATGCAATTTATAATACCCCAACACCAGTCTTTTAGCTTTTGTTTTTAAGTCATCTTTCCAGCTTGGCTCCTTATAGCTCAGCTCTTTTTCTTTAGCTTCTATGGCACTCCCCCCACATCCACTCTTTTCTTCCATCACTGGCTGTACCTACCCTGCCCCTTTGGCTCAAATGTCTCCTCAGGCCAAGAGCTTTTTGCAATTAATTGATTTTTTTAAGTGTATATCTTTCCACCTTGGAACTCTTGCAACATTTTATTCTTTTTTAGGGTTCCTTTTTCATGTTCATGCATCTAGTATTATAGTCAATTCCTTGCGACTGGGTTGTGAGTTCCTTGAAGGCAGGTTGGGTGCTTGTCTGTCCTTTGACCCCCACCTGCCTGCAGATGCTCACTGGGGTCAGCCACGATATCTTGCATACCCACAGCCTCTTTAGAGTAAACTGCCCCATCCATAGCTTCTGGTAAAGGACCATATCTAACTCAGCCTTCTTTTCTGCCCCATGCCTAACAGCTAATGACACCAGGGCCAGTCACCTGGTGCATAAAGTTGAAGGTTCCATCAGGTTGTTTCAGTCTCAGAAATTTATGCTGGGAAACAAGCTATAGTAATGGTTTTAGGCTGAGAGGATGACAGAGAGAGGATACTGTAAGCAGGTTGGGGTCTGTGAGGCAGCTCTACAAGAGAATTGGAAACATGTAAGAAATAAAGCACATGGGGCATGAGAGAGAGAAGCATAAAGAATAAATAGGTCCTCAGAGTAACCTCATTTTTCCAGTTCTAATACATTCCTATAATAAATCCACATCTCATTTATTTGAATGAGGTGTCTATTCCTTACAATCAGAAGAACAAATGAGGACACATCACAATAGCATCTTATTTTTGTCAACTACCTGGCACATGCCTGAAACTCTAGACATGCAGTTCAGTTCAATACACTTTCAGTAAGCCCTGATTGCCTGATATGGGCCAAGTCCTGATCTTTGTCATGGAATGCAGAGACAAATGTCACCGTGCTTGCTTTTGAGAAATGCACAGTCTGCAGCAAAGACGCATGAGCAGAGAATGTTCATACGATGTGATTAGTGAAGCACTGAATCAACAGAGATGTTGCCAGACTGCTACAGGAGGGCAGAAGTGCTCAACATGCTGGCGACTTGAGGAGTAGGGGAGGAAAAGGAAAGGAGACCAGAAAGACGGAAGGGTAACAAAGGTGGCAAACAGATGATAGGTGTGAATGGACTGGGACTAGGAGAACTATACTCTGTGTTACTAAAACCTAAAGCCAGAGACAGGCTCCCAGGACAAGACCAAACCCTAGAGAGTATTCCACGTCTGGATTTTCTGTTTGTTTTTGTTCTGAAAGGAGAGATCACTCTGAAAACAGGGAAGCATGTGGACTTGGTTCTGGTGTGTGTCTGGGGGCAGTTGAGCTTGAGTTGAGGATGGTGTTCTACAGCAAGACTACAAGGGAGACCAATGTAAGGCTGTTGCAGATGTGAGTTAGTGGTAGAAAGAATGTAAAAGGGAGGAAAGGATTGACACCCATTAGGAAGTAAATTTCAGTAAGTTTCTGGCTTGTGAGACTGGGTAGGTGCAGCGAAATTTACCTAGAGAAGAGAAAGGGAGGAGAGTCCTGGGAAAGGGAGAGAAGAGAAGGCTGTTGGCTTCCTTTATGGGCTACCTAAGCAATGTCTGGCAGACAGCAAATGTGCAAAACAAAAACTTGGCACATATATATGTGTGTTAGATGAGATCACCCAGAAAGATATAAAAAGTGAGGAGGAAAACTAAGAAGTATTGAGAAACAGGAAAGGGAAAAGAAAGGAAGAAAAAGTGAAATTGTTACAGAGTGAGAAGGAGACTGAGCAGAAAGTTGTGGGAGAAGCCAACAGGAGTTTTAGAAAGGAGTGGCCACTGTGGTCAAACACACTAGAATGCATGAGAACCTCAGCCTCTTAGAATTCGAAAACACATCATGTGCTACCCCAGCTGCTCAGAGTGCTGTCAATGAAAAACTCCAACCATCAGCCCCTTCAGGGACTATCTTAGCTGCAGAGAGTTCCTCACCCAAGGTTATTCCCCTCCCAGGAGGCCCCCCTCCAGTGACAGACTGATGCAGGTGTATAACACCTGGCCATCTTAGCCTGGACTGGGACACTCCAGGGTGGGGGTGGGGGGGTGGGTGGCAATTCCAGCTCTAGAGCCCCCTGCAACTGTCACTGGGCCTGCATCCTAGTTCAGTTCTCCTGCCCACACCTGCTGCCTTCTTTTCCCTTCCACAAAGGCAACACTCCTTAGCAAACATCTTGCACCCTAACTCTATCTGAATTGGCTTCCTGGAGAGCCTAACCTGGACAGAAGTCAGTGATGATGATTACAGAGCATTGCAAGACAAAAATGTGGACAAAATCCTGTAAGCAGTGGCTTCAAAGAAGAGTTCTGCTGTACTCTCAAGAAGTTTCTCTGAGATAAGGCAGATGATCAAAAATAGAGTTGCTGCTAACATTGGAGTATAGATTTTCTTAGCCTTTTTAAAAATATATAAAATTACTTAAAATTGTGAATGTTAAAAATTAAAGTCATCTTTACTTTTACTTTCAAAAGTAAGATCAAGTGATTTCACATATTGAGCCATGTTATTCAGATAGTGATGATAATATAGTGATTAAGAAATAAAATATGCCCAGTTAGCTAGAATCTCCCTTATCCAAGACTTTTGAAGAAAACCTTAAATGGTAGAGTGTTTTTGATGTGCAAAAGGCCTGTTATAAAAGTAAATAGTTTTAATGATTATAATTAATGTAGGTAATTTTAGTAAGGAAGTGGCTTTCCCTACTGGAAGGATCAGAATATCACATATTTAAAAATGTCTACATTTAATTTCTCCATACTCTCACCACTTATTGAATTGATCTAGACCCAGGAAAAGGTCAACCATCTCTAATTGTCTTTCTATTTAGATGAAATGCTGTAGGAAAACATTTTCACTGACTCTATGTTATATGCAAGAACACATGTTGCTGAAAACGTAGCTAATAGGCTGAGATATTTGACTCTTCAACTCAATTTGCTGGTTAAGTAGGATAATCTGATTAACAAATTCTTTAATTTCTATTTTTGTTGAAAATATTTCTAAAATACATGATCTTATTTACATAATTACTTAACATATACACATTTGTTATTCATTTCCAGTCATGTTAGATAGTAACAAATGAGCCACATTATCTTTAGCAAACAGTGGATCCTGAACTTTACAAGAGAAACTGTTTCTGAAGATTGATAGGGAAAAAAATCCTTCCATGACAGCCAATCACTGTCTGGTACATTCATTTTATAGAAGTGGATTTTCATATATTGAATTTTCACAAGTCGTTTAATAGGTATTCATTTAATCTTATTAAATTATTAAGAAAGCACAAAAATTAAATCACTAGGTACTCAAGAAGTGGCCCTGAACTGTGGTTCTGGGAAGGATCCCTGTCTCAGAAACATTTATAATTTGTGGAGAAAAGGTGAGCAGGGGCCCAGAACAGGATCTGTCTCAAACACCTAGTCTTTTGTAAAACTCTTTTCTCTTTTCTCCTATGATCCATCCTAGGGCACACACTATAAGAATTTTAGGTGTTACTCTTAATAAATGTCTTCTTGTGGCTCATGAGGATTTAGGTATCACGGGATAGTAATTTTGTCTTCAGATTCAGAAGTCTAGATAATTCTTTTTTTTTTAAGATTTTATTTATTAATTTGACAGAGAGAGACACAGCTAGAGAGGGAGCACAAGCAGGGAGAGTGGGAGAGGAAGAAGCAGGCTTCCTGAGGAGCAGGGAGCCCGATGTGGGGCTTGATCCCAGGACCCTGGGGTCATGACCTGAGCCGAAGGCAGACACTTAACGACTGAGCCACCCAGGTGCCCCAGAAGTCTAGATAATTCGAGTGCAGCTGTGATTTTCATATCTAAATGCAACATTTCCAAAGTCATCAGTATAACCTGTCTCATCTCCAACTCCCTTCCAGCTGTACTCATTTCTTCATTTTTACTTCTATCAGTCTCAATGTGGAATAACAGCTTTAAAAGCGTTATTATGAAAAGTTCATTGTTTCCTTCAACAAAAAGCTTAAAAGGTAGCAGCCCCATATTCTCCTGTGTTTTCACATATAACATCTAATTGCTAATTTGTGCCATTCTGTAACAAGCTGTAAATCTTTTTTTTTTATTCTTATGTTAATCCCCATACATTACATCATTAGTTCTAGATGAAGCATTCCATGATTCATTGTTTGTGCATAACACCCAGTGCTCCATGCAGAACGTGCCCTCCTCAATACCCACCACCAGGCCAACCCATCCTCCCACCCCCCTCCCCTCTAGAACCCTCAGTTTGTTTTTCAGAGTCCATCGTCTCTCATGGTTCGTCCACCCCTCCGATTTCCCCCGCTTCATTCTTCCCCTCCCGCTACCTT